>NC_088931.1:34150000-34470000 GCF_038396675.1 Hydra vulgaris | reverse complement strand
TACATTTTTCCTTTATAAATGCTCTTTACTTTTTATTTAGAACAAAACTCTTGAATAAATGTTTTTTACATTTATTCAAGAGTTTTGAACATGTTAATTATTACAGAGAACATGTTTTGAGAGTTAGCAAGTATTTTTCAGCAAAGCAAGTATTTTTCAAAAATGTTGTCTTAAATGCCATCCTTGCGTTCATGATTACTTATATTTGCGCTTGTTATTTTTAAACAGTTTAATGACAAAATTGTTAAATAAATATTTAATATATATATTCGTTATCTTATTCTATTTTTTTAATATTGCATTAAACTAATACAATATTATCTAAAAAATATTATGATGAAATTTAGTGATTCCTGCTGGAATTTTACAACCACCATTCTTTTACACAGGAGATGTTCCCAGGTATATATTTAACTTTTATGTCTTGTCGAAATATTTACTTATACTTATATTATGATTTAATGTTGTACTTTTATTTTTGGGTTGGGTTTTTAAAAATGGTTTCAAATAAGAAAAGAGAAAAAATGTAATATAAATTTTTTTAAATTCTAATTCACTCCTAACAAGGCTGCAAGCAACTACTATTAAGTCGGGAGTTGATAGAAAACAAAGAATAGATTTAAAGAGCAAGGAAATGGTTGACAGAAAACTTAAAAAGTTGTCGATTGTGTAGTCAGAAAAGCACAAAGATTAGAGAGAAAGTTCTAAATGGTTGAAAAAAAATTAGACAATAAAATGTTTTTAGAGCATGTAAGGACAGATACAGTAAAATGATGTGACTTTGCATAATGAGGAGTCAATCAAGAATGATTTTTTGTTGAAGGAACTAGAAATGATAACTCCTTTAGGCAGTGACAATGATAGTATTTTTAGAAAAGAGAAAGAGATGTAACTTTACAACCATGAGAAAGAGGCTCAAGCCTGGCAACAGGCTCAACTGCATTTACAATGTGTTTTTTTACCTTGTCTAAAAAAGAAAGAGCATCATTAGAAGAACCAGCCCAAATATATATATTTTTTTGTAATTCACCTCCCCAAGACCGAGAAGACCACTGCAGATGAGGAGGCTACTTGTGGATATAATCCTCTCTCTTAACTCTATAACTTCAAAACACGAACCTTGATGAACAAGACTGCTGTTCAGAGAAACAAGTTGAGCGCAGTACTACCAGGGCTGTGGTGGGAATTGAACTCGGGACCTGTCACTTATGAAGCGAGTGCTCTACGACTACACCGCTACCACATTATATGACACATACCACAAATATGACAATAGTATACCATACAGGGGCAAATAAGAAATTTTTTGAGACAAAGATAGCAATCTGTTTTTTCAAAATTAAATCAGGAGTAAGATAACGGTGAGCATGATAACGAGAAGCAAGATACTATTTAGCAGATGCTAACTTAGCAATTTATTGTCTATATGGTTTCCATGAGAGGTCAATAGGAAATGATAATCCAAGTAAATGTAAATAAAAGGACTCAGTGAGAGGGTTTTCATTTATTAATATAGGAATACCGACAGTTTTGTGATAGTTGTTTGTAGCATTTAACAGAGTTTTATTTTAACTGCATCCAGCTGTCTTTTACATGACTGTGGTAGCTGGATGCAGTTAGCATCTGTCCAAAAGTATTTTTACAGAAAAACCAGAGAATTTAGATGTCTGCAAATTATGACTTCCTCTCTATACTTAAATTGTGGATTGCATTAATGTTTATACATACATATTTTTTCTAAAAAGATCTCATTTTTCTCCATGTAAAACACTTTCATCCTTGCTAAATCCAGAGTGGCTCAATAACTGAAATAAAAGTCTTGAAGAACTGGTTAATAATCAGGGGAAATCATTGTAATCCCTTTTAAAATATTAGCAGACACTCTGAAATAAATACTAATAGTTAGGTTGAAAATAAAGCTTAAATTCTACAAAATCCAAATTATATTAGCTATCTACTGTGGCAAACTGGTCCATTATCAAGCATTGCTACTTTTAGAGGCAGATCTCCAGTCTATATTGCTTGAAAAATTTGACAAGCATACTTTTGGTTTTAGCAAGTCAAAAGAAGAATTTCTTCTTCTCATTGCATGAATATACCTACCATTCACTACTTGCATTTACTTGTATTCATTCATTATTTATTTATATTCATTCACTACTTGCATTTGATGCAAGACTTGAATACTTAGCATATTTTGAATTACTTATAGTTCTAACTTGAATACTTATATTTAAAAATATTTAACTTACTATAATAGTTTTATCAATGCAATATATATATATATATATATATATATATATATATATATATATATATATATATATATATATATATATATATATATATATATATATATTTATATATATATACACACACACAATGTAGACATCATGTATGAGAGTATGTAAATTATTATTTTAAAAGCATCAATAAATACAAATTTCTCTTGATGCTAAATTTATTTTTTAAAAGAAATTTTTGCCAGAATGTAATGGCCAGCATCTTTAGCTTAAACGTTTTTGTTTGTTTTGTTTATATCTTATTTTTAAAACAGCAATTCTATTTTATGTCAATGGGATGGTTTCATCTTTTTCTGACATGTGTGCCAAAAATGGTGTCTGAAATTTTGTTGACACATATTGTCCTTCATCTAAATTGATATCATTTTGTTGAGTGGCACATTGGTGGTACTGTATTTCAAGTGTCTCACGAACTTTCCTATCAAACTTTTTAGCATCGACTTTTAGAGTTCTGCAACTGTCCCTGTTAATTTGTTGTGCACAATGTCTCATGTGTATGGCTAATGCAGATCGTTCTGTTTTATTTCCTATTGTACTTTTTTTGAGTTGTTGCAGGCGTGTTTTTATTTGCATTTTTGTTTCACCTATATACTTTTTGCTACAATGACATTTAATAAGGTAGACACCTGAGTGGCTATTTATTTGTAGCATGACTTTCATCTATGTATCAATAAAACGACTTTAAATCAATAAGTGGGTTGGTTTTCAGCGCTGTATTATGTGCTCTTTTTTCAAGGTGTTGAAGAAAAGATTCAACTAAAACTACCATAAACGAAAGACCTAGCGGACCTGAATTTTCAAGTTCATGCATTTCATTGTTCCATAAAAAGTATGGTCGGTATAGACAGAGTTCTATCAGAATATTTATTTATTTCATATTTAATTTTGTTGCTTTTTTTAAATTATCGCTCACCTCCAATAAACTTATGAGTACTTCAGTTGCTTCTTTAAGAGGAATTGATGGGTATAGGTTTATAACGTCCAATGATACCTGAGTTTTGTCACTAGATATGCCCCACAATTTTGCTTTTTCTACAAATTGTTGCGAATTTTTTAATTGAGTTGGGTTTTCATTTAGTATTGGTTATATTAGTTTTATTAAGTAATTTGAGATTCCGTAGTTTGGTGTGCCTTTTGTAGATACTACAACTTGCATTGGGTAAGAATGTTCAGTAATACAGCACTGAAAATCAACCTGCTTATTGATTTAAAGTTGTTTTATAGATACGTAGATGACAATCATGCTAGAGTCCCTAACATTGCCCAGGCTGATCAATTTAAGACAATACTTAATCAACAGCATCCAAATATACAATATACTATCAAATTTGAAAATGAAAAAAAAATACTAATTTTTCTAGACATATGCATAATAAATAACAAAAATGGTAAATATGAATTTAAAATACACAGAAAAAATGCAATTACTAACATTCATGTTAATGCAACATTAAACCATGACCCACAAATTTTAAATGGAATATTCAAGGGTTTCGTTCATAGAGCATCTAATCTATGCAGTCAGAAACATATAGAAAATAAACTGAAATTCCTTATTCAAGTGTTTGTTGAAAATGGTCATAAACAGTCTAATCTCATAAAAATCATAAAAGAAATAAAACGTAAGAACAAAAAATCACTAGTGACTACTAAAAACATAGAAAACATCACCAGTACGTATTCAACAATATCATCACCAATATTATCTCCCAAATTATGTAAGGTGTTTAGGAGGGCAGGATATAAAACAGTCTTCAAATCAAACTTGAACCTAAATTCAATATTAACATCAAGAAATAAATCCAAACTACAAATGAACAGCCACCCAGGAGTCTACCTTATTAAATGTCATTGTAGCAAAAAGTATATAGTTGAAACAAAAATGCAAATAAAAACACGCCTGCAACAACACAAAAACAGTACAATAGGTAATAAAACAAAACGATCTGCATAAGCCACACACATGAGACATTGTGCACAATAAATTAACAGGGACAGTTGCAGAACTCTAAAAGTCGATGCTAAAAAGTTTGGTAGGAAAGTTCATGAGGCACTTGAAATACAGTACCACCAATGTGCCACTCAACAAAATGGTATCAATTTAGATGAAGGACAATATGTGTCAACAAAATTTCAGATACCATTTTTGACACACTTATGTCAGAAAAAGATGAAACCATCCCATTGACATTAAATAGAACTGCCGTTTTAAAAATAAGATATAAACAAAAACAAACAAAAAACTTTTAGGCTGAAGACGCTGGTCACAACAATCCAGCAAAAATTTCTTTTAAAAAATAAATTTAGTATTGAGAGAAATTTGTATTTATTGATATTTATAAAATAATAATAATATATATATATATATAGATATATATACACACATGCTATTTTAGGTCGCTAAGCTATGGTGCTATTGGTTCAATAATTGGCCATGAACTAACTCATGGATTTGATAACACTGGTATATTTTAACATTTTTATATCTAAAGAGTTGTTAAGATGTAAATATAATTTTGTAATAATCGAACATATTAATTGTAAAGTATTAAACTTTTTCAAATTAAATTCCTGAAAAAGTTTGTACCAAAAAATTTGAAATTTTAATCCTCTCCATTTTTGAATAGCCTTCATTTTTGTAGGCAGTTGTCCAATGTATTATTCAGTAGCCTCAAAAGTAGCTGCAAAACTGTTTTAGTTATTTTTAACTGAGCAATTGTATTTTTCAACATCAAACTGTATATTATAATATTTTGTAACATCACCTATATATATATATATATATCAACTATCACTCAACTATCTACTGCTTATTTATTAAATCACTTGAATTTGTTAATATCTATGTTATTAATCTATGTTGTTTAACTTATTGAATATCACTCTTCAACTCATTTTTTTTTCCTGTTTTATAAAAACTCAACTGCTTCTGAAAACTTAAGTATAAAGTCACAATTGCTAGGCACAAAATTTTATTTTTTGACCAGAAAATTGTTGCATTTATTGTGACAATATTGTTGCATTTGTTGTAACAAAGTGAGGAGTTTTGCTTAAATTAATGTAGTTCATGAGACCTGATTTAAAAAAAAGCCTCTGATTTAAAAAAATAATATATAATAAGAGTTAAAGTAGTGTATCAAATATATGTAAAAAAAGATCTGATTTCATCAAGAAGAATGGTAAATAGACAAAGTGAGTAAAAAGTTTACTCAAAACAGTTTAAAAATGAGTTTGTTTCCTGGATTTGCAAGTGTACTGCAAATCACTTTTCTCAAAGAAAATCCCTAAATGTTTCTCCGCCATCATGATTTCATTATAATATTCTTTATAACTCTTTTATGTTCTTTTCGAATTATTCAAGATCAAGAACTTTAAAAACAACAAGACTTTAAAAGATATGATCACTTTCTAATGCCAACCCACAGAGTTTAAGTATGGATTAAGTTAGTAACTTACTGCCTGCAGCATATATTGGCAATTTTTTTTCAGGTCAGGCGTATAATCATCGTGATTTTTTTAATCACCCTTGTGAGTTTTTTAATCACTCTGCTACTAGTAACATGTAATCCAGTACAACATATTGTACACCACATTGTACAAGGCTGAAAGAAGTGCACTTTCTGTTGTTGTTATCTAATGCTGTCATGTCTAAAGTGATATCTATTTTTGTCTGTTGTATAGCTGGAAGTGTCTTAGTTACTGTGTTAGCTCACCTGTATTTTACTATATATATCTATGTTTTTGTTCGGTCCGAGTCTATGGTGCCATGTTCACTCACCCATAAGTTTGCTGTTTGTATGTTTAAGTTGGCCCACACCTCTGGCACAGTGTTCTCTTGCCTGTAAGTTACTGTATAAATATTTTTGTTCTGTGCAAACCTCTGGCATGGTGTTAACTCACCTGTAAGTTATTATATGTATGTTTGTGTTCTGTTTAAATCTCCTTTGTTGTCTTAGCTTAGTTACCAACTAATGACCACAACTATATAAGATTTTTAGTTTTCATCATTTCAATCGTTATTTCTTTTCATTATTGCAAGAAATCAATATAAAAAAGGTGCTGTCTAATGCTAAGTTCCATTATTTCCTGTTTACTAAATCTCATATCTTATATCAGAAGTTAGGCTCTAATAACTTTTAAAAATCTTTAGCAATATAAGTGCAAAACATTCCATTGTTCTGATCTGTTAGGTATTCCTATCACTCTGGTTTCTATCATCAAAGTGATTTTTCAATTAAATTCTTTCACAGCTTGTGGACAACATAAATGTCATAGCCTTAAAAAAATGTAGAACTCTCTTTAATTCTCTCTAAACTACTCAATAAGATCAAAACTTGCTTTCCTGCCCTCTGGAAAATAGCATCTGTGGATTCATTTTCTAAAAACTCTGGAGAGCACTCTGACTCCTCCAACCATCGTAAAATTAGTTTACTCTATTATCAGCAAGGTCTTGGACTCTTCAATTAACAATTTTCTAACATCTCATCTTGAGCCTAATAACTTACCATCTGAAAACCAATACAGATTTTGGTTTTCTTGTTCTACAGCTGAGCTGCTAACTGCTGTAACTGAAAGATTCTATTGTGCATTAGATGAGGCCAAGAACATTTTTTTAAAAGGCTGAAATCTTTATGTTATGAAATCATTATTGTATTTGTATGTATTGTATTGAAGTTGCACTTTTTGTAGTTATGTGTGCAGGTATATTGATGACAGGAATGTAACTATTTCCAAAGATGACATTAAAAATTGTTTTTTTATTTTTGTTATAATCCAAAATATTGAGGTTCAAGTCACCAACCAAATAAACAGTTTTTTTACAATCAAATTATTTTTAATAACACTCATAATGTTCGAACTCTTTAAATGATCCAGAAGGTGGTCTGTATAAGAAGGTATTCTGTATAAGAAGGTGATCTGTTTAAAGCATGGTCAATAGAGAGCCTATGACAACGGGGGGCCTCCCCACCTTTTTTGTAAAGAACAATTTTTTTTTTTAATCTTTTTTTTTATGCCTATATGAGACAAATAATTTAAAAATTAATATTTTATATAAAAATTGTTTGATAAATAAAAAAAAAAATTTTTAATTTTTTTTTTTAAATAAAAAAGACTTCTAATATTTACATGGAAAATTGAGAACAAACTGCTCTATATTCTATCAATTATGTTTTTATGATTAAATTCAAAGTTTTTTAAAACAGAATCTTCAGTCATTTTAACTCTTTCACACTTAAATTTTGCATTTGTAAACAGTAAAAATCAACATGCTATATTTAAAATGATAGAATAGTGAAAAAAGGCATAAATATTTACTTTGTAAAACTATATATTTTCTAAAAGAAAAAAAATATACATCATAAATCTTTCAAAAAAAATTCATACATCAATAATTGCAGAAAAATATATCACATGAAATTTGACCCTAAATAGTACATGCATTTTTAATCTATTGTTTTATAACCTTTTAAGAATAAAAAATGATGTAATTTAAAAAAAAAACTTTAAATAGGAATTATTTATTTTAACTGTGTATATGTACTTTTAGAATTGTCACACAACCACACACCACCTCCCACCCCCGCTCCTCCTGCCTTTTTGAGTGTATGAATAATTCTAAAACAAAATTTTTTTTATTATGGCTAACTTTGAAATCAATCATAAAGTTATTTTCCAAAACATAAAGAGAAAATCAGATATAATTAAATAAGGTAATCAAAAAAAAAGCTACATAATAGTAATATCAATAATTAACTAAATAGTTCCATCAAGTAAAACTCATCCTTGATTGACTCGTCGTTCAGCAAAGTTTCATCCTTTCACATACTCAAATAATTACAAGTTTTATAAGTTTACAATCTTCAGTAAACACTGTTTAATTTAAATGGAAAGCAAATGCGTCATGGTTAAATTTTTAAAGAATGATCAAAATGTATTTAATCTACTTATTATTATTTATTTATATTAATTATGTATTTATTATATTATCATTGTTGAGTAAAAATTAAATTCTAATGATAGTTAATACAATACTGTATAATATAAAATAATAAATGTATATACTTGTGGAAATAAAAGGGTGGGTGAATTTTCATCCTGATCTAATAAAAAGGGGAGGTCTTAATAAATGGTAGGGTGGAAGTTTTTTTTTCTATTAGTAAGTTTATACTTTCTAATTTTGAAGGCTCGTTTACATTAAAAGTTTTTTAATTAGTTTTGAGGTACAGTTTGTTTATAACAAGTAAAAATTAATTAAGAGGGGGAGGAGTCTAATTAGTTTGGGTTGGGTGGAAATATTTTCTGATAACTAATAAACATTCCCTCCTATGTGTTAAGCACCTGAGAGTATGCGTATATGTATGTGTGTATATATGTTTATGTACATACATACATACATACATACATACATACATACATACATACATACATACATACATACATACATACATACATACATACATACATACATACATACATATTATATATACATACATAATATATATACATACATATATTATTATTATTAAAATCAAATATTTAGTAATATATTTATGTGTTATATAGTTTTCAAAAATGTCCAAAAATCTGTGCATTTTTTGATCATTATTGATTGTACACAAGAGATCAGTCACTGTGAGAAAATGTCAATACTGGTTTGATAAATAGGCAGATGTCGAGGATAAGAACAAAATTCATATTAAAAAACATTTTCATGGTTTCACTTAAATAAAAGTTCAGTAGGAATTGAATTAACAAATGTGACTCTCTGGAATTCTCTCTGGAATGTGACTCTCTGGAACAAAATTTATCAATACAAAACACATATGATCTTTATGAGCAAATATAAAGAAGGCATAAGAAATGATGTACATGCTCATATTCTTCAAAAATGTTTTTCAACACCATTTATCATTTTTACAAACTTTCTCTGTCTCAGCAAAAAGATGTTAAATTTTATAATCTAAGTGTTCATCTAGTGTAATCTAAGTGTAAAACTGTTAAGTGATACATGAACTCTTCAGTTTGAAATCTCAAAAATTGATGAAGCCCTGCAAAATGCAACAGATAGTGAAACAATTGCAAAATCACAGTAGATTCAATTGCTTTAAAAATACTAACCTTTAATTTTTTTTTTTGTGTTCAGTCATAATTTGGCATAAATTTTTGTTTAAAATTAATTTAACAAGCAAACAACTTCAATCAATTTCAACGAATATTTTAGAAGCATCAAAATCATTATAAGGAACTTTTTTTTTTTAAGAAATATACCAGAAAAAAGTTTACTCTGCATTCAAACTGCAAAAGAACTTGCTTCTATTTTTGAGGTGAAGGGAAATTTTTTTAACAGAATCTGTTTCAAAATGAAGGAAGAAGAAAGAAAAAAAAAAGGAAGTTTTTTTGAAGAATTTGAGTAAAACAATTAGTGCAGCTGCAGTGTAGTGGTTAGCACCAAGAGGTCAGAGGTTCGATACTGACTCTAGCCCATGACATTGGTAAGAAAGAAGGTGTTAAATTCCTAGTAATTAAGCTTTTCTGCGGTGCTCTGTGTCAAGACCGAAAGAACTTCTGGAAGCACCTTATTAACACCCCAAAAAAATTTATGGACAAAGAATATATATATATATATATATATATATATATATATATATATATATATATATGTGTGTGTGTGAATTTTTTTATCTTTAAGAATGAGGAAAATGATCTGCTAGAACATATATAAGTATGTATATTGCATAAGTCTATATTTTCAATTTGTAGGGCGCAAATTTGATAAAAATGGAAATATTGTGAAAAATTGGTGGTCTGAAAATAGTTTAGAAGAATTCATGGAGAGATCAAAATGTTTTGTGGACCAATATAGCAATTACAAAGTTCAGGATAAATATAATGTATGATATTTTATTTAAAATGTTAAAAAGATGTTTTAGTCTAATGTTTTTTTCATAAATGTTTAACATAAACTTTTATTACAAAATTCAACATAAGTGACAAAATTCTTTAGATAAGTGGAAAATTAACTCTCGGGGAAAATATTGCTGATAATGGAGGTGTAAAAATTTCTTTTCAGGTATATCGATTATTTTTAGAATGTATAAACTTTTTGTTAGTTATAAATATTAAAAAGAAAGAATTTACATATACAGACTTAGATTTGACTGGAAGTGGGAGGTAGGGGGGAAGGATGTTAACCTGTTTACATTAGCAAAATAAGTTTTATTATCTGATATTATATTATATATTATATTTACGAACCTTTCTTGTCTCAGTAAAAAAAAAGTAAAAAATTTTTGATTTTAATAAAATAAAGTTAAAAAGAAAAATTAATCAATATCCTTTATTTTTATTTATATGTAAATACTTTTACATATAAATAAAAGTTACAACTTTAGTGCATGTATTTTTTATTATTAAAGGCTTATTATATAAATAAAGTAATCCAGCCAAAGCAGGTTGAGATTATTTTGAACAGAGACATCCTTTAAAATTCTGTTTAACTAATATTAAAATTAATTCTGGTACATAAAAAAAGTTTCTGTAGGGTCTAATTATCTACTCCTATCCTATCTCATACGTTAACTATGTATAATGGTATAATTTTTTTCCATGTAATTGTATTATTTTTTCTGACAAGATTTTTTTCATGCAATGAATTTACTAACTGTTTAGTGTTTAAAAGCCTTGAAAATAATAGAAATGTGTAATTGCAGGGGGAAAAAAGGTGTTTTATAGAAGTGTTAAGATAAAGTTGTTAAGATAAAAGTAGAAATAATACTTGTAAGTTTAGATTTAATTTGTCATATTTATGGAGGATCTCCAGCTGTATCAAATATTTCTGAAAATATTGATATAGAAACTGCTTATAGTGCAAATGAATTTTTTTCAAACAAATTTGACAACAATAAAGGTTGTTCTTGGTTGTTAACAAACAAAAGCTCCCAAAAGTTTTGACAGAAAAATACTAAACTACTCAACGTTGATCAATAAAATATTACACTGCAAAGGGGAGTTGTTATTACATTAAAATAATTTAAGTTAGTTTATTTTTATAATTTAATTTAAACTATTTAAATTTAACTTATTCACCTCCCCAAGACCAAGGGGTCTTCGGGGAGGTTTAATATGTCTTTGGGGGAGTTATATTAAATAAAAATCCACAAATCTCCATTATAATTTTTAATCCCACAAGGGACACTTGTGGGTTTTTATTTAGTATATAAATTTATATTAACTATAATAATATATATAAAATATGATATAAATTTATGTGAAAATTTGTAAAAATGAAAGTTTTATTTACTAAAAAAAAAGAATTCAATATTATTTTTTTATTATTGCAAAAAAACTACGAGCTAATCAAGCATAGAATCAAGTATGAAATTATTTGATATGTTTGAAACATATAAAAATATCTGGAAAATGCGCTGAGTCACAAAAAAAAAAAATTTTAGGTTAGTTCTATTTCCACATTCTATACCCTGAAATCTATTATCTATTTAAATATTAGACCAATTAAAAATTTTTGGTCCTAAATAAAATAAATAAAAGTAAATAAAGTATAAATTTCTGTTAATGTGCTTAGTAATTTAGTTTTTTTTTGTTTTCTTAAAATCAGTTTACTCAGGCTTAGCGCATTTTGAGTCTAAGTAAACCAATCTAAAAAAGTAAACCAATAATCCTCTCATATGGTAGCACTTAAAATGCTGTTGTTTGGGTACACAAACAAAAGTAAGTGTTAAAATGTAGAATATGAAGTTTGAACTACTTTTCCAATTCTTCTAAACTATTTACGCTTTAGCAGAGTGTTAGCAGCACTCTCTGCATGGATGCTTATACTGTGTATAAACTTTTCACGAAATGAAACTTAAATAAAAGAGAAAGCTGATATGTTTTTGGCTCACTTGTAACCATTGGTCTATCTTGCTTACTCTTGCATGCTTAATACCCGGGAATGAATATTTATTAATTTTCAGAAAATGTTCCCACCCTCCCAAGCTTATAAGGACCGCCACTGCACTCTGACCCCACCACCCTCTCTCGTTTAATTATTTTTTACTTGTTGTTAACAAAAAAAGCTAAATCTTAAAACTAAAAAAAAAAATCATTGTAAACCAGCCTTAAAAGTCAGAAAGTATCTTATCGTCAATGATAAGAATCAAAACTTTCAGTGTAATCAGGCTTTAAAAATTTTAAATCTTGATTCTCGAAATAAATCTCACTTTGTCAAGACAAATCTTTGACATAAATCTTGATTTGCCAAAAATTAGCGTTTAGTTTACTTCAGTTTGAAAAAAGGCTATTAATTTGACCGCCAGCTATACTAAAATAAAATTGTTTTCAATTGCTTTAGATTATTGATACCCCTTTCTACCCCCTCTGCTGCTCAATTATTAAAATTCCCGCTCTTCTTTTTTATCCCACCTCCCCCCCCTCCTCCCCCATCCTTCATTCTTTGTATTTGGCACGCGAGAGTAATAGTAGTTTTTTGTAAGATTGCTGGGGGTTTTATCATCCAAATTTTCCCAGATATGATCAAAAATAATGTTATGTTACCTCAAGTAAGAGCTTTAAACCATTTAAATATGTATGACAGAGATGCTATTGGAGTTGTGTTTTGACACCATGATACAAAAGTTTTGTTAGTGTTAAAACTGCAAAGGGTTGAAATACTTTGCAAAGAATTGTTCACTTGCAAGAAACTTAGCACCAAAGATGATATTTCAGTGTTTTAAATATGATGATGAATACTAAGACTCAAAATCGAAAAATATGTAGGAAGACAAATGAAGGAGCAAAGAAATTGGGACTCTTATAGTTGATGGTATCAATGTACAAAATGAAATTTATTTCTTAAAATCAATTTGCTTAAATATTTTGCAACTATTTAATCCATATAATCAGCCCCGCTAATGGCTTCGAAAAAAGTTGTCTTTTAGACCACTGGAACAAAGTTAAGCAATGTTTTAGAGACTAAGTTTTTAATGGTTTAAATAAAATATAGGATATTTAGAGATGATAATGTTTCTTACTTTTTTTTTTTTTACTAATTTAATTATTTTTTAACGACTTAGGCATATGAGGATTATTTGGCTCATCGAGAAGATAAAGTTTTGCCCAACTTACCTTTTAACAATAGGCAGCTATTTTTTATAGGCTACGCACAGGTAACTATATTTTTAAGAATTTTTACGTAGCATTAAAAATCAAAGCAAAAAGATTTATATAATAATCTATACATGAAACATATGTGTTGTTATTTTGGTAGGAGTATTGCTCAAATGTGAGGGAAAGAACTGAATATATTGCCACACTTAGTGAGATTCATTCGCCTGCTAAATTTAGGTACCTAATTTTTAAACTTTTATATGTAATGAACTTAAAACAATTAATGAAGCCTTAAACCTATCAATAAACAATGTAATCTTTCAGAGTAATTGGCTCGCTATCTAATTCTAAAGAGTTTGCTAGTGTTTTTCGATGCGAAAAGAATGCAGCAATGAATCCAGAAAATAAATGCGTCGTATGGTAAACAATATAACAAAAAAGAACCTTGATTGAAATAAGGAGCCGATTTTATAACTGGAATTTGGTTTAATTTTCTTTAGGAGTTGTCTGTATTTGTATGTGGGTGTGTGCAAATATTGTTAGTTGTTATATTGTAACATGCACTTTTTGTGATCAAAGTGTATAAGCGAAAATTCAAGTGAAAGAGAAACTTAATATTCTGATATTGAAAATACTATTTAGTATTTTCAACAGGTTAGGTTTTATTTATAGAAGTATTAAGAAAAAGGTACATAGACAAAATTAGCATGACCTGTTATAAGAGTTGGGGGTGACAGTGTTGAGAATAATAATTTCAATAGCCTCTAATATGCACGATCCTTTGACAAAACTTTTTTTTTTTTTTAATTTTTTTTGTATCATATTTCAATATTTTGTATTCATTCCGATTTTTTTACATTTTGTAAATATCTATTTAAAAAATAAATATTTATAATTAAGTAACATTTTATTACATTTTCTACATATTCATTAAGATAACAACTATTTTCTAGGTTTTATGAATATTCTTGAACTAAGAATAGAATATAAAAAATATTTTTCTTTGATTTACAATTTATTTTTCTTTGATTTACAATCATTTAATGAAATATTTTTACTTACATAAATACTAATTTTTGACTTTTCATACACTAAATTATATATATATTATATAAACATATACTAAATTTTCATTGAAATGTTTTCTAAATTTTAAACATACTTGAATTGCTAAATACTTTTTATATATTATAAAAAACCATTAAAATTATAATTTTTGTATATTGGAAATAAAAATGTTTAAATTGATTTGTGTTATGATCATTATTGCTTTTTTTTTCACAAAAATTTTGCATAATTTCGTTTGCAGTTTTTTCTTGACAGTTAAACATCAAAAAATGGAGCATTGAGCTTTATAAACACTCACACACCTGAAAAAAAAAAGCTTGAGTATGTTTAATTTGTGTGTTCGACTAATTGCGTTTTGCAAGCAGCCAAGCGTGAACTAACAAACAAATTAAAACGTTGGAAAACAACTATTAAGTTTAAATTGAAACTTATCTTTAATTATCATTAGAAGAAATTTGTATACTATACAAATTAATGAAGTTAAAGATAAGTTTTAAATTTTCAAATTTAAATTACGATTTTTGATATAAAATATAAATACATTAGGCTTTTGATGCCAGAGAAATGACCAATTACTCATGGGGCATGTATGTAGTAATTTATTTATTTACCTTGTGTTATATGAACTATGTTTTCTGTAAAAGTATAAAAAACGCATTCGTTAACACTGAGAGTTCTACGACTGAGGTATGCGTCTCTCAAGAATGTAATATGCTTGCTAATACTATTAAGGGAGCTTTAAATGAAACTGAAGAACCTTGTAACGATTTTTATAATTTTGCCTGCGGCGGTTGGAAAGAAGCGCATAAAATTCCATCTAGTGAAAATGAAATTACTTCATTTACTGTTCTTACTAAAGAAATAGAAGATCAACTCCATAGGCTGTTAGAGGAAGAACCTAAACCAAATGAAAACGAAGCATTAACAAAAGCTCGTTCGTTTTACAAATCCTGCATGGACAATGATACTTTGGAATCTTTAGGAGCCAAGCCCGCTTTAGATTTTATTTCCTATATTGGCGGTTGGTCGCTCTGTAACAATGATGAATGGAAAAAAAGTTCGAAAAAATGGAGTGTTTATGACGTTATGATAAAAACACAACGAAACTTTTATCCCGCACCTGCTTTTTTTACAGTTGAAGTAACTAACGACCACATGAATTCAACAAAGCATTTAATAAAGGTATTTATCTTTAATAAAGGTTATTAAAAATTAAGGCTTTTAGATAACTATATTTTATAACTATATTTTGCCAAATTTATTTACATAAATTGTGCCTTGTTGGTTTGATTAGGTATAATAGCCTATGATAAATAAGATTGCGTATGTCTTTTTATTTATTATAAATCAATAAAAATACTTTTTATATATTTTATTTAATATTTTTAGTTAGTAGCTCCAACACTAATCAAACAATATTGTTATCGATAAAACATTATTAGACTTGCAAAAAATTGATATAATAGTAAATAACCCTCTTTAAAAAAAAACTTATGGCATTTACACAAATGTATTTACATAAACCTTGTCGGTTTTCAGTGAAATTCGGTATTATTGCAAAATTTCATTTAACTTTCAGTTAAATTGAAAAGTTGTTGTTTTTTTTTACTTATTTTAATATATTAGCGGCCGTGGCGCAGTGGTTAGAGCGCTTGCTTTATAAGCAAGAGATCTAGGTTCGAAACGAGCTCTGTACAAGTTTTCGCGTCACGGTAAGGAAGGAGGCGTGAATTTCCTGGTTAAATGCACTTCCGCGGTGCTCTGTGACAAGACCGTTAGGACTTCTTGGAGCACTTAAAAAAACGAACAAAAAAAATATATATTACATGTATATCAACCTGTTTCTCAGCGCAGCGGCCATGCTTTTCATGGTTCGTGTTTCAGAGTTTTATAAAAAAATAAGTAAACCTCGTTGACTAAAGAAAGTAGGTTTGTCTTAGACAAAAATAAATTTGTCTTACAGAAATTGTCTATTCATCACTTATTAAATCTTTTTTATCGCTTTCAAAAAATCCTAAAAGGAAGAAACAGGTGAATTTAATTTAATTAAAAACTTAATATTTTTCACGATCTTTTTTCCTTATCAAATGGACGAAATTTTTCAATAAACGTTGTTAATGCTTTTTTATTGATCTTCATTTAAAAAGTAGGAGTTGTAAACATTGCATAACTTAAATTCTCGGTATTGTTGCATTTTTAGATTTCAGGCTTTTTTCGACGCAAATTGCAGGGCCGACGACACTGGTTTTGAAGTGGAGGGGCACAATCGTTAATTTCTAAAAAAAGTCCTCTATATCTGGAGATTTCTAAAATTAAAAAACCCATTGTCGTCGGGTTTTTTTTTTTGTTTTTTTTGTCGATTGATGCTTTCATGTTTTGAAATATGTTTAACTAAAAAATAATAATTTTGGTTTATAAAATCCAAATTCGGCCCTCAGTTAAATTCGGTTTGCAAGTACAAATTCGTCTTTTAGTTAAATTTGGAGTATGCATATGGCCTAAATTCGTCTTCCATTTAAGTTTGGAGTTTGCATATTGTCTAAATTCGTATTCCATTTAAATTAGGGTCTTGAAAAATCAACTTCACCGGTTCTTAAGCCATATTAGGACGCAAAAATACACTCAGACAAAAGTTAAATAATTTAGCGTCCCAAGACATGCCAAAAAATTGAACCAAGGTTGCTAAAAGAAGACATTAATCTTTTCTAGTCAAAAAGTTTTTAAGTTGTAAAGCAAGTGGCGAAGTAGAATCTCCTAATAATTTTCTACAGTTGTCTGAAAATTTCTGACATTTTTAATGAACTTAATCCAGTTTTCATTCCAGTTGTTTTACATGAGATATAAACAATAGAAAAAATATCAATATTCTAACAAATCGTCTACCCATTTATATTGCCTACCTAAAATATCAATATTCTAACAAATTGTCTAAATGAATAGCGAATAGTTTTAAAGCAATTTTAGAGCGGTTTTTTTCACATTATTGTTTAGTTTTGTATTTTATGTCTTAAAAAGTTATATTTTAAGCATTGGGTCTGAAATTTATGATAATAACTGAACTTACATCGTTTCGATTTTTTTACATCATATTATATAGCATTATATAGATATTGCGAATTTGCAGCAATTAATATTACTTCAATATAATGTTAGATGCAAATCATAACTTTGTAGTTTGCTACAACATAAAAAAAAAATCTAAAGCTAGTCGATGGCTACATGTCGTAGGTTTGTAGCCACATGTCGTAGGTTTGTAGCTACATGTCGTAGCATTGTTTTTACATGTCATAGCTTCGTAGCTACATGTCGTTGCTACATTTCGTAGCTTTGTAGCTGTTTGTAGATGTTTTTTTAGATAAAACTACTAAATTAATAAGAATAAAATAATAATATCAACAAGCAAAAAATAGAAAAAATTCGGTTGGTATAAAAAGAAACCTAGCGTTTTAAATTAAAATCTTGCACTGTGTCAAGTTGGTTTCCAAAGCCGTCTGGAACTATCGTTATTAAATGAAATATTATGTCTAATAATTGCAGCATATTATCTGGCAAAAGTATGAAGAAGTAATGTGTAGTAATATTACATATTGCAAGGTAATCACTAGCTTATCTAGCTAGCGATCCTCGTGGCCAAATTGCTGTCTTTATCGTTACGCGTTGTTGCTAGCTAGTTGCTATCTTATTTAGCAAGCCTCCTGGCCAAATTGCTTTCTTTATTGTTACGAATATGGCTAGCTAGCTAGTGGCTAGCTGATTTCCCACCGGGTAATTTAAACAAAATATTAGACAACTGAGTTTATTAACACTAATTTGTCTGAGTTATATATATTTTGTGTCAATCTTTTGTAATTAGTCTCTAACTGATTTGAGGCAGACACCGCATAATTTGCAATCCGTGTTGCTCTCAAAAAGTATTATTAAGCACCGTCAAAATTCATTTAACTTCACCAATCGAAATTAAATGAGTCAAATAACGAATATTCGTTAAACTTCGATAACAAGGTTTTAACAAATAGTATTAAATAATATATTAAATATAAATTTTATAATATAAAATTTCTTATACATAAATCATGTAATATGAAATATATAATATATGAAATATAATATATATAATATAAAATTTATTACAAAACTTGTAACTCAATTTGCTAACTTTATATAGTCATAATTTTTGAATGCTACGAGATTAGTCTATGAAATTTATTAATGAATATAAATTAAGTTCTATTTCTCTTTTCTATAAATACTACAATGAGCATTGCTCTAAAGAAGTTCATTCTAGTGCTACTCGTCACTCATTTAAGTCTCATACTTTTACTGTGATTGTTCCTAAGTGCTCCAAAAGTTTATATTCGTCTAGTTTTTTTCCTCGAACATCAGTTCTTTAGAATTCGCTTCTTTTATCTTGTTTTCCTGGTTCATACAATTTGCCATCCTTTAAGTCGTCGTTCAATTATTATCTTACTCTATAAAGTTTATCTTTTCTCTTCCAGTAACTTCCAAATCTAATAGTGGTTGCTTGCAGCCTTGTTGGATATGAAGATGTTGAATAAAAAAATTATTATTTTTCTGGGCTAGCGCATTTTGAATCCCATTTTTATAATATGAAAATGCTGAAAAAGATGTACAGCAGCGAATAAGTTTATGATCAAGATTTTTTTTCGTGCTACCTAATTTAAGTCAAATAAAAGTACACAAATACTTTATCATAGACAATATTTCAAATGAAATAAAATGTATTCTGAAATAGATTTTACATTTCATGGAATATTTACATATAGTACAAGTACTAATTTTAAGTAAACACCTTAATAAAAATTTGGGGGCTAGAGGTGCTTCATATCATAAAACTTCTGGGTATTAGCTATTTAAGAATAATTTTAATGGAGTGGCTTCTTTTTTTTTAAAAAAAAAGTTAATATATTTAATTACCATACAAAATTTTTACCGTTGATTCCCGGTATTCGACTTACCGGGAGTTAACAGTATAAACAATTAAGTTTAACCCCTATTCCAGTTGATAAAGCATACGCAATAAAATATCATCAATAACGTGTTCCTGTTGAAAACAAAAATTTAGAGGCAATCAAATTTTTTAACGTTTCTTATGAAAAGAGTGATTTAAAAAAAGATTCAAACAAGCCACAAAAGTGTCTTTATGTATCAAGTATAGAGACTTAAAACCAAGTATCCTTACTCAAAATAACATTTAGTTAAAACTTGTTATGATTTTTTACCCAAATTTACTGTATCGTCTTTTTACATGAATACAAATATTTGTATTCATGTAAAAAAACGATACAGTAAACAAAGAATTATTACATTTTGAAAAACTGTTTAAACAGCAGCAATTTTTCTAATTTAATTATTATTTTTTAGTTGAACTTTTCCATTTAGCAGTAGTAGTTTAATGAAATCTTAAACAAAATTTCTTTATTTAGTGCTGTTCCAAATAATTCTTTTCCTGTATTTTTGTGTCTATAATTGGAAAAAAATTGCAGACTGGAATCGAAAATTTAGGCATTTTGTTAAATAGTTGAGTGCAATCTAAAATTTCCATTGTTTTTTCGTAATGAACATTTTAGATCTTACAACTTATTTATTTATTTTTTTGCACAAATTGGTAGCATAGACATTTGAAAATGTAAAAATCAGCCCTCGTCATTTTAATTCTACTAACGTGATACAGAATATGTCAAATGTAATGCCATTCCTTCTACTAAAGGGTTAAGTTAAAATCTTGTAAATACCAAAAATGATTTAGAGTCAGAACTAATTATACAATCTCTTCCTATTTTATTGTAGTTAAATCTGTTGTTTTTTCAATTTGGTTGCTAATATTTAAGTTAGCTTCAAGGGGTTATCCCCCGTTAAAATTTGAAAGTTTTCGAAAAAAAAAATCTTAACTTTTAACTACTTTTACCTATGTAAGATTATAAAAAATGTTTTAAAAGTAGCATATTAACCTATATCTTAAATTGTCTATTTGAATGAACTACTTCGAAGTGGTATCCCTAGCAACGCTATAGCCATGCATTAGATTAACTGTATACACCATACATATCACCTAGTTTAACCCAAACAAGTGTTATGATATCTATGTACAAGCTTGAACAGCTTCTTTATGAATTATTCTAGAATTTTTGTAAAGGTTGGTACATCAATTACGAAAATTTGAGTAAGTTATTGTGTTATTTTATCAGCTTAGTTTTATTAGTGAAAATGGGAAAAGATTGTCGAGTAAAGTAACGTAAACAAACTCACTGTATAAAGAAAAGATTTATGGGAAATGTTAATTTGTTATTATTGATTGTGTAAATAAAATCTGTTAATATTGATTGTGTTTCTGATAATGTAAATATTGAGTTGCCACCAATAAACTTAAATGTTATACTTGTGTTTTGAAACCAAATATTGAAAACTCACTTAAGTTTGTCCGCTTCATCTCGTTAAGTTAAAGACTTAGAAGATGCACTTGTTTTGAAACCTATTATATCTGGCTATCGTATCATTGATGTTGCTGTTTTAATTTCTGTTTTGAGCTTTTTTCTGTATCCAGAATGTGATAATCCCACACTCTATTAGGCAAAAGATATACTAAACAATATGGTTTATCTTGTTTTATCTTAAGTGTCTGAAAAAAGATTGCAATTGTCTTCGTCAGTTTTACACCTCTATCAATGAATACAATAAAAAAAGATTTGATAATGATAAGCGAATAATTTATTGCATGCGATTATTGGGCTATGGATATGCAGGCATAAAAAAGTCTTGCACAAATTTACCTAAGCCTATGACCAAAAAATTTTGAAAAATTATTAAAGAAATTGTATCAGATGTTAAAACTGTAGCAGAACAAACCATGATAAATGCTGAAAATATGTTGCAAAAAATATATGGCACCAACTGATATTTGTGTATCTTGCAATAGTACATGGTACAAACAAGGATATTCATCGATGAACCGAATCTACTGTTAGTGGCAAAGTGTTAAATGTTGAAGTCATGTCCAGATATTGTAAAGGTTTCAGTGTTACTCAAGGCATCCAAAAGTCTAATCTAACTGTTTATGCACAATGGAGAACTTTCTATATTTCTAAGTATTCGTAATTACAAAGGTTTGTGCAAATATAATGCTGATAAAATAAATAAAACATCATAAGCCAGGACCGGGTTTACCAATGAGCGCTATTATGAAACTAAAATATCTTTATATAAAAAGAAGTGCGTTACAAAAATGCAAAGACAGTGAATTACAAAAATTTTCGCATGGTAAAACACAAAATGCTAATGAATCGTTTAATAGAATGATTTGGGACCGTATACCAAAACAAACATTTGTCTCGCTTACCCAATTAGAAATAAATGTATATGATGCTGTAGCTTACTTTAATATTGGAGCCAAAGATATATTAACTGGACATAAAGCAAAGCTTTCATATGATTACAGGATGTAAAGCATTAAATAATGAAATAATAAGAAATGTCAAAGTTAGAATGAACCCTGATAAAAAGTCAAGGCGGCAAATATTAAGTACAAAAAAATTTAAAAAAATGACAAATTAATTGAAAAAGATGGTGACTTATATGTTCCTGATGGATTTTGAAATTTTGGTTTCTTTTTTTTGTGCACGCCGGCCAATATATTTGGAGAACCATATGATATTTTTCTATGAAATTTTCAGGAAGTGTTCACCATAATACACTCTATGATATGAATGGAATAGATTTTAATTAAATTATAATATAATTTTTTTTTTTTAATAAAAAGATAAATTATATTGATTGGGGGAAATAAAAAAAATAAAAAAGATGAGTACCAAAACCCGGAACCAGTTTTGCATAGACAGAATATTATACTAACATCAAGAAATAAAAAAATAAAAAAGAGGAGTTAAAGAGGAGATTTAATCATATTTTCTAGTTTTAAGAAGATAATAGAGGATTTTAGAGGAGATTTTTGAAAAAAGAGATTTTTAGAGGAGCTTTAGCCACCTGCAATAGCCAATTATCTCAAGTTTGTGTCTCATAAAAACACTCTGCAAAAATTTGTGATGATTCAAAATACCAAAGGCAACTCTCAGAGTTTGTATTTGTTATTTTGCAGAATAGGCGCTAAAGTACTGGTAAGTTATTGCGCACCATTATAGGCCGGGTGAATAAAAAAAAGCAATTGGTTTTACTCAGGACCTTTGGAGTAATTGTTCAACTTTAAGTGAATAAAAATTTAAGAAAACTCTTTCAAATTTTTATTTACGTAAAGTTAGGCAATTTACTCTTAAAACGCTGATTATTTGTTCAGCTTTAGGTGAATAATAGTAGAAAGCTTTTAAAGGTTTTATTCACGTAAACCGAACTAAAAGCATTTACTTTGTCATGCGAATTGTTATTATTTTACGGCATTTTAATAGTGTTAATTTACTACTTTTAATAATATTTAACTTGTATATTCTAGTCGTAATTTATATCTTTATAGTATAGTATGACCAGAAACATATTTTTAAGAAAAAAATTTTTTTTTAGGTCATTCACCCGTATTAATATCCATACGGGTGAATTGATTGATATCAAATAAAATAAAAAATTGATATCAAATAAATTAAAAAAAACTCACAAGGAAGTTTATTGTATTCCTAAATAATTTAACTGTGCATTTTAGAAAAATGTTTTACGTTAAATTATTAATCTTTAACCCTTAAATTTAACAAATCTAAAATTTGTACTTGATTCTACGCAGATAAATAGTAAGGAAAGTATACTGATGTTATTGGAGAATAAAGGAAAGAAGAGAATTTATTTTTTCGTGTCTAGCCTTTTTTTGCGTGTTAATTTATCTCCTCAAGACCGAAAAAACCACTACATTCGAGGATGCTTCTTTAGTTATTGTTACAACCCTCTCTCAACTCTATAACTCTGAAACACACACCATGACGAACGAGACCGCGGAGAAACAAGTTGAGCCCGATACTACCTGGGACGTGGTGGTGATCGAACTTCGGAACTTCTCGATTATGAGGCGAGCGCTCTACCACACTACACCACTACTGTTCTACCGTTGAATAACAACCTAGACGGGTATTATTCGACGATTTTAGCGGTTTTAATGTATGTATGGCACAATAATAATAAAATGTGACCTAAACTTGGTTTACTATTTCTTACTGTGAATATTTTAAATAAAAACAACATTAAAGAAACGACATTAGAGAAACGACACGCTTCATGCTATACTAAAACTTTATTTTGAAAATAAGATCAAAATATCCTTACACAGTATAAATAGCAAAATAAAAACATGGTTTTTAAGCCCTTTTAAAAAAATTTAACTTGGTTGAAACTTGGGCATTTTCGGAAGGAATTCAATTTTTCCACATGGATTTTTAAGCCTATATAGTATAGAAATATAGTATAATATAAATAGTATCATAAAATCACAACTAATAAAAAAAAAAAAATACCTGCTTTTGTGCCAAAAGAGTACTTAATAAATGGATTGATCAATATATATTAATAAATTGATTTACAAAATTAATTCTAAATGTCTGCCAGAAGAATTTGAATTTTTAAATCATATAAATGTTAAAAATGTTAAAACAGCCATGGTATCAACATGCCAGAATAGTTTATACTTTCACAATATTCTATAAAAAATTGATCAAATATCTCATTATAATTCAAAATTACATAGCCATATTTTTAAATACTACTTTTGGTGTAGTTGTAATAGTAGCTATAGTTAAATGTAACTGCAACAAATATATGTAAATAAAGAACTGACTTTAATAACTGTACCTATTAACTATATCTTATATCGATAACCCTTGCTGATAAAATGAATAACTAATGACAGTAAGAAAAAAAGAACTACAAAGTGAGCAAAACAAATCATCATGCTAATAACATAATAAAGAACAAGTAATAGTTGACCTAAATTAGCCAACTGTATAACTTTAGACATCATAAAACACTCACAAAAATAAAATAAGTAATGAACTTTTTAAATATTAACTAAAACATAAAACGTAAACAAACCAACAATTAATTAAACTTAGGTTGATGCCGCTACACAAAGTTGTTGCATTTCCTTTTAATAAAAGATTACAATCATTTTCATGTGCAACTCTATGCACTAACAATGGCGCATCACCTTTACTTCTACTATTAAAGAGTAAATCATAAAACTGAACACACTTCCAATGTGAAACAACATCAGGACACATTACTTAGAAATACCCAATATGATTTTCTAACATTAATCATTTGCATAAAACTGTAACTTTCTGAAAAACCACCTGAATTAAAATAACTAAAAGTGCACAAAACCCAGACATTTTAAACTTGGAAACTCAAATATTTTAGAAAACTGATATAAAAAACAAACTTTGTGCTATATCAATCAAGGTGTCATCAAGCCACCAGATGGGTTTCTTAAAACATCTAAGGCCTTGCCTTTAGACTGTATTGACAAACTTTAAAGAAAACTTTAGAAAAATTTGAACTTCGATAGCCCCTTTTTACAATGATACTATCATTAACAAATAGCTTTTTTTAAAGCTTTACCATTACCACTTTAAAAGTGTACCAAAAATCTATAAAACAAAGTATAATTTATAAACATAAATTGTTAATTTTTCAATATATTTAATTCAATGATCAGTAATTGTAATAATATATTTTTGTCCAAGTTTTGTTAAAGCAAGAGGTCCAATAAGGTCTAGGGGAAGTTTTTGTACCCATGGCCAGATTTTCTCAAAATTCAAGGCCCCAGACTTGTTTAAAAGCGAAAAACTGATACAATCCCATCTTTATACTAATTACTTTGTATTAGTTAATTGCAACACTTAAATATATAGCAAAATTGATTAATAGTTCTGAGCAAAATTGACAAATAAGTCTATGCATAAAATGGAAGTCCCAAAACAACTGTGGGTTTTGAAATGCTGAGACATAGTACAAAATTAACTTTAAAAGCATACTGCAAATATAAAATATACAATAATAATAAACTTTTTATCATAAATTATATAAAAGGTCAACTTAAATAGTGGGTTATATATACACATACCACAAAGTTGACATTTCTTTATTATAATAATTTGTTATTCCATCAGAGACATACTGCTAAACATCTTCAACAGAGTAATTATAGACTGGGATTTTAGTTATATAATTTTAAAAAATTTTAAAATATTATTATTTTTCTTTTTTGAGTTTATACCGAACGGAAACAAGGCTACTTATTTAAGGCGACACCGTGTTGTTTTTAAAATACGGTCAGGGTTGGTACAGAGTTGACAGTGTTTTGTGACTCAGCGTTAGCAATGTTAACCCTGTCCCTTTCACAGTCCTGTGTTGTTTTAAAATATGGTCACTATTAGGCCAGCATTAGGGATTTTAGCTATTAAACTAATGAAATTTGCACATTAAATTTTTTTTAAAAACATTAAACTTTTTTTTTTTAAATTTTTAACTTTAAAATTTTTACACATTAAAACTTTTAAATTTAACACATTAACAACTTTTCAATTTTAAGCCACATTAAACTTTTTTTTAAAAAAAAAACTAAAACCTAAAAATATAAAATATTAACATAGATATTCAAATTTATTCATTTTATTTGATAACTTTTTATGTCACTAAAATTTAAATTAAATTTTAAAATTACTTTTAAAAAGTTGAAAAGTTAAAACTTTGAAAAAAAAAAACTTACAAAAAAAATATTTTCAAGATATTAACAGCTGTAAATTACTGTTGTAATTTACAGCTGTTAATATCTTAAAAATATTTAAAATAATACATTTACAACTTGTAAATGTATTATTATATATAAATATTTTTAAGATATTAACAGTTTATACTCAAGTAATCTCAAGAAAACATATTTTATAATAAAATCAGTGTTTTTAACATAATTTCTAATCTTCTTGATGTATCTTCTTTACGCTTAACTCTCAATATATTTTCTTATAGCTCAGCATGTCTGCTTCTAAACAATATTTTAACAATTTTTAGCTCTAGGTATGTTCTAATAATCAATCTTTTAAAGGTATCTTTTTGTAGTTTCTTAACATATTTTTATGTATCTTCTTGACATATCATTTTGTGACTTATTTTATAGTTTTTGCATCATAAACTTGTATTCTACATAAAAAAAAATAAATTTATTTACAGTGTAAATATTAAATTACAAAATAACTACATTTTAAAAAATTTCATTAATTTAATAACTAAAATCAATCCTTTTGCTCCAGATTTGAAAACGCCAACAGAAAGTGTATAAAGTAAATGAAAAAGTTCAGGTCAATATTTTCTATGATAAACAAGTAAAATAAAATTATTCATTCATATGTTTCTGGTAAACGTTAAATAAATTTTTTTTTTTTTAAAAACTTTTTTATTTTGATAATACTAGAGTAAGTTTGAAAAGTAATATTGTATAGTTACAATAAGTTTGTGTAAATAATTCAGTGTACAATTGAAGAATGATGAGGTTTCAAATATTCGTGTTCAATCTTTTTTAATAGAGAAATTAGTTTACATCTTCACATCAGTTACTTAGTATTTCAAGCAATTTTACAACAACTTTTAATTGAATTTGAAAGTCCATTGATAAAAAATCTATAAGTTAATCAGATTATAAAATAATGCATAAGTCTAAACAAGAGAAATTAATATAATAAAAGCTGTTACAAAAAAATGTAATAAAGAAAATAATTTTGGGGCAATAATTAGAAATTTTTTTCTGGTAAAAAATTTTGTATAAATTAATTCTTTTTAAATATTTTTCATCAGAAAAATATTTATTTTTAGTTTTATTATTGATGTTTTATTGTATTATTTTTATGTTTAATAGTTTATTTTAGTTTTATTCTTGATGTATTATTGTATTATTTTTATGTTTTATAGTAATTATGTTTTATAGTACTATTATTGATGTTTTATTTAATAAATGTTTTTTTAGTAGTGTACTAGCTTAAAAGATTAATAAAAAAATTTTGAAATCTATCAAGAATAAATTTATATAAAAATAGTTTTCTATGATATATACTTTTTTTGTAAACTTGTTGCTTTTTGCAATTTGCTTAGACAATTTTTGGGGATTTTTTTTTCACCTACATTCAAATCTAAAAGTTTATTAAAAAATTTTTTAGAATTTATTAAACACTTAGCAATTTTTGAGGCAACTATTAAGTACTGAACAATTAAATATTTAGAATTAATAATTGCTAAACAACTGTTTTTGTAAGTTAAAAAAATGTACAATGACACAAAAAAAACCGCAAAAAAAACAAGCACTATATTCATGTGTTTATTTATATCACAATGGTACGAAATGTATCAAAATGTTGCTAATGGTAATTTATAATGGCATTTAATGAAGCTCAAGAAATTCAGACTTCAGTATTATAAAAAGGTAAACTCATTTATAGTAGTAATATATATAAACTCACATAAAGTATATAAACTCACATAAAGTAAGTATAGTTTGGTTACTTTGATTTTTTTAAAATCAAGTAAGTTTTTAAATGCAGACATGTGCAATGAAAACATTTTAAAATTGTTAAAATAAAATATTATTTAGGTGCATACCATAAAAAAGCTATATGTAACATTTTATTATTTAATGCTTAAATTCGGAGGCTTTTTTGATATAAATCACTAATTTTTACAATTCTTGTCATCATACTAATATACAAAATAGTTAATTTAGATGATAATTTAGGTTGGATTCTATATATAATATATATATATATATATATATATATATATATATATATATATAGAGAGAGAGAGAGAGAGAGAGAGAGAGAGAGAGAGAGAGAGAGAGAGAGAGAGAGAGAGAGAGAGAGAGAGAGAGAGAGAGAGAGAGAGAGAGAAATAAGGAAAAGTGCTAGACATTCCAAAATTGGGTGAAAAAAATATTTTGGCGTCTTAATAAGATAAATTTTAAATTTTGTTATGAATTTTAGTATAATTTTTTTGAAGAAAGGTTACAAGTAATTTATCTTGAAAATTGTACTTTTCTAAAACAATACTTCTAAAAAATATCAATGATTGATCAGTAGAAAAATGCACATGCATGATTTGTTTTTAGTTAATTAAAACATTTTTAAAATTATTGACTAATATATACTAAATAAATTGTATATATGTATACATATATACAATTATATATATATATTATTATATATATAGTATTATTTAAAAAAAAGTAGTTTTTTTGAAAAGACAGTAATAATTTTTATTTCACACTTAAACAGCATGGGAAGGTTCTTGTTATTCTTTTATTTAATTATGATATGGATGAGTTAAATCCATTTTTTTCTATCAGACATCTTAACAGGTATCTTTCTAAGTGTAAACCAGTTTTGTAAATAAGGACCAAGTCTTTTTTATTGTAATACTACTACAACTTCTAAAAACTTCTTTTTTTATTAAATTTCAATTTGAGAAATCGAATTTCCAGTTTCGGTATTTAGAGCTTCTTCTTTTTTATACAAATAAAAAAAGAATCATTTCCAAAATTTGTTTACTATTCTGGATTAAATAAACGTGTTTCAATAGGTAATATTAACTTCAATATTACAAATACAGAGTTTTTTTTTTTATATGGCTCTTTTTTTACAAAATATTTATTTAAATTGTCAAATTTTGGTTAAATTATTTTAATTAGTTCAGTACAACTAAATCAATAATAATTTTGGGAACTTGTGAATCTAAGTGCAAATTTAAGTGTTGTATTTAATAATATATTTTTAAGTTCTTCTATATAAATACATATAAGCATATGTATTTTTTTATGTTTAGATTGATCAATCTGGGTTGAGCCTTCAAAGAGAAATATATTTCAATCATAGTAATGTTAGTTTTATTTGTTAAGTATTTTTTTTTTTATAAAAAAAAGAAGAGAAATAAAAATAAAGACATTTAAGAAGTTTAAATGTGTAAAATCTTGTTTCTTTTTTCAAACTGAGTGAAAATTATTAGATTTTGATGTTTAATGTACGTTTCTTAATAGTAAAGAAAGTAAACTTTTTTTTCTCTTTTAAAGCTATTTTTTCTTTTTATTGTCTTTTTTGTATCAAGTTCTATTTTGTGTATCAGGTTTGACTTAAGTAGCTTTTTTTACAGCAAGTATTATTTTTTTGCGAAAAAATAATGTATATATATATATATATATATATATATTATGTAAACTTATATATATATATATATGTATATATATATATATATATATATATATATATATATATATATATATATATATATATATATATATATATATATATATATATATATATATATATTTATATATATATATATAAGTTTATATACTCAAAGAGAATGATCAATGTTCTTAAAGAACAGAGCAATAATAAATTAGTAAAAACATTTATCAAGTTTCTGTTTTCAACAACTTTTTTCATCATCAGTAGGTTCATCAGGAACTTCTTTCCGTGATGGCTTCCTGATGAACCTACTGATGGTGAAACAAGTTGTTGAAGACAGAAATTAGATAAGTGTTTTTACTAATTTATTATTGTATATATATATATATATATATATATATATATATATATATATATATATATATATATATATATATATATATATATATATATATATATATATATATATATATATATATATATATATATATATATATATATATATATAGATATATATATATATATATATACATATATACATATATACATATATACATATATACATATATACATATATACGTATATATATATGACCCCTTTTGATATGGCATCCATGGCAATAAGATCATCAAATTCAAAAAGAAATCAGATCAATAATTGTATACATAATTCAGTTTCAGATTGCAATGAAATTAAAAAGCTGTCATGTTTATACCTAAATACTACCTCTCTCGATAACAAGTTAAATGAGTTTAAAGTGGTAATTGAACAATACAAATCAATTGTAATTTCTGTGACTGAGACATGGTTTAAAAGTGATTCAGTTGTAAACATTGAAGGCTACCATCTGTACAGAAAAAACAGATCAGACGGACGAAAAGGCGGTGGTGTTTGTTTATATATACACAACTCATTAGACTACTATGAACTAAATGATGCTGTTCTAAATCCCTGTAAACTAGAACAAGTGTGGGCAGTTGTTTATTTTGATAATGACAAGTATTTACTTGGATGTATCTACAGGCCAAATGATTTTTTGGATATAGCAGAATTTGATGTGGTTTTTGGCCTGGCACGCAAATATATAGGCAAAAATAAGTTCAAAGAATTACTTATCATGGGCGACTTCAATTTCTCATCAATCAACTGGTCAAATGTCTGTGTTGATGCAATTTCAAATGAGAATGGAATTGAATATAAGTTTACAGATATTTTAAATGATAATTTTCTTTATCAGCATATTAACATACCAACTTTCCAGCTGTCAGATGAACAACTTGGGAGTACCTTAGATTTAATCTTTACAACTCAGTCAGCAAGTCTTAACGAAATAGATTCAAAATTTGTTCTGGGAAATATAACCAGAGGCCATCTTATAATATGTTTCAGTTTCATCTTGTCTGATAAAGCAATCCGTGACAATAAAAGTAAGCAAAGATTTACATTTGCTAATTCCAATTTTGAACTAATATCTGAGCTAATTTCAAATGTTGACTGGATACAATGCTTCAGTAACAAAAACGTACAAGAATTGTTTGATGAACTGATTTTTTATACTGAGGTGGCATGTAATCATTTCACTCCAATTAAAAAGACATTTAACTCTTTAAAAATTAGACCAGCCTGGGTTAATGCTAGGTTAAAGTTTCTTATTAGAAGCAATCAAAATTTAAGATATAAAAACTGCTCTTGTAAATGGAAAGACCCTGTTTTGAAATCTAAACACAAATGATTTGCAAAAATGTAGCAGACGAGATTAAAAAAGTGAGACAAAACTTTGAGTTTCATCTGGTAAAAAGAGCCATCAAGAATCCAAAGCTTCTCTACAGCTACATGAACAATCAACAAGCAGTCAAAGATACTATAAAAGCATTAAAGGGAGAAAATGGTATAACCACTCAAAATTCAAAAAATCAAAAGATATTGTTGATATCTTAAACAAAAATTTTCAAGCTGCATTTGTGAAAGAAGATGATGGTCCACAGCCTTCTTTTGATTTAAGAACTACTGAAACATTCATTTTGACAAATGAAGATTTTACATATGAAGATGTCTATCTAAGATTAAAAAACTTAAAAGATAACAAATCAAGTGGTGTGGATAATTTACATTCAGCTATTTTAAAGAACTGTGCATCAGCCTTTGCTATTCCACTTACGTATATTTTTAAAGAATCATTTAAAACCAGCAAACTGCCAGTGCAATTTAGATCAGCAAATATCATTCCTCTGTACAAAAAAGGCGAAAAAACCTTAGCAGGAAACTACCGACTGGTATCACTCACCTCAAGTGCATGTAAAATAATGGAAGGTATAATCAGATGTAAACTTGAAACGTTTCTATATAAGTTCAAACTAATAGTCAAGCAACAGCACGGTTTTGTTAAAAATAAATCATGCTTAACGAATCTACTTGAAACACTTGATTTTATTTCAACCGCCTTAGAGAATGGTAGACCTGTTGATGTTATCTTTTTGGATTTTGCCAGGGCATTTGACACAGTGTCACATAAAAGATTGTTGCCTAAACTTACAGCTTATGGAATATCTGGTCTGACAATACAATGGGTTGAAGCATTTTTAAAAGAAAGAAAACAAAGAGTTGTGATAGGCGAAAATGTATCCTCTTGGGCAGAAATTACCAGTGGTGTGCCACAAGGGTCAGTAATTGGACCACTCTTGTTTGTACTATTTATAAACGATTTGCCTGAAACTCTAAAAAATCTAACCAAGCTGTATGCAGATGACACCAACTCTTTCTTTGCAATCAGATCTTGATTTAGCTTTTAAGTGGACTCAAGACTGGCTTGTGAAATTTAATATTTCAAAATGTATGGTCATGCACTTTGACCGGAATAACAAAAAATCACCCCTTTATATCAATGATCAAAAGTTAAACATAACAGAATCTGAAAGTGATCTTGGAGTAATCTTCTCAAGCAATTTGAAATGGAAAAATCATGTTATAAAATGCGTAGGCAAAGCCAACCAAATGTTGGGTCGGATTAGAAAATGCTACATTTGCTTAGATATTAGACTGCTGAGAATACTTTATGTTTCTTTTGTGCGGCCACTGTTAGAGTTTGTAGTACAAGTTTGGTCAACTATTCGAAAGGGAGAAATTGAGTTATTAGAAAGAGTCCAACATTGTGCAACTCGAATAATACCATCACTTAAAATAATCAACTATGAGTATCGTCTAAAAGCTCTTGACTTGACTACCTTGACAAAAAGGAGGCAACGAGGAGATATGATTCAACTTTTTAAACTCTTCAACGGTTTTAACGATTTGGAAACAATCAAAAAAATTAGTATTCAACAAACTCAAACGAGAGGTCACAGCTTTAAATATGTCAAAGAAATCACTAAGCAAGCCTGTCATGAAAACTTTTTATTTAATAGATCGGCTAGTTTGTGGATTAGCTTGCCAAGCGAGTTGGTTAAAGCACAATCAGTTAACAGTTTTAAAGCAGGTCGCTTTTAAAGCTTGATCGCTGGATGAGCAGCAATCAAGCAAATCGGCTGTCATAGTGTGTTAATACCACACTCACTGGCTCACACCAGTTACAGCAATTTTTAATACTAGTACTAATATGTTTTTACTAATTTAATATATATATATATATATATATATATATATATATATATATATATATATATATATATATATATATATACATATATATATATATATATATATAATATATATATATATATATAATATATATATAATATATATATTTATACATATATATATACAGCCATGAACAAGAAGGTTGCCAAGCTGATGAATTCAAATGACTAAATCCATTTCACCAAAGATTTTACTTCATTCAATTGATCAGCAGCTAGATCAAGATTAAAAAACATCTGCTAAGATACAAAAATTTCCCTTTGACAAAAATTTGCGTATCAATTTTTAATTGATTTGTCAATTTTTAAGCAGAGAAATGATTGTCTTTATTGTTTCAAATAATTATGGAGTTAATTAAAGTTATTTAAATTAATTTAGTTAATTTTAATAAAAAATAGCTTTTTAAACAGAACTTATAAAAAAAATTTAGTTGTATTTCTAATAAAATGTCTATTCAACCTTATTGGTTTGAACTAAAATATAATTCAAGCGAGGATAGTGCTATAATCATCAAGTTAGAAAAATTTACTGCATGTTTCTAAAGATCTTTTATTAAAACAACTTAAAGATTGACAATATTATACAAGAAATCTTTGATGTCTTGAATTAACAATGAATTTATAAAAGTTTGAATTAATTACAGCAGTTTATGCAGTTTAACTTGCAGTATTTGGAACTTAAATGTAAAAGCTTTTATTTGGTGTGATATTTTTGTTGTACTTTTAGTATGTACATTTTTTATGAACTAATTTCTTAACAAGATAATAGTAAAAACTAAATCAACTCAGTAAATCATTTTTAAATTTATTCAAAGCAAAGTTTGTGTTTAAATCAAATTTTTAAAACAATTCAACTTAATAAAAGTGTTAAAACAAATCATGTGACTTCATGATTCAATGATATAATATATTTCCATTAAACAATTGGCATTGTTTAAAAGTATTGTTACTTATCATGCACAACAAATGCATAATAAACAAAATTATTGGATCAAAATTAATTAAAAAAAAAACAGTTTTTTGAAAGTAATCAAAACAACTTTGACTTGAGTATAGTTATTGAAATCTAAATACCTTTTTGAAATCTGAGTTTTTAAAAAATAAAATATATATTAAAAAATGCTACAACGAAGTTTTTAATCTTTTGATTGGATTTTTACCATTTTATTTTTCTAAGATTAAACTTTTTATCTTTAAGCTATATTGCATGTTAATACATTTGGAATGATGATCATTTTGTCTATGTTTATTATGATGTCAATCATTTATATTAAGTAATTGTGTGGATTAAGATGCATTGACTGACATAATAATTGAAAATAATAAATAATAATATTTATTAATATTAACATAATAAAGAAATAATGTGTTCATAGTTCTTAGGAATCCCTCAAAATGCTTTTATGCCATATAAATTGAGTTGCATAAGCCTAATTTTTACACATTGTTCAAACTTGATAAAAGTTTTTTTGCTTATAAATTTGAAACTTTTTATTTTATTAGATTTTAGTTGATTATGGTGACTATATGGTAAAAGTTGCAAAATTGTTGGGATATACTTGCAATGAAAAAGATCCTGAAAATAATGTCACAGCTCAAATGCTCTCAATCCTGGAATTTGAAAAAAAAATGGCCAAGGTAATAAATTCTTCTTTTTATTGTTAAAGTAATTGAATTAAAAGTTTTTTGAATGTAAAGCTTAGTTTATGTTAATGGCAGAATCTGAATTATAAATGGTAATACTAGTTATTTTTTAAAATGAATCTGTGTAAAAGATCTTCAAACTAGTCAAGCCATCTTTCATTTTAGTATCTGTGATCTAATTAGTAGAATGCTTTTAGTTTTATCCAAATTCATTAATTACCAGAGTTAATGACACCCGGGAGTTTGAGGGTGGGGGATATGTGCCACCCAGCCTCCCCACTTTTTTTCTAAAGGACTTTTTTTTTTTTTTTCGAGAAAATTCTAGATATGGAAAACTTTTTTTAAAAATTGACGATTGTGTTCCCCCACTTTGAAACCCATGTTGCTGGCCCTGAGTACCATTGTTTAAAATGGAGCGTCTTCTTCAGAAATTATTACTATCAATTTTTTATTTTGCAATCAAATCTCAAGAGAATTTGAATTTTAAATGAAGTTTCATTTTATTTTTATTTGTTCAAATTTAGATTTTTTTATTGAATTTATTTAGTTTAAATTTTTATTCAGAACTATAAACACAAGTTAAACACAAAACTCTTCATAAGACTTTCTAATTTTCTATAAAACTATTTAAATCTAGTTGCACAGTAACTATGGCTTCATAGTAATGCTTATATTACATACTTCAGAATTAGAATTTATCAAATTCTGAAATTAGGCTAATAATGAAAAATAGCATATTTTTGCCTCTAAGGGATTACATAAAAATATCACTGTTGTCATAGTGACTGTCAGTAACAGTGTTTGCAAGAAAACCAAAACAAACAAAAAAACTCAAATAAAAAATAAAGTAAGTATGCCTTGTTTTAACCACAAATATTAGCTTTTTACAAATTATTATTAAAATTATTTTTTAATTATTGTGGCTGGCCTAGAAGTATCAAAAAAGTTTTTTTATCATCGAGCTGTTTATAAATATTGTAGCTTACATTTATTAGATACTCTTTGTAGTTACAAACAAATAAAAATAATATGGCATCATAGTTTAAAAATTGAAAATTAAACTCCATTCTATCGCATTCCCGAGAAAGAAAGTTTTCATTGTACTAAATCCAAAATAGAGAAAGTTTTACTTGAAATCATTTCATTTTGGAGCTTTTAAAATATGCTGCATAGTGCTTGACATAGTTGACATTAATTGTTGACATAATGATTAACATAGTTGACATCAATTGTTGACATAATGCTTGACATAGTTGACATTAATTGTTGACATAATGCTTGACATAGTGAGATATTATAAGTTATGTCTTAGTTAAGATTAACCTTTGTTAAGATTAACCTATTTATAAAAAACTAATAAAAGGTAAAACTATAATTAATGGATTTTTCTTTTAAATATAATATAAATATTTAAATCATCACAGTAGTTCATGAAATTATATAAACATTTCAATATTTTGTTTATCTTATAGTTATTTACTGCTGCTGAAGCAAAACAAGCTGGAACATTCAGAAGGATTAATTTGAAAATTCTTGAGCAAGTTGTGCAACATGTAAATTATATTTATGGTATTAACTTTACCTCCTCCGCAGTGACTGTATCATAACTACGCTGGAGGAGGTTATGTTTTGAATAAAAGCTGCAACCATTTTTCTTTTTTATTTTTCACTCCTTAAAAAATATTCTTGAAGTTTATATTGTTAAAGATTGATGCTGGACACTATTTAATTTATCGATTTTTTTTTATTAACATGTTCTGAGTTTACTAAAATGTTTTTATTTTCAAATTTTTGTTGACTTTGTGTGCTGAATTATTCTTAGGAAGGTAAGGGGTAGGATTATTTGAACTTGTTTAGAAGGCAAAAATGGTTGCAAACCAATCTTAAGCCTGTTATTCCAATTTGTGTATCTTAATAAACTTCTTAGTAAATTAACCTTTTTTTTAATGTAAAAACAGTGCTACTATGATTAGGTTGGGTTTAAATTTACAAGTATTGATTTTGTGGCAGCCTTTTTTTATTATGTGTAAGAACAATACATGTTTTTTTATAAAAATAAAAAAAAATTTATATAGAGTTTATTACTTTTTTAAGTTTCCATGGAAGAAGCACTTAAGAAAGATTTTTCCAGATAGTTACAAGATTAACGAAAAAGAAGTTATTTTAGCAACCTCACCAGTATATCTTCATAATATGGCAGATTTAATGAAAAAAACAGATAAAAGGTTATATAATTATATTTCTTGAGAAGTTTTTTCAAATATTTCTATTATTTTAGTTACAAGTCTCTTAAATTTTTGATTTTGAAGACTTTTTTACTTATATGAATCTAATGTGATCAATTGATTATGAATTATAATGTATATTAGAATTATATATGTATATATATATATATATATATATATATATATATATATATATATATATATATATATATATATATATATATATATATATATATATATATATATATATTAGAATCATATTAGAATTATTTGATAATACTTATAGATAATAATGTAATACATATTAGAATTACTTATATATTTCTTTAAGAATTGTTCAAACTTTAAGATAAGATGTCACCTTTTTGAAAAAAGACCACTAATTCTAGTTTTAAAAAAATGCAATTCAACAATGATATTTTGAAAGTAATAAATTTGATTTTTTAAATTATCAATTTCGAATTTTCTTCACTGTAATACAATGTTTATTTATAAACAATTTGAAGTCATTTTGGTCCAAAATGCTATTGTTAAAAAATATAATAAACAGTACTAAAAGTTAAATTAAGTAAAGGAAAATAGCCTTGATGTGAAATATGCCATTCTATTTTATAATCCTAATATTGTACTTTGTTTTATAAACCTAATATCAATGGGTTAGTTCTAAAACATTGTATGTCCATTTCAGACAATTGTGAAAAAATGATTTTAAAAGTTTAAACTCTTGTACAAATTCAAATATTTAGAAACTTATTATAATCACTGTTGTATTGCTTCAACATTTCTGTGCATAATTTAATAAAATTAAATATTTTCAAATATTTAAAATCATATTATGCTTTAAAATATTTGAATTTGTATAAGAGTTTAAACTTTTAAAATCATTTTTTTTCACAGCTGTCTTAAATGGACAATGTTTTTAGAATTAATCTATCAATATTGTACTTTATTTTATAATCCTAATATTGTACTTTATTTTACAAACCTAATATTGTATTTTATTTTGCATTATTCATATATTCAATTTTTTTCAAATTTGTTTTTTATTCAATTTTTTATGATAGATTATTGTCAAGATATGTTGTATGGCAAATGCTGCGAGACAAAATAAGTTTTTTATCAAAAGATTTTCGTAATGCGCGTGCTGAATTTAATCACAGAATGACTGGAATTCAAGATAACGAACCACGTTGGAGAATTTGTACAACTGTAACAAATGATAATATGGGAGTTCCAATTGGTACTTTATATGTTGATAAATATTTCAAAGAAAGCACAAAAGCAAAGGTAACTTATAATAATACCAATTTTGTATAGTACAATAATTAGCATTATTATTAATTTGTTATTATTAATTGTTTGCTTGTGTGTTTTTTTTAATGCTTATATTGTTTTATGTTTTATGTTGATAACTTATTTTTTATGCAATTAATTTTATTTTTATTAAAGTTTTGTTCGTTTCAATTATTTTATAGGGTTTTTTTTAATGTGTTTATTCATATGGTTATTCATAGTAATTGCAATCTTCAATGGTTTTAACAAATTTGGGATTTAGAATTATGAAAAGGGAGATTTCAAGATAGAAAATAAATTTATAATTTTATACAATCTTGCAATTGAAAAGCTAAAAAAATTAAAAAAATAATAACAATGATAAAATATTTAAATAGAGTCACATGGGGTTGAATGAAATCGTGAAAAGCTAATGTAATGTAATAATGTAAGGACATTTAATGTAATTACTTAATGTAGTTAAAGGACATTTAGGGAGAAAAAAATATGCAAGTTGACTGATAATTAAAAGAACACTAAGTTAAAAAAAAAAAAAACAGCTAGTAACTAGTGTGGTGATGTCATTGGTCCAGTAGCAACCTTTTACAGGTGCAGGTGGACATACTGTAAAGAGTTGCTACTGGTATGGTAAATGATTAAACAGCTTTATTGAGTGAAAATTTACTGCTTTGTACTTTGGCCACTGCAAGTGCAACATCCTCTTCAGTATTGTTTTTTTTTTGTTTTTTTTTTGTTTTTGTTTTTGTTTTTTTGCGTGCTTTTTTTGGGCATATTTTTAGTAGAATAGGTTTGATAATAATCTATTTAAAATTCATATGAAGAATTTATGAAGATTAATTGGTCAGCTTAGAAGTAATTGTTTAATAAAAACCCCATCTTTTTGTAGCCTCATTTACAAGTGAACAATAATTGTATTTCATTCAACCTTGTAATTTTCTGTTTTGATTTTTAACATAACTTTTTAATGGAAACAGAAAAATTTAATTTTGAAAAAAGATTTTTGAGTATCATCAAAATTTATAAAAGGATATGTTATAATTTCAATGATATGAATTTATAAAAGGATATGTTACAAGTTCAATGATATGAATTTAAATTTTAAATTCATATCATTAATGAATCATCAATGAAGTTAAATTTTACTTGATAATTTTATATGCTCTTATTTGGGAATGAGATTCTCCATAATCTGATTTTAAGATTCTTTGCAGCATGATAGAAAAAAATAAAATTTGAAAAATGTTTGTTCAGTAATTAACAACAAAAGAATAAGTATTAATATATAATAATAAATATTGTCATGACTATTTCATTATATCCTCCATTTTTATTTGACCCCATTTTCTCTATTTATTTTACATGTCAACAAACAACAAAACTGTTCTTAAAATTGCAAAAAGTTTATAAAATTAAACTTTTAAATCATGGTTTTGGAATTTTTTACTACTACACTTCCTAAATTCTATTAGAATTCTTTGAAATAAATCAGATAAGACTAAAATGAGAGAAATTTGAAATTTGAGATTAAAATCTTTAATTTATAAAAAGGTGAGGAAATTTATTTGTTGAGTTGTTTATTTTTTTATTAGGGTTTCATCACTTTAATGGTGACATCATTTTTTACTGTATATGATTTGTACAATGGTTAATAATTTCTTTAGACTAAAGCCATTATTGAAGAAATAAAAAAATCCTTTAAAATAAGGATTAAAGACCACGATTGGATTGATAACAATACAAGAAAATATGCTTATGAGAAGGTAATATTTTAAATTAAAAGTTTTGGTAATGAATAAAGAGATTTAAATGTCCAACTCCAAATTTTGCTAGAAAATTAATTATAGAGATGTTTATTACAAAATTTGAAACTGGAAATTAAATAATAAATTAGAATTATCCTCATATGACTTATATATATATATATATGACATATAGTGTTATGATATCACAATATATATATATATATATATATATATATATATATATATATATATATATATATATATATATATATATATATATATATATATATATATATATATATATATATATATATATATATATGAAGACCTCAGTGGAAAAACCAGCGTTGTCACATTTAAAAAGTATTGAGAAAGTATTTATTGATCATTAATAAAAGTCTTTATTTAACGTAAATGAAACTAAGCAATTTAAAAAAATTTATATGATAATTATTTTATTTAAAATTTATTCAAAAACAAAACATTTTGTGATTTTTTATACAAAAAGTTTTTTTTCTTTGCTTTAAATAAAGACATTTATTAATGATCAACAAATACTTTCTCAATACTTTTTAAATGTGACAACGCCGGTTTTTCCACTGAGGTCTTCATATATATATATATATATATATATATATATATATATATATATATATATATATATATATATATATATATATATATATATATATATATATATATATATATGTATATATATATATATATATATATATGTATATATATATATATATATATATATATATATATATATATATATATATATATATATATATATATATATGACATATCCTCTTATGATATCATAAGAGAAAAAAATTTAAACCTAATAATGTAAAAATAACTTTCATAAAAAAAGCATTTATTAAAACTTAAAAGAATATTTTTCTTATGCAAAATATATTTTAAAACCATTCAATATTAATTGAACTTTGACAAACAATAAACAGTTGCATATTATTAACTATAATGTTTTATGCTAATTAATAATTAGTTTTTTAATGTTACTAAAATTCTTTAATATTCAAGTTAGAGAATCATAGAAATTCGAAAGACAAAAAAGTTTCTTGATTCCTTTAAAATCATCCCAGCAAAAATTTTTATTCCATCTAAACAAGCAAGTACTGTTTAGTTTCTTAACTTAAATAGTTTTTGCTTGACTAAAGTGAATTTAAAAAAAAAATATTTTTAAACAAGCAAGTACTATTTAAGTCAAGAACTAGCAAAAAGCAAAAAGAGAAGTCAAGAATAAGAGAAAATGGTTGACAGAAGGGTTTAAAAACTGTAAATTGGAAGGCTCAGAAAAGCATGAAGATGAGAGGTGATTTCAATACATTGATGTTCTATGAAAAAGTTTGGATAAAAAGTTTTTGAATATGAAGGAATAGTTACAGTAAGAGGATGTGATGATATGTACATACATATTAATCTATTAACATTAATCAACAATAATACAAGACAATTATGCACAGTATGAAAAAAATACCAAATTATAAATTAAATTTGAAAATTAGTTGTCGAGCCGATATCTTGTTGTGTTTTTAAATTAACTGCACTTGCGCTTTAGTTTATATAATAATTTAGAACTATTCTTTTTCTTTCAAACGAGCTATAACAACACAATATTGCAGGTAATTATAATGTTAAAAAAGTATAACAAAGATGATGTGATAAATTGTAACCATTTATATTCATTTTTACTAAGTAAATCAGATATATATTTTGTCTCTAAAGTCCTTCAGTGTTTTAACACATGTAATGCATAGTTTAATATGTCTAAAATGACATAAAACTTGATGCAGCTTTAGCACATGTCAACTGTGTCTCTATTAATAGATTGTATATGACCTGTTATAGCCCGTAATTTGTATCATGGCAAAAATATATTTGCATATATAAATATTTTTGTCTGATAATAGAGCCAATAATCAAACATGACAAATACACACTACTATATGAATGAAAGGGTTCACTAACCTTATTATACATCATCCTTCTTATATGATTATATTGTTGTTATTGTTATTTAAATTAAATATATTTTTTGTATTTGTAGGCTGAAAATGAAATATTTTGATATCAATGCATTCATTATGCATAAACCTAATAATATACAAATATCTAACTCTGGTATTGTGGACAAACTTATTGATGCTATGAATTTGGATTGCAACAAGGAACAATTACGAACTATAATAACGCATTTACAAGTGAGGTGGCGCACATCGTATAGCAGCATGGCTCAATTTGAAGAAAAGAATTTGAAAATTTTGAAATTTGAATAAAAAAATTTGAAAGTTTTCTAAACTTTTCTGATTTAAAAACTGGCAGCAGTTTCTAAATCAGAAAAGGATCTCATTAGGCTTGAGATTTCAAACTTGCAAGATACTAAAGTTGATATAAACAATAAAATAATCAAAACACATTATAATACAAATTACTATATTTGATGGTAAAGTTAACACTGCTTTTTCAGATGTTACTTCTAGTCAATGCTGGACTATAAGTGGGGCAAGCCCCAAAGCAATCAATGATATTGACAAAATGTTTATGCAAAAGGGTATGACAGGCAGTTGTTCATTTGATTTATCATCATTACATGCTTGGATACATTTTTTGAATGTTTATTACATATTGGATATAAAATGACTTTAAAAAAGTGGCAATCAAGGACAGTAGAAGATAAATCTAAAATAAAGGATCTTAAACAAATACAAAATAGATTTAAAGATGAAATGGGGTTGATAGTTGATGTTCTGAAATCTGGTGGTAGTGGAGCATCAAATGATGGAAATACAACTTGAAGAGCATTTCAAAATGCAGAAAAGTTTGCAGAAATTTTAAATATTGGTGTTGAACTGATATTAAATTTGCATGTTATATTTGGCAACAATTTCATGTGATTTAGACATTGACACTGATAAATTTGAGGCTTTCTATTTAAAAACAGCTCGACTTTATGTTCATCATTATCCTTGGTACTATATGCCACAATCTCAGCACAAAATTTTAATCAATGGTTCTGAAATTATTAAAATTTTAGCATTACCCATTGGTATGTGTTCTGAAGAAGCTCAAGAAGCATAAAATAAAGACTTTCAAAACTATTGTAAACATTTTGCAAGAAAATCATCTCATGTGAAAACTAAGGTTTGTTAAATTGATTACTGTGTACATCTGATCTATTTATTGCATCTCTGAGAAAGACAGCAGGAAGTCACACTAAAACAAAAAACTTACCAGCTGGAGTTATTGGAGTTAACTTATTGAGGTTATCAACAGATGATATTAGTTTATAAGTGTGTCTTTTGTATCTTTATAATTTTGGTAATTGTGTGTACCTATATGACTGTAAATTAAAATAAATAGTAATGCTCAATTATATTTGAATCATCAAACTAGTTTATATACCAAGTTTAGAAACATTTTGCTAAAAATAGCTCTTTGGAACTAAGCATAAATATGTATTGCTATGCAATTGGGGTTGCCATAGGAACCACACAAAAAATAACCATGGCTATTCAAATTATATTCATCCAATTACTTATATACCAAATTTTGAGGCCTATGGATGAAAGGAAAAAAATTTAAGACTTTTTTCCAAAAATATGGGATTCTAGCCCACTGTGTGCTATGCCAAAACCAGCTATTACTGAAGAGAGATCAGATTCAAGAATGGCTTCCTGTTAAGTGATGAAAAGTGACGAAAAAGATGATTTTATTAAAATTGAAAGTCTTTTTTAATAGTAATAACCCATGCCTCACTGCTTCTGTCAAGTGCATGATAGAAACTTTTAACTGTAATGAGAGCTGTTAAACTCAAGATATTAAAAGTTTGTTAATTAAAGATTCAAGTCTTTTCACTTCAATATTACTCGTAAAAGAAGACTGATTGGACATTAGTTACCAGGATCAGAGTTTTTAAAGAATGAAACCTCAGGTACCATTTTCCTCCATACAGGAAAACAAGATTTAGTTGAGCACTTTTTAGAGAGTATTTAAGATATCTGGAAAACACATTTTAATCCATTGAGCAGACATCTGTCTACTTATACAAAAAATATATTTAATTTAAATAACAATAACAACAATATAATCATATAAGAAGGATGATATATAATAAGGTTAGTGAACCCTTTCATTCATATAGTAGTGTGTATTTGTCATGTTTGATTATTGGCTCTATTATCAGACAAAAATATTTATATATGCAAATATATTTTTGCCATGATACAAATTACGGGCTATAACAGGTCATATACAATCTATTAATAGAGACACAGGAGTAACTTTCTCTGGGATGGTAGGATGGTGCAGTCATTGCATTTTTGAATTAGAGAAAACATTCTTTGAAAATAGTTCTACTTTATCTTTAGAAGAGTTAATAAATCAGACCTATGTATGAGAGATTGAATGTTAGACTTTGATTGATGACACTGTTGAAGATTTTTAAAATGTGTTATCTTTAAAATAACAATGTAAATTGAAATAATTTAAAAAAAAAGTCTTTTTTTACATTTTGTTCTTTAAAATTTAATTTTATAGTATTAAAGTATGTTAAAATATAGTATAAAGAAAATACTAAAATAATAAGAAAAAACTAAAATAAAATTTTATTTTAATATTTCTAAATAGAATTTTTTTGTATAGGTTGATGCACTTGTTGCAAAAGTAGGTTATGCTTCTTACATAAAAGAACCTAAAGAATTAAAGAAAAGATTTCACAGAGTAAGTTATTATTAAAGTTTTTTATTTGTAACTTCTGTTACAGTCCAACTATTGTTGTATGGCTGAAATTTTTGTGGTGTGATTCTTAATTACTTGAGAGTGCAAGTGTTTAAGGCTTGCACTTCACAGATATCATCATTGTGGAGTCCTAATTACTTGAAAGTACAAATTACTTGTGATATTAGTGAAAATTATTTACAATTTATTGTAAATGGTTTTCACTAATAATATAAAAACATGTACAATTTATTACAACTTTCCCTAATGCAAAAATACAAATATAAAATAAATTGTTAATTGACTTCAGTTAAATTTATCAAAAACTTAATGTTTAATATAATTAAATAAAAATTATATATATTTAATAAAAAATAAATCGTGTATTTAAATTTTACATATTATTTTTATTACCAAAATTTCTAGTTAAGTGTTGATGACGATCAATTTTTTGCTAACAATTTGAATGTTGATAAGTGGATTCGCTATAGATTGTTTAATAAATTAAGAAAGCCTGTTGATAAAACAAAATGGCCCATGTTTCCTCAAACAATCAATGCAATGTACCAGTTTTATGAAAATGAAATAGGTATCAGTTGTTTAAAATAGTTTTAAATGTTTATTGCTTAACATTTGGTTTTGAATACCAAAAAAAAAATTTATTGCTTGTTTGGTTATATAAATGACTGCAATTTTATTATAATTTATTCCTAATATTCAATTTAGTCATTCCTGCTGGTATTTTACAGCCCCCATTTTTCTACACAGGAGATGTGCCGAGGTGCGTTCTCTATTGCTTAGTTTTTATTTTATCTTGTTTTCATGAAACTAGGTTTATAAGTTTTAAGTTTTGTTTATTATTTGTAGATCACTAAGTTATGGTGCCATTGGTTCAATTATTGGTCATGAACTCACGCATGGATTTGACAATACTGGTATACTTATTTTGTTTTAGTATATATTTTTTTAAATATTTTATTTAAATTTTTATATTCTCAAGGCCAGAGGCCCACTACTGTAGAGAAAATTACTCCCCTTTTTAATTGAGTTTTAAATTGCTAGGCCACCAAAGAAAAACAAGTTTAGCATTTAACTACTATGTAAATGTGGGTAACCCTACCATTTTCCATATGGAATGTAGTTTGACAAAAAGTATATGCTATATAAAATGCTTTATACTTAGGTAGAAAATTTGATAAAAATGGTGATATAGTAAAAGACTGGTGGTCTAAAACCAGCTTAGAGGAGTTTATGAAGCGATCTAAATGTTTTGAGGATCAATACAGTAAATATAAAATACAAGATAAACATCCGGTATGATTTATTTTGTAATTTTGTTCTAGAAATAAAATTTTTAAATAAAAAAAAACAACATGGAAATTTTGCTTAAATATTTAGGTTAGTGGCAAATTAACCCTTGGTGAAAACATAGCTGACAATGGTGGAACACAAATATCGTTTGTGGTATGAAAGTTTGTTTTTGATGGATTGTGCCTTTGTATAATTTAAATGTGATATTGTTTTTTTTTATGTATGTATATTGTTGACTATTTCAGGCATACAAACAATTCTTAATGAATAATAATGACACGACATTGCCTAACATGGAATATACGAAGGAACAATTGTTTTTCATTGGCTACGCACAGGTATTTTTGATAGACTTCCCCATAATGTTTATAGAGGGAACTGAAGTTTTATTACAAATAAATTGAATTAGGAGCTTGAGTAGTTATGTTTAAAATATCAGTACATTTACAATTATATCTCATCTCATTTAGTCACTTTTCAAATTATATTCATTGTACTATTTTATCAAGTATTTTTTACATAAGTTATTTACTTATAAATAGGAATACTGCGCAAATATTCGACCAAAAACTGAGATTATTGCCACATTAAGTGAAAATCATTCACCTTCAAAATTTAGGTATTTTTTATTCATGTTGATTGCATTTTATATATGCGTATAAGCTATTTTGAAGAGAAGGCGGTTTATTGATTAAAGATTATGTTATCCGTTAAAAATTGAATATTGTTTAAAAAATATTTAGTTATTTTTATGTTTACAAATAGTTATTAAAACTTGTATGCAATTTTCTGTAATTTAGTTTTAATTTTTTAATTTATAATTGTTATTTAAATTATGTTTAAAAAAAATAGTATTTATTAGCTGTAAAGTTAAATAATGAATAAATTAAAGGGTCTATTTTGAAAAAGTCACAAAAAAAAATTTTAAGAAAATGTATTTTGATTATTATTCTCTTTATTTGAACTTATTTTTAAAGAGACTTATACAGTAGGGTAGATCATCATTGCATTTTTTTGTTCAAATTAGTTTGGATAGCAAAATAATGTTGCTCTAACATCTAAACATTAAAATTAAAAAAAAAAATTAAAATTATTTATTCCTTCCTTTGCAGCCGTCTAATTAATAATAAGCCATTTTTGATATTACAATACATGATAATATAAATGTTTCTGCTCTACAAAAAAATGCAATAATTTTGTTGTTTTCTGGTCAAACCATTAAGATTGCTTTAAAACTCAAAATTCTATGCAGTAGCACAAATACAATAAAGCACAATATAGCAAAATACAATATAGTACTAGAATAACATTTCTTATGAGCAATAGAAATTTTTTTAAATGCCGTTTTATATGTACTTTTTATTGTACTTATTTAAAGAAGTTCTATGAAAAAAAGAGTTTATTGATCAATTATTTCTACATATTCCAATTATTTTTTGAAGCAAAGTGTGGAATATACTCTCTAGATAGAAGTTTTGCTCTAATGTATCCGTCTCTTCTCATTTCTCCAGATACAGATGCGGCTGCTTTTGTAACCAATTGAACATGTCTTTCTGCATATTTAAAAATGGCATGGAAAATCATTCAAAGTCAATTTTTGCATATTTTGTATTGCATTTTCAATGATATCATCACTTAACTCTTTTAACATATGTGGTGGAGTCCTTGGGTGTTCCTCCCAATTTACAAGACTATAGTAATCAACTGCATCAAAGTTTAGAGGAGGAATTTTGAATTTTCTAACTTTTGTAGAATTTGAAACTGCGCATCGCCTTGCAAATTTAATTCTTCTAGCTGCTAATTCTCTTATTTCTTTTCGCTCATCCATCAACATTGATATCAAAATATTTTCTGGGTGACCATAATATGCATTTCTTTGAATGCATTTATCAACTATAAGTCAATCACTTTCAGAAAGGAATCGAGAGAATTGAATTAAGCGCCACAATTGTTTTGCCCCCATGTAACATTGAGGCTCCAGTTTTATAAAGAACCACACCGGTGCATAAACTCGAAAAATGTAATCAGTAAGTGATTACATTCTTCGAGTTTATGAGTGCTTGCAACATACAAACAAAGGATTTGATTTGCTGTTGTCAGCCATCGAGAATGAACCAATGGGCCAGGCTTTTTTTTTTTAAGGCTTTCTTTCACCTCACCTATTTCTATTGCCTTGCACATGTTATAAAGATACTGTTGATCTTTGCTAATATTATTTGTCACAATCTCATGTAGAACATTCGGTAAGTTGTTCTGTCTGACATTAAATTTGACAACTTGCAACACGTGACAATTTGCAAGTGCTTTCCCAATGTTGCCACTAAATGCAGTAAGTCCTGAAGTGGTGCCATCTAAATGCAATACTAAATTTCTCAATGGTAGTTCATTAAAATGGAACATACACACTAACCATTGAACTGGATATCCCAGATGCAGTTCCAGCAATCTAATTACACCATTGTTCACACCAGTATTTACGTTAGCTCCATCAGAGCCAATAGCTAACACATTATCAAGTGATATTTTGTTTTCATCAAAAAAATCTATAATAGTTTTCTTGATATTTGTTGATGATACACTTGATGGAGAAATATGACCAAGAAAAATTGAATGAGGTTCTTCAATCAATGTGATATGTTCCTCAGTAATTATGTCTTTACTGCTAGTTGTTAAAGCACAAAGAGTTTTATCTTTTCTCCCATCAAAGAAAATTGATTTTAGGCCTACTGAACACATAGCTAACTTTGCTTTGTGTGATAATGTAGTTCGAAGCAATTGTCTTTGACACCTTAACTTGGTTCGGTCTATGATAGCTTTTTTGTCATGTTTTTTTATAATTCCGTAATCTGAAAGTGTGGCAGTAGCAATTGCAGCTCCAGCAACATCGATACACCATATCTGTCACATTCTCTGGCAACTGTTGGAAGCTTTATCATATTTCTGTCAGATTCACTAGCTAATTCACAGAAATCTGACAAATGATCGTCATCAACATTGCTCTGAGTGTCATTTATAAACTCTTCCTCACCAGAATTAATTTCTGCTCCTATATCAGAAATTATACTAACTGATGCTTCCAGACTGCTTTTACTAGACAAAAAAAAAGTCATAGTTTTTCTGTCTCTTTGTGCTTTTTTCAAACGCTTTGGTTAATATAAAAGTTTTTTCCTTATCTAAAGGACCAATAACCATATTTCTTTTAATATGGTTATTGGTCATTTATTCATGCTCAAGTGGATTCCATAATTCACTTGAGCATGAATTTTTGATCCATTGAAAATTCATGCTCAAGTACTGGCACTTTTGATATTCTTGGGCATGTGCAATTACTTAAGTTAAGACAATGACATGCTGCAATTCAAACAAAACTAAACTTTCCATCTTAGCAATTGATACTGCTGAAGTCTTTTATTCACCTTTTCTTTTAAAAATCATTCTCAAATTATTGTGCAAAGATTCTACTTTCTGCACTCTTCGCATTGTAACAGTTGGAATACCAGATTTCAACCAAATGTTCATAACATTTTCAGAAACTTTAGAAACTATTGTGCTTGACTTTGTAGTCCTAGGAAGTTGTAATTTAACAAAAGAATAGTGCTGCATGACTTCCTTAACAGTTGGAAGTTTACAAGTAGTAAGTTCACATTCGATGCCATAAACTGGACAAGTCAGCTGTGCTCTTGTAACACCCATAGTTTGCCACAGAAATCAAAATATTTTTAATTTTCTAAATATAAACTTTAGTTTTATTCAATTTGCAAAACAAAATTCTTATAATAGTATTAAATTCAATAAATCAAATACAAAAATTCATTTATTTGATATATGTGGATATTGGTAATCTATATAATATTTAAAATACAACAATCTTTACATACTAATAGTATACTAATCTTTATATACTCATAAAAAGTACATTTTCTACAATTTTTTTTTAAATAAATAAATTACAACAATTTTAAAAAGTGTTAGTTAGAATCACTACAATTTATATAGTAATAAATACTGAGTAATTTAAAACAATAAGAAAAGCCTAAAAATGCCCAAAATAAATAATAATAATTTAAAAAAATGCTAGTTTTAATCACTGAATAGATAATTAGTTTATAAGTTAATACTGGTTTATAAATCTAGGCATAGTTTTATTTCGGAAAACATTGAAAAAATTATGATCAAATACCAATACCAAAATACCAATAAAAAGCCTGAAAATGCACAATATAAGTCCACTAACGGAAAAAGAAAGCCAAAAAAAACTTGATTACTATTCTGTTTTTGTTATATCATCAAATGGTAACAATTTATCACAATTTATAATAAAATTTAATAATATAAGAACGCAAATTACTAAGTAATTTAATAACAATAAAAAAAGCCTAAAAATGCACAAATATGTTAAAATAAGGTCTTTTAGCAACAAATGAAGATAAAAAAAGTGAGTTTTTTTTTTCCATTTAGCTTTTATTGTTCATGAGCAACACTACTCAAGCTTAAATTTTATAACCAAATTATTATAATTACTATGTAATTAAACAATGATAAAAGCATAAAAATATACAAATATGGTGATTTAAAAGCCCCTGGTGCCAAAAGAAGATACTAAAAAAATCGAAAATTTTTTTTGCAATCTACTTCATACTATTCAGGAGCAACAAATTATCACTATCAAAAATCAAAATTTTTTCCATGATCTACCCTACTATACAGTTATAAAGTTGATTCAGTTATATGTTAAATAGTAGTTAAGTTATAAAATACATGCTTTGGTAAAATCTGCTTTGAACAGACATAACTTTTTAAAATGAGCGCTTGAGATCAAAATATGTTTTCTCAAAATATGTTTTCTCAAAATATGTTTTCTCTTTCTTTGGTAACTTAGGCACTTTTCAAAATAGACCCTTACATTTTTATGTTAGCTTAAAAAAGACCATTAGCATATTAAAGTTTTTTTTTTTTTTTTTTTTTTTTTTGTCAGGGTAATTGGAACCTTATCTAATTCAGAAGAATTTGCGAAAGCTTTTCGATGTCGAGAGAAATCAAAAGAAAGAAATAACGAAAAACGGTTTAACATGGATCCTGAAAATAAATGTGTAGTCTGGTAAAATTACGCTAGTATTTAAGGATTGTAAATATTTGAGTAAATATAATTTTCTAATCGTCATTTTTTAATTTAATTGTAAGTGTCAAATTAGGAAGTTTTGCCGAAATCTGCGGTCATTACATAGTGGAACGGTTACATACAAAAGGGTAGCCAAACTTATTTTCTTAATACCTGCACAAAGTTATTATTATTTCTGAAAAAATTCATATAATAAAATGTATGTCCAAAATTTCACAATTTAATCCGTAATTTTAGAGAATCTTAACTTTGTAGCATAGTTGCTCATAAAATTTTTTTCACGGAGAAGGGGGTTTGGTTCAAAACTCCAAAATAATACCTAAAATTAAGGATAATCTATTAAAACTTAATCTAAAATTAAAAATACTCATAGCTAAAATCAAATATTTTTTTTTATAAACATTTTTGAAGTTATTTGTTCTTTTCAAATAAAACATTTTCCTTTATCATTTTTTATTTTAATCATCATCAAGGCTGGGAACAAAATACCTTCAAAAGATTTACCCCTAGTCCAAATGCGAGGGCAATGAGTGTTTAAAATATTTGAATATTTAGTTCAAAACTCTAATTCATCGTCGTGTATCAGATTTCATTTAATTATCTTTTAATTTTTGGAAGTTTTTACCCTTATCAAAATGAGGGAGTTGTAAATTTAACATGGTCATAATCACGGGCAAGTCTAAGAATAAAATGAGGCGGCAAATCCTTAAAAACTACCGAATGTTTTCTAAAAAACGGAGTGCTCAAATTCTAAAGTCTGCCGACTGAAATATGTCCATCTAGCCTACTATACTCTTTTAAAAACCAACTGTAACTTGAAGATAACCTGTTTTGTTAAAAGTACTGGCTGTAAAAGAAAGTAAAAATACTGACCAAAACACTTAAATAAAAGTAAAAAGGACAGTTTGCAAAAATACTTCTTAGTTAAAAACTAACAAGTACTTTAGTGGATTGCAAAAGTGAATACTTTCAACAATAACATGCAAGAAACAAGTTAGTAATTATTTTGGAATAAGTTTTTAAATCATTTTCTAATAAAACTATATACTCATTCCATTAATCAACTATAAATTTATAAATTTGATTTCTTGACAACTACATTTGTTTATTTATTGAGGACATGTGTCGTGTTTATGAACATGCTAGTCGTCAACATCTGTCGTATTTATGAACATGCTTATCACGGTTTTATCTTATAGATTAATGCCGGACCTCTAAAGGGTATATATTGTAAGCGCAGTTGCAATTTACAAAGCTCATCTGTCATTCTAGTGTGGTTCGGCATGAGTACTGGGCCTGCTACACTAAGTAAAGTGTTCAAACACTAAAAATTTGTTGTCTTTGATCCAAACTGTCTTAAATTTTGAATGGATAACTGTTGCTGCTATTATTTCTGCATTCATTGTATACTTATTAATTCTGCCATATATTAACAAAATTTTGTTACTATGTAAATGCATTTCGCTACACTCCAACCCTATGTTGGAATGGTATTAACTTTAAATCATGGTTTCAAACTAATTTAGTAAGAGTAACATTTGATATTAAACATTTTTGTCTTACAATTGATTTTTTTTGGGTATTGGTCTTTTAGAGTGGCACGAAACAATTATAACTTAGTTTTACAAAAATGTATTTTTAAAGGGTATTCATTTTTAAAGGGTATTCATTTTTAAAGGGTATTCATTTTTAAAGGGTATTCATTTTTAAAGGGTATTCATTTTTAAAGAGTATTCATTTTTAAAGATTCAAACAACAAGAAATTGCCTCAATGCATACCAGTTTGTATATAATTTTTGTTTATATTATTAGTTTATGCAGTGATATTTAACCAAAACTAATTTAAATATTGCCATTAGCTGTTCAATAAATTGATTTTTGGATCGATTTTGTTTGTAAGTTTCTAGAAGTTTTAAAAAATATCTTTGGTCTTTGGTAACACTTGTGTTATTATAGCTTTATAAACAATTTGGTTTACATTAATTAAAAAATTTGACAAGAAAAAAAATTGTCAAAGTAAAAAGATTTTTTAAGTTATTAAGATTTGCATACGATTGAATGTTACAGTTAAGTAAAACTGTGTGACTTTATTGTCTATATTTAAAATTTAATGAGATATATTGTATAGATATAACATAACTTGAAATCTCTAATATAAATTAATTCTAAACACCAAAGTGGCAAATTTTTAACCGTTTTGGTCTGGTACGAGCCATTAGTTTCCGACAACTATTTAAAGCTATTAAAGTGCTAATAATAAATGCACATGCAGGGGTATTAAAATATTATTTATATGAATATTGCACAAGTGTGAGTTAATTGTAACATCATTACTTTTAAGATGATTTATTTCAGTCACAAATTGGGAAAAAAACTCTTGTAAATTTGGTTTTCCTCTCCACTAAAAATAGTAACAACTTTTGGTGACAATGAATAATTAACTTTTTTTACTAGAATTGGCCAAAATGATATTTGAGAATTGTGATAGATTGGAAAACTATGAATATTAGATTGCAAACAGATATCGTCAGAAACAATCAATGTTTAAAGAAAAGGTTCAACACTAATATACAAAAGTTCACCATTAGTTATAACTCTAATTGTTGCAGGTTTTGAATTTATAATATTTTTAAACACTTTGGTAATTGAGGATGATAAGGTTTAAAAATATATAACAATTTGTCCGTTGTTGCAAGAGGTATATTGTTTTCAATAGCACAATTCAGTAACTTAATTTGCAACTCAAATTCACTTGCGTTTTTGTTTCCAGAATCACTGCTGGTAGAAACTTCATTGCATAAAGAATATTTTTATATATAGTTTTAAGAAAATTAAAATAAAGAAAATTACAGAAGGGTAACAAGATCTTACTGCTAAATATAAACTAAGTTCCTAAAACTATTACAAGCGTTATGCTTGTTAAAAAATATGTATAAACGAATTTAACTTTGTATATATAGCAATAAGATTCTATTGCCCCACTCTTATTACCCTGTTTTACTCTATATATTATATAACACTATTGTTATTATTACAATGATGTGATAATAACAATAGTGAATTAAATGAATTAAAGTTATAATTTTACGTAATTTTAGTTGAAATTTTATGAAAACTTCCAATCGGCAATGTTCGTTTTTTATTAAAAATTGCCTTAAATATTAAATTGAATAATTAAAAATTAAATAGTATTTGACTAAATACTTACTGATATAGTATATTTGCTGGAAAAAAAATCATACGCTTCGAGTCATTTATCTCATTTTAAAAAAAAGACCGTCAAAGCGTTTTGCAACTATTTTTAACCGCAAATAAATTTTGTGTAAGCAATTTAGTACGTAAAAGAACGCATTTTAACCTTTGGATATTATTTGTTAGTTTAAATACGTATTAAAACGTAAACAAACGAACTAAAAGATACAAATTATTAAATACGTCCTATATACGTAAATTTGCGTATCTTACTTATTATTTTGCGCAAATACGCACTTAGTATAATTTTGTTTAAGTTTCCAATTTTTTTTAAAGCTGTCCAACCCGGCAGGGAAAGAGCCTCGGCATTGAAAGCTGCCCAGCCCAGGTTCTATGCACTGATTCTTGCTTGTAATTACAAAATTTCTGAACTTTTATATTTTCAAGAATGAAACAATTTAACTTCAATTTTAAGATCAATTTAAGTTCAGATATACATTTTCTTGTTGTTTCTTTCTTATGGGCCGGCGCGACGGGAGTGTTAGACCCCCTCCTCTATTAATGGATTTTTCGTTCAATTAGTTGGCAAATTTGAAACTTTTAAACGAGTCAGTCGGCAAATGTAGATTTTTTAAACATGTCAGTTGGCAAATTTAGACAGACAGTCGGCTAATGTAGACCAGCCAGTTGGTAAATTTCAAAAATCGAGGACTTTTTTTTTTGTTTGTTTGTTTCAAATCGGCAAAAATGTAATAGCGTTCCCCACCACCACCACGTGACACATACTTGCTCTGGCCCTGACTTCAGTCATTTACTTTTTAACGCCTGTGGAATATATTTACGTTGCATACAACTATTTTAGCTTGTCGCATTTAATCGTAGACATTCCTTACTTTAAATGTGTTAAGAAATGTCACAGGTTAGGTAAGAAGCAAGTTTTTTCAGCGTACAGTATTTTATTCTATGGTTTGAAAAGCTAAAGTAAGTTTATTTCAAAAATTAAAATCTATTTAATAAACAGTGATAATTTCTAATTTTAATTTACTTTTATTTTAAAAAATGAGCAATTCAAGTAACTAAAAGTTTTTTAGTTTTAAAACAAGTTTTTTTTTGTATTGTTATGATGTAAAGGCAACCAAGCGTAAATTAGACAACGAGCTCTACAGTAAACATAAACTTGTTCGTTAGCCAAACGCATTTCGTTTTGATTACAAACAAACAAATGCTATAATTTTTTCATTTTTAAATATCTCAAAAATTGCCAAAAAATGGCAAAATCTTTGCGGTGCTGGACTTTAGTGACTCTTTTTATATTCTATAAGTTTAATTTTCTTGATTGTAAAAACATCAATAGTTTTGGAAAGTATTCTAAAGTATGCAATTCCAAAGAATGCCAAAAAATCGCGGAAACTATAAAGCAAGGTTTAAATACGTCCGAGGAGCCATGTAATGACTTTTACGAGTTTGCTTGTGGTGGATGGAAAAAACAACACAAACTTTCCCATGAAGTTGAAATTAATACTTTTTCTATTTTAAAGAACAAAATTGAAAAAGAAATACATAAATTGCTTGAAGAAGAGCCACAAGCTAATTGGAATGAAGCAATGGTTAAAGCTCACTCGTATTACAAATCATGTATGGACACTGCTACAATAGAAGTGTTAGGACCCAAGCCAGCATTAGAGTTTATATCTCAAATCGGTGGGTGGTCTCTTTGCAACAACAAAGAATGGGAACAAAACTCTAAACAATACAATATTTACGAGGTTTTATCAAAGTTGCAAAGAAGTTTTTTTCCAGCTCCTCCTTTCTTCACAGTTGAAATTGTCAATGATCAGATGAATTTAGAAAAAAACCAAATTCGAGTAAGTAGAAAATTTATTTAGAATATTAGTATATAATATTTTTCTAGAGCTAAATCTAATACCAAGCAAACTTTCAAAAGTGGCAAGTTGATGATGAGCCATTGTATTAAATTTTGGAAAGTTATCAGCTTATACTTATAGCGGATGCCTCTAATGGCCTTCTGTGTACCCGATGAGCAAAATTCCATTTGAAAAATCAAAATTCCTTAAAAGTCCACTGCAATTCCACTACAAAATTCTTTGCTGGGTTATTAAACGCTCTAATATTTTAGTAATAATTATGCTAAACATGTTAACTACGATAAATACGTTAATATATTAACATAATAGCATATAATGCATAATAGCATATATGCTACTGAGGATACTTAAAAAGTGAATATGCTGAAACCAGGAACCTGAATAAGTGCGAATTTCAAAAGTGCGAAGTAGTTGCTAAAACTGACGTAAGTACAAATTGGCATAACTGAATTTGTTGTTATGAAACTCACACTTAATCATTCGCCCCACTTAAATGTGCCTATAAAATAGTAACGGATAATACAATAAAATTGTTGCAACAAGTTATTTATAAAATGAACTTTTTTAAATGAAAAACCTGTTTATATAGAAAATACATAATCAATGTTTTGATTTCAAAATTTTAGGTAAAACTATGTATCGTATTCCATTTTTTTGCTACAATTTGTGTGTGTTTGTGTGTGTATGCTTATTAACAACAGTTATTAACAGCTTCCAGAAGTTAATACGGTCTTCTTATAGAGCACCGCGTAAGAGCATTTAACTAGAAAGTTCAGGCCTCCTTCCTTAACAATATCGTTTATAGGGCTAGAGTTGACGTTGAACCCCGGACCTCTGGATTCTGAGCCAGAACTCTGATCACTGCGCCACGGTTGCACTGCATTTTAGCAAATTTTTTACTTGAGTTGGATTACTAGGTTATACTTTTATTAGTATTGTGGTCAAGCGTTAACTTTTGTTTTAAAAATTATTACTTTTACTGCAGTATTGCTCCTAAGTCTCTGATAAATCAAACTCAAAACCACAGTTCGATAAAACCATTTCCGTGACATCCCTCCAAACAAAAATGAAGATACCCAACAAACATAGTTTTGTGAATTTGCAGATGACCTATATAGGCATTTTTGACAAATTCATTGGGTTTTCGCTCATCGGTTACTTAGAGACCATTAGTGGCAACCGCTATAAATGGCAAGCTGATAACTATTTGGCATGGTAATAGTGGCTAACCAATGACTAGCCACTTTTGGTGACTGCCACTAGTGGTCCACTAAGTAACCGGCAAAACAAAACTACAGCGGTCCACTCAAATTGCATATATAGGAGCATTGAAATTCCGAAGCAGCATGCTTGCTGTATAAAATCAGATGCAATATACCTTTATTTATCACTTATAAAAATGTTTGCAAAAAAATCAAGAATAGTTTCCTAATAATAAATAATATATACCTCCTAATAAATAAATAACAACAACATTTTCCATCAAAAACTTTCTCAAACAACAATTTTTTAAGTTTCGTTAAACATCTCTTTGCATTTAAAAGCTATGCAGAGGAGACCGATGCCAGTTTGCATGTTTTTACTCTTTGAACTCTGTAGCCAAAACGGGATTTTTTTTTTTAAATATTAAAGGGTATTCTTAAAGAGTATGAATTTAGATTTAGAGAGCGGTCGCGACTCAGTGGTTAAAGCGCTCGGATTTGGAGCAAAAGGTTGAGGGTTCGAAGCGAGCTCTGAGCATATTTCGTGCCATTGGTAAGAAAGGGTACGTAAACTTCCTAGTTTAATACTCTTCCGCAATGCTCTGTGACAAAACTGTTTGGTCTTCTTAGGGCACCAATAACAAAAATTAAAAAAAAAAAAAGAAGATTTTTAACTTTCGTTCATTATAAAAAGGTTTTCTCAATATTATTTAAAATTTGAAAAAAAAAATTTTTTTCCATAGCAAATACTATGAGCCAACTAGCCTAGTAACAGTTTTTACAACAAAGCTCAAAAGCTTATTCTCTATAAAAAGTCTATAGATCTTGAAAAACCGCAACTATTGAAAAATAAACTGATTGGAAATAGTAAACTAAATTTGACTGGAAAATTTACAACTTTTTTTTTCAAACTACGAACTTTTTTTTTGTAAAGTAAAATCGAAGCGATGTTGCAAAAGCTACGTTTTTGTCTAAAAAAGTCCAAATGTCACTTCGTGGAAATAGGTTGTTTCTCAAATTTTTTTTGTTTTTTTTGTTTTTTTTGTTTTATTTATTTCGCCGTTTAATAACTTTTACAATTTAAAAGTTTATAAATAAAAACACAGGCGGGGCAAGTAAGAAACATTACTTTGTCTTATCACTGAGCCCCAATCGTACGCATTTACAACAACCGCGTATTATATTTATACTTCACAAATTATTTATTGAAAATTATAAATGTAAAAATAAATGACAATTAGTTTAAGAAACACTCAAGAACAATATTAATGTTAAGAGTAATAATTACGTAAACAAGGAAAATTGAAAGAAAAGAAAAAAAGAAAAAGAAAAAAATAAAGAACACGTATTTACAAGATCCGTACTATATACATATACTGTACAACTTATTTAATGAAAACATAAAATAAAATATATAACAGTTTGTAATAAAGTAATATTTAAATAAAGAACGAAAAATTAAAAATAAAAGAGTACGTAATTTACAAAAACCGTAATATTTATGAATATTTTAAAACCAATTTGTATAAAAGTAAAATAAATAACAATTCATTGATAGTTAAAAAAAAGTACTCAAAATTCAGATTTTGACAATAATTTTCAAGATTAGAGGAAACACTATAATTAAATTGATGAAGAAAAGTTGATACATTCTGAGACATATTTTATATAATTGAACTTTAGTTTAAAAGAAGCATTTAAAATCGGATTAAAATCCATAAGAAATAACTTAAACTGTTGTACACTAACTTCTTTCGTATTTGCAATATTAGGAAACTTTTTCCACAAATAAAGTCAACGATATTGAATTGAATATGTAATTTGTTTTGAATTATATTTAGGGACAATGTAGTTATTAACTGAAAATTTTATCGGGTATTTATGCACTACTTTTTCAAAATAGGACTGAAATATTTTAGGAGATAGTCCCATCTTTATTTTATAAATGAACATTAAAACTTGGTGTAAGTTGATTTTATAAACGTTTAATGCGCCAAGTATACGCAGAAGAGGCTCGCATGGTACAATTTTATCAGCTCCAAGAAATATTCTGCAGGCATGTTTTTGTTTACTGTACAATTTTTTAATTTTGAATGACTTGTACTTGCCCATGCAATATTACAATAAATCAAATAACAATGAATGAAAGAAAATTGTAAACTTTTTAAATATTTTTTAAAGGTATTTAGAAATGGTTTAGCCCTATATATCCAGGCAATATTTTTTGATTTTTTTTTCTCAATGCTTTTTATATGATCACTTTAACGTAAATTTTCATCTAGTATTACTCCCAAAAAGTTTACTGAAGTTTCTCTTTTAATGTTAGCGTTATTAATTCTTAGATTTAGCAGTGTAATGGAAATATTTTCTAATTTATTTACGTTATGGAATAAAATAAATTTGGTTTTATCCACATTTAGAGACAGTTTATTACTTATAAACCACTCATTAACCTTACCCAACTGTTTGTTAGCTGTTTCAAAAAGTGTTTTAATATCTCTGTGGGAATAAAAAAGATTAGAGTCATCTGCAAAAGGAATACAGTTTAAGAAGTCTCTTGCTAAATTTAAATCATTTATATATATATTAGGAATAATAAGGGTCCTAAAATAGAGCCCTGAGAGACACAACAAGCTACAGTATAAGGAATTGTTTGTTTTTGATTATATTGCATAAACTATTTTCTATTGGTCAAATAACTTTTCAACCAAAGTAAGTTATTATCTTTTACTCCATGATATTCAAGTTTCTTTATTAGTAGATTATGGTTTACAGTACAGTAAGGTTAAATTGGTCAAAACCTGTGACCAATTTAACCTTAGATCAATGAAAAGTCCTAATGTAAAGTAGTTAGTTCATAATGCTGCATGTTCAATGAAACACTTTTTTTGAAACCTAACTGTTTTAAATACAACATATCGTTTTCTGATAAATGATTAAATATATAGCCTGTTCTACATTATTCTTTCAAACCATTTTGAAAAACACGGTAATATAGATATAGGTCAATTGGCAGTGGCGGATCCAGCATTTTTTGGTCTTTGAGATAGCTAACTTCCAGACATAGAGCAAACTCCAAACATTTATATGTTTATACTTATGTCAAATAAGAATGCTTTGCAAAAAATTGCGATGATTGGAGCTTGGGAACAAAAAAGCCCCAAAAATTTAGCCCCCCTTGCCCCAAACGTGAGAGCAACAAGTTGATGAAATATTTTTTGTATTATTTTCAACTAGACTTATATTCATCGATAAATTTTAAGTTTTATAGCATTATTCTCAGAGTTCAAAAATTATGACAATATAAAATTTGCAACCCCCTCAAATTGAGGGGGGTTTACACATTACATGATCATAATTTTTGAACGCTAAAATATTTTACTATGAAATTTAAAATTTATCGATGAATATAAGTCTTGTTAAAAATAATAAAAAAAATATTTCATCAACTTGTTGCTCTCACGTTTGGGGCAAGGGGGGCTAAATTTTTGGGGCTTTTTTGTTCCTAAGCTCCAATCATCGCAATTTTTTGCAAAGCATCCTTATTTGACATAAGTATAAACATATAAATGTTTGGAGTTTGCTCCATGTCTGGAAGTTAGCTACTGTCTATAGGTAATATAGATATAGACACGGTATATAGGTAATATAGATATAGTCTATATATATAGTAATATAGATACGGTCTATAGGTAATATAGGTATAGACACGGTAATATAGATATAGGTCTAAGAAATAATGGAGTCATCGCTGGTCTTGAAAATCGGTGTGATTCGTGCAATTTTTTATTTTTCCAGGACAATACCTGTTTAAAAGAAAGATTAAAGGTGTGAAACAAAAGAGGTTCGATTATATCATAAACAGATTTTACAACATAAACATTAATTTTATCAAATTTAGCATTTATGTTAGTTTTAAGATTATGAAGGGCGGTTCGCAATTCAATTACTTTAAGATCAGATTCATCCGTAACTTTATTTTAATTTTTTAAATAAACTCAAATAAAGTTGAATTCAAAGGAATTTTTGATGCTAAATTTGGACCAGTATTAATAAAAAAACTGTTTATTTTTTCAGCAATGATTGATTCAGCATAAATATATTTTTCATCAATTGTTATTTTTTTTGGCAGAGTGTTTCTCGAATAATTATTCTTACCAATTACTTCTTTAATTACATTCCAAGTTTTTTTGGTGTTTCTGCTTACTTTGTCTAATAGCTTTGCATAATAAAGCTTTTTAGAGTTTCTTTTTGCTTTTTCAAATATATCTTTATAGTTTTTATAAGTCATTTCTTTTTTATAAGTTTTTCTTTTAAGTATTTATCATTTAACTTTTGTTTTCTTTTTGAGGACTTTAATAAATAATTAGACATCCATGGAGTAATAACTGTTTTTGTGTTCACAATCATTTTTTTTCAGGAAACGTTGTTTCATATTGCTTGCAGAATTGACTTAGAAATAGATCATATGAGTTGTTAGCATCGTTTGATTACAATATCAGATTCCAATCAATTTTGTTTCTTAAAAGGTTTTGAAACTGTTTTACGGAGTTTTTATTGATCTGTCGCCTAAATACGGTAGTTTTAGAAGGAATGTTGTTACTTATTATGTTATTAGTAACTAAGAATGTTAGGAAATGATCTGATAAGTCAGTTTTGATTATACCTGTGTTTAGACGGTTATGATGAAAGTTATTTGTTATTATATTATCAAGAAGTGTAGAAGAGTTGTTAATCACGAGTGTAGGCTTGTTTATTATTGGAATTAAATTATCTTGAAGAAGAGTGTTTAGAAAATTTTTCAATTATTATTTGAAGCATGTTTTTTTAGGTCAATGCTTTTATCCCTAACCAAAAAGACATGACCTCGCGTTTTTTTGATAGCTGTTATAAATGATTTAAGATGAGTTTTATATTTTTTTAAATTACCTGATGGTGGTCAAGAGTAAAATGGGGTCAAATGGACTTAAATTATTTATTTTTTAGGGAAAAAAAAAATATATATATTTTTTTTAAAGTTGTAGAAAATATTGAGCTGTATTTAAATATATAAAAATAAATATTTAAGTTTTTTATGAAACTTTATTTAATTAAAAAAAATCTATTACATTCTACACGGACATTCGGGGAGAACGAAATACGCAAATATATGTGTAATTAAAACAACACTTTGATAAAATAACAAAAAGCAATCAATAGTAACAATTAAAAAATCAATCAAATAAAATGAACTTTTTTATTCTTGTGGTATGTTGAGTCGTTTAGAGGTACTAGAGGTTGAGTTTTCAGTTGTGAGGCACTTTTTGGTGCAATAAAACTTAGCGCCTTTTTCGTATTGCTTTGGTATGCATTTTTGACATAGCCAAACTTTGCAATTTGAATTTTCACTCTAATACCATTCCATATTTTGACTTGCTGAAGCTTCGTCTAAAACTTTTTGGCACTTTTTACACTTAAATTGGTTTACAGCTAATATTTTCGTTGGACTTGTTGCTTGGTTTATTTGCTGTTTGCCATTAGAGCTAAGCTTACGTTGTTTTTTAGCTTGCTTGGGTGCTTTTTTGCTCTCAGCATCTTTTAACCTTTCAAGTATTTCAGATTTGTTGAGACACTCTTCTTCGAATCTTGACACATCTATATTTTTTTTGTGTGTGTCAACATGTTAGATACAAAACATTCGTTGTAAAGCTGCTACAAGTAATTCGGCTGATTGCAGTTGTTTATCAACCACTCTTTGAAATTCCTTTTGAATAGCCGGAGTACATCATTGAATAGCCGTACTACATCATTGAAGGTTGTTTGCAGACAGGGTGACTTTTGAAGTGACTTTGGAGCTGATACTATGTGACATATGCTGATTCTAGATGTTGGTGTAGATTCAGAATGCAGTGGCTGAGGTAATGTAGTTCCTGGTGCTAGTATTGGCGATGGTACTATCATAGATTCTGGTTGTTGAGATGATGAAGGCTCAGGTTCAGATGACAGTCTTTCAAACGTATTAAAAATTTGCAACTTTGACTGATCAATTTTATTGATGTCGAGTGGAAACCAGGAGTATTCTGAAACCCATTGGCTATTTGAGTACGTGTAAAAACTTAACCAGAGTTGAAAAAAATTTTTTGCAGGTGACTAAAACATTTTTTTTGGTAAGTTGTTGAACTTTGTCTCTGCGTAAAACTGTTGAAGTAATTTGGAGCCACTAGGTGTTTATTGCCATATCTTTTGACATTGAAATAAACGCCGACACCTAGTGGCTTCAGAATATGCGACGAGTGAGCTGGTAAGCAAATTAACAAGATATTGTTTTCGATGCAAATAAGTACGACCCGATAAATGACATGTGTGTCAAATGTTCATCTACGACTTAAATATGAATATCTAAAATTAGATAAGTATTATTAGATTGATATAATCTTTTGTGAATGTAAAATTAGATAAATATAATTAGATAACTAAAATTAGATTCAACTAATTACATGGAATTTTCTTATTGGCGGCAACATACACGCTAGTAAGTCACTGAACAAATTGCTTATCTTCCATCTATCCTAATGGAGATATAGCGTATATGGCATCACCTGGACCACTTAAACACCTATCTCTGTGCAGATATTTTTTTGATAAACTAGATAAATATAATTAGATTGAACTAATTACCTGGAATTTTATTATTGGCGGGAACATACACGTCACTGCACAAATTGTTGCCAACCAATTTTAATGGTCGTTTTGCACCACGCCGACAAACTATATATTGCTTACCTAGATCACCAGAGAAGCCAAATTCATCAAACTTCCACAAATGGCATGGAGTGTTTTCGTTGATATCTGCTACGTTGAATTCTCTTTGCAGTGTGTTGAAATACTCTACTATTTCTTGCGTTCAAGAAGCGACTCTGAGTAATGAAATATTGCCTATGGCTCTGATGCTGATATAAAGGTTATATCAATCTCTTCCTGGTGCACCATTAGGAAACAAATGAAATTGACCTTGGTGTTGCAAATAGTCGGTAAATAGTGTGATGACGTTATTGTAAGTTCTACCAAAGCCCCAATCGGATAATTTGATGAAATCTGATTCAAGTTGTTTTGACAATCTTGAACTTGAACCACTGCTAATTGTTTCACTTAACCGGTAAACACGCCTGCGAAGAGTTACTATGCTGAATGGTTTGGCAGATTTGTTAAGTGAAAATTCACCGCTTTGTACTTAAACAACCGCAAGCGCAACTTGCTCTTTGGTGTATAATTTTTTTTTTTTCTTTGCATGCAAGTTGTTTCGAGGCAAATTTTATATTAAAATAGATTTAACAACAATCCGTTTGAAGTTTATGCACAAAATTTATAGAGATAGCTTGGTCACTTGAAACTTAGTTAATTAATAAAAACCACATTCAACAAGAGAGTAACTAGCGTATTTTAGTCATTGATTCGAATCATTAAATAAAAGCAGTCAGTAAAAATAATTCATTTAAATTCAGAAAAATTTCATTGAAAAATTTTTTCAATACAAAAAATTTATAGTTGGAGATTTATTGGTCACTTGAGATTTAATTAAAAAGTGAGCTATTGTTTAACTTATTACTAGCGTATTTCATTCCAACCACACAATTCTCCTCTTCCGTTTTTTACTCATTACTTTTTTTCCTAAAAAGCAAATTTAATTTTGAAAAAAGGTTCTTGATCAGCGTAAAAAGCTATACCAGAAAATTTTTTAAAAATATCAAATTTAACTTCCAAGAAGCTAAGTTCATTTTTAAAAATAATATAAAAAAATCTTATCAGGCATACGAAAACTTAAAAATTTATAACAAATTTTTTTCGTCAAAAATAAAATTTGATATCATCTTACTCAAAAAAGTACAACGTGATTTAAAAATATTTGCGAAAAGATTATTCAATAATTAATTAAGAGCAAAAAAATAAACATTGTCATAACTATTTCATTCCACCAACTATTTCATTTTACCCTGTTTTACTCTATATGTTACGTTTATAATTATGTTTTCTATGTCTTTATTTATTAATTCAATGTATAATGACTCACAATCTATTTCATTTACACAGATCGTTACGTAAACTATAATTAATTGAGTTGTGGATAAAAATACTTACGCTCCCACCAGTACCAAAATTACGTGGTTGGTGTACTGATTTGTAATTAGTCTAAATTGTGCATTTGTTTCACCACACTTACACCAAGTTTCCGTAAGACAACTATTTTTCAATTCATATTTTAATTCGTCCAACAAAAACTTAAAGTTTTCAAAATTTTTTCTTAAACTTCGAATATTATTGTTTAAAATTGAAAAAAAAGTTTCTTTTCTTTGTAGATATTGGAAAAATTAAAAACTGTATAGTATTGACTTTAAAACTGTATAGTATTGACAAATATTTGTTGATTAAAATTATCAAAGTCATTCTTGTCCCTGAGAATAATATTTTGATCAAAATATTTAATTATTAGGTTTTCCTCCTTTTTTTTTTTGTTTAATTATTGTTGTTTTTTTAAAATAAAATAATAATAATAATAGAAAATAAAAAAGACATTTGCATAATCACAAAATTGCAAATAAAACAATAAAAAATTTTTTTATTATTTTTAAAAATGAACTTTGCATTCTTGGCACGGTTTCTTTGATACCCAATAGCTTATTGTACGATATATATGCAAATTTTCCCAGCCGACTTTCAGTTTTCATTCTTCCTCTCAAGTCTTTTCTTATTACGTTAGTTTCATAGCAAAAATCTTCATTAATGAAAATAATTTCGCCCTTTAATTTAAAAGATTTTTTTAAAACTTTATCTTTGTAGTCTAAAAGTTTTATCATGATTGTACGTGGCTTTTTTGCATCTTTGCGTCCGCAGCGATGCGCTCGTTCATTTTTAACATTTTTAACCCTTAAAGACTGTTTAAACAGTTTCGTAACCTTTGCTTCACTTTCCGTCCATGTTTCGTTATCGTTTTGCTTCAGTCCATCGATTCTGAGATTATTTCTTCGTGACCAATCTTCAATTTCTCTCTTTTTTTTTTTTAAGGTTTGTAAGCTTATTATTTTTATGTGCTACATTTTTAGAAACTTTTTCTTTCTCAATAGATTCAATATTGTTTTTAATCTTCTTTTCAATGAGTTCTTCGTGAAAATTTAAGCTTTCTTTTATATTAAATATATCATTTTCGAGTCTTTTTATTTTTTCCATACCGTCGATAATGTCTATTTCTGAATTTTTGTTGTCTGTCACTGTCTTTCTACTATTTTCCACAGGAATTTGTCCTGTATAGCAGCATACAGGACAAATTCGAGGGGAAAATAGTAGAAAAAAAAAAGTAAAAGATTTAAGATCTGGTCAATCTTATAAAAATAATATCTACGGAATCTCATGCATGGAAAACTTCAAAGGAAAGCAAAATAAAATTCAATATTTCAACTTTTGTGGAGTTACATTACTCTAATAAACATGTAGGCCTAGCTGAAGTAAAAAACATTATTGGTGGGCTGAATGAACAAAACTTTGACTTAAAAAAACCGGGAATTGGGTTGCCAGAACTTCCAAAAATCAGTCCCTACCCGCAAATTTTTTTTCCTATCAGATTCAACAAAATCAATAACCTAAAGAAAGTCAAAGTTTATATACCTACAGACATTGTTGGTGAATTTTATTCAAAAATTTGTGACCGGCCATAAATTTGTGACCGGCTACTATCAATATGGATGACATCGAACAGTTTTAAGAAACAATGTTTGGAAAATATGTTTATATTATTTGAAAAATAAAAATACAGATTTTTATTAATAATTTGAATTGTTTTACCTTTTGGTTTGTACCTGATAACATATCGTTTAGTCAGTCATTTGAGAAAAATCTCCAAAAGCGTTTAGAATTTTTTTAAGTCAAAATAAAAATAACAAAATTTTATTTTCGTAGAATTAACGTACCAACTACTGCAGAAACATATAAACAAATTCAAAAATATGGACCAACTGGTTTTTTTCAAATTCACACAGAGAATAAAACACGTTTTATTCTAAACGCGTTTTATGTTTATCATGTTATAAACTGTAAAAAAACAGTAATAAAACAATATAGCAAGATTGTTTCAAATTAATATAAGTATTTTATATTAATAAAACAACCTCGCATTATTCTTTTATACAGTTGTTTTATTTGCTATCCAAATAAAACACGTATCGTCAGAATGAGTGGGGTAACAATATAACAAATAAGTAATAAATTTTAAGATACCAATATTTTGAGTTTGCACTATGCATCAAAATTAAATTTTATTATAAATTATATATCTGCCCTCTAGTTAAATGATAATAAATTACGAATTGCAAAAATCAAGTCATATCATCTACAAAATGTATAAATTTATGAGCTTTTTTGAATATTTAATGTAATAACTTATTTTGTTTTTAGATAGATAAATCTGGATTGGGTCTATTCAGAAAGGAGCTATACTTCAATCACAGTGAGGTAAATTAGCTAATATAATATAATAACGATAATAAAACACAGATGAAGTTTAAAAATAAAAAAATAACTTTATATTGAAATCCTGTTGGTAAGAACTTTGCCGAACAGTGCAATATGTCATAATTTCATACAAATGGGTGGTCAAAAATAGTTTTAAAGAAAATAATAACTTTTACTTTATTTTTTAATCTTTTTTTCATTAAAACAAACAATTTATTAACTTACTTACTTCAAACACCTTGACGGTGCTATGTTTGACCCAATTTTAAGAGTTTTTGTATAAAAGTACCAACTTCTGATTTACTATATTTTTATTTTAGTAGTACTTAATAAAGGAAAGTTTTTTAGGCTTTCTTGGGCCCTAATGACTGGTTTTTTTTAGGGGAAGACTCCAAACTACTAGCCACATCACTGATTACATTATTTTTTTAACCAAAAATAAACCATTACCCTCACAGACCTAATTAGGAAATTGTGTAACATAAATACTTAAGAGAACACTCGTATTTATATAAAAAGTTACAAGCTTGTTTTAATTCTTAAAAAGGTAAAAAAATATTTAAAAATATCTTTTGAAATTGCATTAGAAACGCAAAGGAAAATTTACTTGTTAGAAGTTCTGTTTAAGTAATAATTTTTCAAAATTTTTACTTTGAATATTTTACATTTATTTCACACTTCAATGTTTTCATCTTCCAAATAATCTTCGTTAGTAGCTTCAAAATAGTTCATTATTTCATCTTCTAAATTAATAATTTCTCTTGGTTCCGATGATTCTAACTCTGTTGATTCTAGTTCTCACAGTTTTATTGATTTCTTATTGCCCACTTCTAAAATTAAAAAACTCTTTACTTCTTCTAAAACCACAACATTCTTCATCCTTCTAGATTCCAATGAGATAGAACTAATAAGAGGATCTGAGGATCTAATTGCATGTAAATCCACTTAGAAATTCCTTTTAAAACGTCATTGCAGTTGGTGTTGCTACGCAAGTACAACAGCATTGCGTTAACGACGCGTTTGTTATAATTGCTAAAACGTTTCCTTAAATCATACCCAAAAAAACTGAAATCAATAATAACAAACTTTCCCTTAACCAATTCAATATTCACTGGATGCAAATCCATAATTTCATTTTCTATTTTATATAAAAATTTCTCGCATAGTCGCAAAAAGTCACAGGTAATTTTTTATTTTCTTAAAAATATACTCTATTCCATGTTATTTAATAATAATTTTAAGTCGTTACTTTTGACTTGGTCGTCATCCTTCTCACGGCACTCGCGGTCTTTCTTTGCAATGTGGGAAGCATACATTTATCATCCGAATTCCCAATCGTATGTTCACAGCGTAAATGTATCTTATAAATTAATTTGGAAAAAGAAGATCTTCAAATTTTTATGAGTCGGTGCTTTATATATATATATATATATATATATATATATATATATATATATATATATATATATATATATATATATATATATATATATATATATATATATATATATATATATATATATATATATATATATATATATATATATATATATATATATATATATATATATATAGCGGGGTGCAGAATTATAACCTCACCTGTATAAAAAACTTTAAAACTATCTTTTAAAGTTTGTTTAATCAAATTCTATTTGTAAATCATTTTATGAAATAAACAAATTAATTTACATAAATCTATTTGTACTTAAATTAACTCAAATTGTAAAACCGTTTAAAACCGTGATACACAATTATAAACTCGTTATCAAAATTGCATCAAAAGCCATCAAAAAATAGTAGTAAATTCCATTTTCAAATTAAATTTATTACAGTATAAAAAATTATAAAATTCATCTTAACAAATGCCAAAAGAAATTACAATCTTTGATAAAGAAAAAGACAAGATCGAAGCATACAGGTCATTGCGTTTATCAAATAGGGCAATTGCTTGTAGAGCTCACCACGTTTGATAATTAATTTTGTAACGCCAATTTCATTTTACAGCAAGATAATGCTCTAATTCATGGGGCAAAGTCAAATATCTCATGGTTTAGCAGCAAGAAAATTCAATTATAAGAATAGCCAGCGCTCTCACCTGATTTAAATCCCATCGAAAACGTACGGGGCATCTTAGTAAGACGTGTTATGAAAAAGGGAAACAATATTCGAATGTCAATGAACTGAAAAAAGCAATTGTACATGTTTGGAAGAACATATCTCTTGGAGATCTTAGAAAACATTCGTATGCCAAATAGAATATATGAAGTTATTCAGAATGGCGCAAATAAAACAAAGTATTAATAATAAATTCAAATTGCTAAGAAAAACATTATAGAACTTTTTAGAGTAAAATTGAAATAAGGTTATAATTTTGCACCATCATTTTTCTAAAACTTTCAAGTCAATTAACGAAATGTAACCAAACTCTATGACAAATGAAATATTAATCAAGTAGGATATTAAGCAATTCAATAATTTAAAAATAATTATTTGCGGTAGTGGTGTAGTGGTAGCTCGCTTTAAAAGCGAGAGGTTTCGAGTTCGATCCCCACGACGTCCCTGGTAGTACCGCGCTCAACTTGTTTCTCCGCGCAGCGACCTTGTTCGTCAAGGTTAGTGTTTCGGAGTTATAGAGTTGAGAGAGGGTTATAACCACTATTAAGTAGTCTCCTCATCTGCAGTGGCCTTCTCGGCCTTGAGGAGGTGAATAACAAAAAAAAAAAAAAAAATTTAATTATTTGTGAGGTTTTGAGTTTTTGGTGAGGTTATAAATTTGCACCGCATTGTATATATTAGTATGAAATTTCTTAGAGGTTTCTATAGTTGTCTGTTTCAACAAACATAAAAACTCATAAATAATTACAGAATCCTTTTTTATCGGATTTATTTACGTATATCTATATAACAGAAAATCATAAAATCAAATTAAGAAAATCATCACTATTCTTTTCTCTGCCAAGACAAAGTCACACTTTGACTTAGCAGTATCAATTTGTTGGTGAAGTTATCAGCAGTGATTGTTTCAGAAGTTCTAAATTTAAATACAGTAAGGGAGTAGTATAGCATTTAATGATTACCTATCTGATGGGATGATAAAATTTTAATTGGAAAATTCTTATCATAATTTTTGATTGAATGCGACTAAAACTTTCATTCGTTACTCGTGTATTGTTATACTGTTACTATGCGTTAAATAAATAAAACGTCAAATATCAGAAATAGCTCGCGAACTGTTATTATTAATCAATTAAAGAGAGAGATCTCATTACTCAAGTTTAACAGCAAATGAAAAGTTATCCACATGGTTAATAAATATAAGCAAACTAAAAACTTGTGAAACAAACAACTTTTGATGCAATTTGTTTTGAATCTATTGAAAATACCTTGTTACTTTTAATTGTTATAAATCAAAGACATAGCTTGTATCAAGGTGACTAGGTGACAAAGTAACTTAAAAGGAGGTTCCAGAATAGATATTATCAACTATAGACCAACTTACGTTATAAATTTTGCATGTAAATTAAAGTATGTAAACTTTCAGTTAAATTCGGAAGTTATTTTTCAATTTTTATTAAAAATAACTTTTTTAAATTTTTATAATAGTTATATTTTTTATATAAGAAAAACAATTATCACTGTTCATCACTTATTAAATATTATTTATCGCTTTCAAAAAAATCCTTAAGTTAACAAAAGTGAAATGTTTAACATAATATTCTACGCGATCTTTTTACTTTACAAAATTGACTTTTGAAATTTTTCAATAAACGTCGCTAAAGCATTTTTGTTCGTAGGAGTAGTAAAGATTGCATGACTTAAGTTCTCATTATTCAGCTTTTTTTGATAATACATTATCTTTTTAACGCAAATCGTTGTTTTTTGTAAACGCATATTTTTTGTTTTAATAAATAAAAAATTACTTTGTTTCACTTGTGTTTTGTTATGTTTTGAAATATGGTTAATTACGAGATAAAAAAAATAATTTTGGTTTAATATTAATAATCAAAATTTTCATAAATTAACAAAAATTAAAAAACTTTAAAAAAAAACAACACAAAAAACAACATGGGCCGTTGTTCAACGAACTTTTTTGCGAATCAAAATAAGTGATCAAAAGGAACAATAATTAAGTTTTCATTTAGTTAATTGTTCACTGCCGTTTCTTCTTCTATCTCCAAAAAGTAACATTTGTGATTAACTTTATGTTTCAGTAAACTTTGAAGAAAATTAAACTTAAAAAACGGAAATCATGCCTCCCGTAAGTTTAATCTGGGAGCATTTCTTCAAGAAATTACCAGTAAACTTTAAATCAACTTGTAAGATTTGCGGAGATATATTAGTCACACCTCTACACTCAGTATATACTCTCCACGTTCACATTAAAAGTAAGTACAAAGACATCAACAAACAGTTTGAGGAGAAAAAAAAGTTGCTGCAGAAGAGCTTGCTAGTACAACAAAAAGATCCAAAAAGTGTTGATCTTTCCATTCAACCATCAATTACAAAATTATGCGGACTATGATACACAACAAGTCAGATTTGACTACAACTTGACAGCTATGCTTTGCAGAACCAACACTCCATTCAATATTGCCTACACTACAAGTTTTGTTGATTTCATCAAGTTGATCGACTCTAGGTTTCCTTTAAAGACGCAACTAACTATTTCAGAAAGTATCTGCCAGAATATTATGAATAAATTAAGAAATATGTCCGTGCTGACTTTGCTAAAGATATTCTAACACTAACTGGGGTAGCATTCACTACTGGTATGTGGACAAGCAAAAACAATGATGGTTTCAGTGCATTAACTTGCCATAAAATTTTACAAAAATTTGAACTTAAATCATTCCTTGTTGGAATGGAACCATTCAGAAATGAAAGACACACTTGGAAAGTAATTGCCATTCCGTTAAATGCCCTGATTGACACCCTCAATTTGCTTCCAAAGGAACAAACACACAGGTAATTGCCTAAAACTTCAACTATCACATTTTATTTAACTTCGTATTTACTTTTTCATAAACCTTATGCTTTTGTTTAAGCCCGCATTATACATTTTGTTACCAAGCAACTTTTAAAAAAAGAAAATTTTTTTTATGTTTCAATTTTTTGTTACATTTGTTTAAATTTTTTATAAACCAACTTCTTTCTGTTTAAGTTTGTATTTTGCTAATGGTCATTTAAAGTTAAGTCGAAATAAACGTTTTTGTTTAGTTTTATAATAATAAGAACAAGAAATAATATAACTGATAATATTTTTTGTTCCTAATTTTTCAGATGGTGCCTCAATGACAGAGGTGCAAATATCATCTTTTGCATTCGAAAAACACTTGCAGTTACAAACAGAAATTATATGTGCCGATCACATTTTGCACTTAGTAGTGACATAAAACATTGCTAACGTGAAACTGATCAAATAGTCTGTTGAAAAATGTGGTGAGTTGGCTGCACATCTGCACTGAAGCACATAGTCATGTACCAAACTCAAAAAAGCTTGTGCTGACTTAAAAACCACCAATAAAAAGGTTATTTTACCTTTCAAGACTAGATGGAACAGTCAGTTTTTGAGTGTGAAGTCAGTTCTTGACAACTGGAAGGGTCTTGAAGTGTTAGTCCGAGAAGGACACCAATTTCAGGACAAAGTTCCATCTCACACTCAACTTCAGATCTTAAAGAAGATTATGCCTGTTCTTCAAAAGTTCTATGATTTTTCTGTCATAATTTTTGCTGACAAAACATCCGCAGTCCTTCAAATGATCCCAGACATCCCAGACTTTAATTTGCATTGGTAATTTTTGACCTTATATTTTAAATCATTATAACTCGTTTGTTTTATATTTTCGTGAACCTAAAATTACTTGTGTTTTATATTTAAAACTAAATTAACTTTTCATTTAGATTTATTTTGCTAATTTGTATTTTCATGAGATTGGCTACATATGTGTTTAACTTATTTACTATTATTTGTGCTTATAGCTATGTCAATATCAGACTTACTGACCAAAAGAATGAAGATTATATAAAGCAGTTAGCAACAGCTATTGATGAGCAATTTACAAAATACTATAAAGAAGATGGCATGAAGAACACCACCTATGCAATTTCTCACATGCTAGACCCAGTCTTTCAAGGCAAACTCCTTAAAACAAAGCATGACAGATATGAGATGACCAAAACATGCATCAAAATTGAACATCATCTAAACTCAGGAAACTGACTCACCCTTACTTTTGGAGTGAATACCTACTAATATTCTTGGTTCTGACGAGATCGACTTCTCCTACCAAACTCTGGTTACACTAACTCAGGATGATTTTAGTTTTAAATCGAAATCCAAAAACACTTCTGATATTCAAGCAGAACTAGAAAAATATTTTTAATCACCATTAGTAGCAAAAAAAACTGATGTTTTATAGTGGTGGAAGAGCATGGCGCCACAATATCCAAAGCTGGCATCCGTTGTCAGAAAAATCTATCCCATTCCAGGTTCATCACCTTCTTCAGAAAGAGTCTTTTACGCAGCTGGGCAAGTCGTCACTTGAACCCGAACAAATCTTAACAGCAACAATGTAGGAAATGCTTGTCTAAATTACACAGAACTATCATTAAATGCAAAAAAAAATTAAAATTATAAGATAAAGTGTAAGGCTTTAACTCGTATTATTTTCTACAATTTGCTAAAAATTAATCTACTTGCATTGTTTAAATATTATTAAATGCATGTTAATTTGGCTTATGTATAATAAATTAAGTTAAAGCGAGATAATGCATGATAGCGCAACCGTGTCTCACTGGGTAAAGTTCTGGCTCAGATCCCAGAGCCCCAAGGTTCGAGGCCGGCTCTAATAATAAACAACATTGATAAAAAAGGAGACGTGAACTTCCTAGTTAAATGCTCCTCCGCGGTGCTCTGTGGTAAAACTGTAAGGACTTCTGGAAGCACCTTAATAACTTCAACAACAACAACAACAACAACAACAAAAAGTTAGTTAAAATTCAACATAAAAGTCCAAATTTCTTTTTCAATTAAATGTGTTTTTAAAATCCAAATTCATCTCTCTGTTAAATTCGGTTAAAAGGTCCAAATTTGTCTTTTAGTTAAATTCGGAGTACAAATATAACCTAAATTCGTCTTTCAATTAAATTCGGGTCTTGAAAAGTTGACTTCGCCGGTCCTTAGAACTGGAGCGCTGGAGCGTATTTATTAACAAAACGAAAGTAAAAATAGCAACAACAACAAAAAAACTGCATAAAATTTTATTTTAGAAAATAAATTTTTAAAGGCATTGTCCTTTTTAGTACAGAATAAAAAATGATGAAAATGTCTAACTTCTTACAAAAAATTTTTAAGAAAATATAAAATTTTTAATGATAGTGTAGAGTCAAATTGGCATTTTAAAACTAATAAAAGTATAAAGCAATTTCAACGCAGAGATCTGTAATTTCTTCAGATCTGTAATTAATTTTTTTACAAGGTCTCTCCTTGTATAAGAATGAACTACAGATCTAAAGAATATTGCAGAGTACTGTAAAAACATTGATTTAGATATTATTCTGAAAGTGAGAAAAACAAAATCAATAAAAAAGGTTTGGGTAACAATGAAAAATACACTCAAGAAAAGATTGTGCCAGTATCTAGGATGTTAATTGGATTCCACACTATCATTAAATTTTTTTTTTAATAGTTATAAAATAACATGTCGATTAAAATTGCTAAGTAATTCAAACAACTTCCAACTTGCTGCAATTGCAGATCTTAAAAGCTTTAGTTTCTATAACAACATCCAACACCAACAAACCTCACAACAGATTTCTAAATTACATCTAATTGAGAAAAGTAAAATAAAGAAAATAGAAATCATCGCTGGGAGGTATAAACACATCGATAACATTTTAGGATATTAATTTTCTTAAAACATAAATAATATCATGTTTTATAATCGTATGCTTTGAGGTAATGTGATTTCTGGTGGAAATATTTTTTTATCTGAATGGTTGTGTTTTTGTTTTTTTATCTCTCAATAAGAGTTCTACCTTTAGATGAATCATGATATAAATCAATATTATTATGACAAATACATTAGTAAAAAACATCAATAATAAAGAATTTGTTCTTTATTGGTAAATAATCTTTTAGCGATAGCAAAAAAAGTGCATTTGTGTGTATGAAGCAACATTTATTTTAATGAATAAGCATAGCTTTTTTATATCCAAATGTAGAATCCTTTAATTAAACCAATGCGATATTTTCAACCACTTTTATTAATGTATTAACTTTTTAATACTAATGTATTAGTTTAAAGGATAAAAATTTCCTGGAAATTTTCAAGGAAATTTTGGAAATTTTTAAGAAAAAATAGGTTATTTTATAATTAACTTAATAGTCTTATTTAGGCACTTGTTATGGTATATCATATGGTAAATTATTGTTAAGCAGATTGTAAATATTTTAGAAAGCCCTCTTTGAAAAATACTTCTTTTTTTTGGTATTTTGTTGAATTTTTTTTTATTGTAGCTGTAGTAGCAACTATGATAAATAGTTTTCAAAATTTCCTAAAAATGTTTTCAATTTATTTGCTAAGTATATTGACATTCAGTGCTAACATTATTTGCATCCCAATCCTTAAAGGAGAAGTGGCATTTTTTTAATGTCTATTAAATTGGCTTAAAGGTCACTGAAAACTGTAAGTTTGTATATAAGAAGACTTGATTAAATATTTGCAGTATTTTCCAATTTTTCTCTCAATAACAATGTTAATGGAAGGCAAAAAGAAACATTTTTTCTAAATTTGAACTATTTAAAAGTGTAGTTAGCAATAAAAATAAAGAACTAATGGTTTCGAGATCATAAATTCTGCCGCTATGTTTAAATAAGTCCTTTTAAGACTTGTGTCTTAAAAGCACTTATTTAAACTTAAAAGCACTTATTTTTAATGACACTTAAAAGCACTTATTTTTAATGTATTGGTAACACAGCTATGCAATCGATTGATAACAAAAAGTTTATTAATTAAAAGGCATGTTTGTCTTTATTTTACTAGTTTTTATTTTACTTATTTTACTAGTATTTATTTTACTAGTTTTTTTTTGTAGCTTTTTTAAAGCTTTGACTCTAAATTATTACATATTTGCTCTATTCTTTTATTTATTCTATAATTAAATCCGTTTTTAAAAAAAATTAATACAACGTTTTATATACAGTACAATGTACTAATTATGTAGCACTTTATAGTGTTAATTAATTTTATGTGTAACTAATGAAGTAATATAAAAAATAATAAAAATAATATACAGGTTTGTATGTTATTTGTTTTAATTACTCAAGATATTGTTTACTATAATTGCTATTTTTGAAGCTATTTCATTGTAATTAGGACTTGTAAAAATTCACATTTAAAAAAACTTGAACTATAGAATTCAATTGAAATAATACATAAATGTTATTGAACTTTTAGATTTTACGTCGCTATGGATCCTATATGGTTGAAGTTGCACAGTTGCTTGGATATACATGCAATGACATGGATCCAGAAAATAATATTACAGCTCAGATGCTTTCAATAGTAGAGTTTGAAGAAAAGTTAGCCAATGTAATTGCTTTATTACTTTAACCATTACCATTAACAATGTTTGTAAGGGTGAATAACAAAAAGATTTTATGGTTATACTTTTGTGTCTTCAGCATAACAATTTTAGTTGCAACTGTTTGTTTAGCTAAAGTAAACCAATAAGTAAATAAACATTTTTTGTAAAAGTTTCCAAGGGTTAACCACCTAACTTTTTGTACAAATAGTTGATCCAATTTTAAAATTTTCTTTAACTGATTTTCATTTTGCCGAAAATTTTGGTAGGGGGTGGTTGGTTTGGTAATGTTATTTTTGTTCACAAATATATAAACCTACTCAGGTGGTTTGAGGCCAGTCCAAATTTTTATAGTAGTTTGACTGACCTTCTACATATTTCATTTAAAACAAACTGTTTTTCAAAAATTGTTGGTTGAGCTGAATAATACCTAGCAAAAGTTGTCCCTAATAAAAAAAACCTTAATTAAAAAAATGCTATTAAATTGCAATGATAAGTCATAGTTATTGAAACAAATTATTTCATTGTATTAAAACTCATTTTTTTAATAGCAATGATCCAGCCAATCAATAGTTTTTGTAATAAATTTTTGTTTGGTAATTTTCTAGATTGAAGTTGGACTTTTTTGCATCTACTTATATTGTTAAATAAATTTTTCTCTTTCTTAAGAGCAATGTTTGATATAAACATTAAAGTGTTAGCAAAATAGAAATTAAGATACTAAACCTGTGTTGAATAAAAAATTGAATTAAAAAAATCTAATGGACACCATAACAATTCCTGACTTTAAATAGGCACTTGGAGGTGGTGTCTCTTCATTCATTTATGTCTTTATTTCACAATACAATATTGTATTAAGGTTATTAAAAACATTAGCATAACACTGATTAGTTTAACCAAACAACATGATATCTGATGATATCATGATATATGATGAACCAAAACATGATAATTGATCACTCGATTTCTACAGATAAAGTAATAAATTAAGAAATGCTGTGTACTATGAAAACCAGTGAGGCAACAAGTTAGCAGAAGAATGTTAACAGTTAACAAATTGACAAAAGAATATTAACATCTGGCAATTTAGTAGTAAATGAGATGTTAAGTTTTGTATTGATTCTCAGAAGATTTGTCAGGCTAAAGATGAGATTCTTAGAGTTTGTCAATTAAAAATCCAAAGATTTTACTAATGGTATTAAGAAGATTGATTGGATGATAATCAGAGCTTTTAAAAATTGAAACCATAAATGATAGTCATTTCCATAAGTTAGGAAAACAAGATGTTATCTGTTCTACAATTAGTAGAGGAGTTTAAGTAAGAAATAACTTTAGCAACAGATACAGGAGTGTTTTTTATCAGTAGATTAACCTATTTTTAACATGACAGGAAAAATGTGGTCATTATATTCAAGAGATGAACTAAGAAAAAGTTTTTTGAAAATAACTTTTTGCAGATAGAGTCTGCTGCTGCTTCATATTTAATAACATTTTTTTTTTGAAAACTATTTTCAAACCATCTTTAAAAATCTGCCTGTAAACTCTGCATTGTAATGAGGTTTTTTATTAAAAATTTTATCTAACTGAATTCTTATCGGACTTATTATTGCCGGTGTCTTCATCACTTGATTTATCCATACACATCACTGGTATTCTGCTCACATAATGATTCATTTAGCCTGCATCATTTTGACAAATAAAATGACAAAAGTGGTGCCATATTGAATGTTGTGATACTATCTTGGTATTTCTTTGTTCTTACTACACAGCCTGTTTCTGCAGTTTTAGTATCATTGAAGACTATTAATATAACCTTCTCAAAATTTTTTTTCCTTTTTTTTTTAATTGCAAAGCACATTTGTGGTTTCCCATTAGTCAACTTACTAAGTTTCTCCTTTACTCATTGTTGAGATAAAACAGGAAAATTTAATTTGTTCCAAAAGCTATTAAACTTGTCTTAGGGATCGTCCATAAATTAGGGATCGTCAAAAAAAAAGCAGAAGGAGGAGATCTTAAGCTCTTTTACAAGGCGATTTTCATTAAACTTAATGCTCTCTTTTGATTTTTCATTTAAGTTAAGGCTCTGTGAAGGAAAACTTTTGATCTTTTTTGTTTTGTTTATTAGTGAAATTTAGCATAGTATGGAGGATCCCTTATTATACATTGTTTTCCAATCTTGTATTTTGCTACAATGTTAGATTTAAACATTTTTAACTATGTCTTTTTTATTGTGCTGCCATTTGCTAGATAATTTGTTAACAACATTTTTTGACAGATTTCAAATTGTGGTAAACCTAATTTAAATTAGGATAATACACTTTAATGAACATGTTGATATACACATCTATTTTAAAACATTTAATCACAAATAAATTCTAGTTTGCATCATTATCAATATTTAATTCTTTTTAAAATCAGCGTTGTGCCACCAAACTGTTTACATATTACTTACTCACATATAGACATAAAGTACAAAATATGACAATCAAAATTTTATCAAAAATTAACTTGAAATATAAGTTATCAACAAAAGTTCAAGTTTTTTTATTTAAAAGTTCTGAAAACCATAATCCTACTGTATTAACCATCATGCAATTTTTTAGAGATTTTCTGTTTTGCAATTTGGCAAAAACTATTTGCATTCACTTGACATATTACAAAAATGCTTCAAACGGATTAGATTATTAGTTGACAATTTAAATGCTTATTTTAGGGAGAAAATTTTTTATAATATTTTATAATAAGTTGGTAAGTATGTTTATTATAAACATAATTAAACAAGTTCAAAAATGTTTTGATTTATAAGTATGTTATTGTTCTATGAAGCATTAACACTTTTTTTTATTATTTGTTTTAAACAACAACCATACTTGATGTTGTGTAGAAACTAGAACTTAAATATTGTTTTAAAATTGCTCCATTTTTGGGGGATTTTTCAGAATTAAAATAATAATTAGAATAAACAACATAAAATTAATGACAAAAATTTTTTCTCATTAAAGTATTTATAATAATTTTTATATGTACATTTTTTGTAAGACAATTTTTGACTGATTAACTTATTTTGATTATTAAAAACTTATTCTGTTCCAAATAAGATGGTCAATCAAAAATAACAAAATTTAAGCATTATAAAGAAGCTTTAGTACATATATGTAGCTACATAATGGTGACCTGGCTTTGTAAAGACAAAAAAAAAAATTTAAAAGCAAAATAATACAAACATGCCTAATGTACTAATACTAAAGCTTCTTTATTAAAACACAATCTACGTAGATGGTGCTTTTTTTTTCAACATAAAACTAAATACAGATGATAACTTAATATATGGACCTTCATTATATATGAATATAAAAAAATATCAACATATTGTAATAGCTAAGAGACCTTTTTTAGTTTTGCTTCACTTTAAATTATCCAAATAGTTTTTTATTTCCTATAATATCATTTCAATTGTTTTAAACATTCAATATTTTTATTAAATTTAGTTGTCATTTGCTGAAGATGTTATGAGAGTCAACATTTCAAGTCTTATGGAGATTATTCCAAATGTGAGTGAATATAATTTGTTATTTAATTTATATCAACATGCTTATTAATAACTTCTTTGAACATGAGCATACTGGTACAAGCACTTTACTGTAATGAAATCTTGATTTTAATTTTGTTTGCGTTGGCTACATATAATGTGTTTGAGGTTTAATTTCTAGTGTTTTCACTATTGCATTTAGTTCCAGAGCAATACCAGAGGTAGGAATCTTTAAATGTTTTCAGAAGTAATAGATAAGCTAAAATCGATCAGAAAATTTTCAAATCTGCCAGTGAGACAATTTTCTCCACACCTCAGGGTTCACTAGAGTTAAGGAGGCTACTTTTTTTTTTTAATTGTTGTTACAATCTTCTCTCAATTCTTCCAAATACAAGCCTTGACGAATAAAACTGTTGCACAAAGAAGTTAGACAAATATAACAACATAAAAATAACTTTTTATGTTGTTTTAATAAAAAAAAAGTTCAAAAATTGCACTGAAAACAGGAGTTATTTTGGTCAAATCACACAGATGTATACTACATAACTAATTACAAACTTTATTGTGTATACTTTTTTGTTATCTTATTTGAGTGATCATACACTGGCTGTAAATTGGGCTTTATAGATTATATATCTCATTAAGGGTGCCTTAAGGGTCAATTCATAGTTTTTTTAAATATTTTCTTATTGATTTTTTTTCCCAAAAATGAAAAATTTAAGAAGTTGTTTATAATTTAGATTATAATTTTGAGATTTTTTTTGACAGATAATTTTTTTTAATTTTTTTTAATTTTTTTTTCGATTTAAAATTATTTAAATAAAATAAAAGTTTTTATGAATAGATACTATTTTTTATTTATTTTTAACCCTAACTTATTTTTAACTCGCAACGGAGTGCTGCTAAATCAACTGACAAATAGCCTGACTCACAACGGAGTGCTGCTACATCGACTGAGGGTTTGGTTTGGGCAGGCAGTCTATCAAATAATTATTAAAAAAAAAAAATTTCCGGTCGGTAAAATTGAAAAAAACCTAAAACTGACATTTTATGGTAAAAACATTAAGACAACCATTATATACCTACATATATATATATATATATATATATATATATATATATATATATATATATATATATATATATATATATATATATATGTATATATATATATATGTATACATATATATGTGTATATATATGTATACATATATATATATATATATATATATATATATATATATATATATATATATATATATATATATATATATATATATATATATATATATATATATATATATATATATATATTTACTCAATAGTACTCAAAAGTTTAGCATGCATCAGAATCAAAATTGTTTTTTTTCTTTAGAACTTAATAAATAAAAAAAACAATAAAAAGTTTTATTTCAAATACAAAATTTATTTTTTTTAAATAATAAGAACATATTAAGAGAGAGAAAAAAAAGAAAGCAACAAAAAAAAATTAAATTTTTTGGAAGAAATTATTCATATATAAAATAAGAAAAATAAAGCTGCTCATAAGTTAAGCATACTTGACATTGAAGTTGTTTTTTTAGATCAAGCCTTAATAAAGAATGTGACTATATTTTTAATGCATAATGCATATCTTCTTTTTATAGATTCAAAAAGTTTAAGACAATATTCAATTGTTAAACCATTAAACGACTCTTTTAAATTTTCTCTTAGATTTTCAGCTGAAGTTACTGGTTCTTTAGTAAGTTTTCAGTCCAACACACTTCAAACATTTTCAATTGGATTCAAATCAGGTGATCTAGGTGACCATTGATGTACCTTGATATTGTTTTACTCAAACCATTCTGTTACAGATTTTGCTTTATGGCATGGAGCATTGTCTTGTTGAAATATCATGGCTTGTTACCAAAAAAATATCTTTAGTAGGCATTAAATTATTTTCAAGGGTGTTGATATAGCTATGTTGGTCTATTAGACCATTGAATAACATGCGTAGACCTTACCCATCATTTTAATATTAGAGTGATCTCTTATATTAAAGCCAATAATATGCTGCTTGATTTTTTGGCTCAGGATTTTTTTTACCATGACAAATTTTCAGACTTTTAGAATTAAGCAAAAGCAATGAATTAGTATTAAACGAACATTATATTATTTTAAATATATTTTTGTAATATAATATTAAAACGGAGAGTTTAATTTACTATAATGCAACTTTTACCGCATTAAATTTACAAAGACTCCTTTTAAAAGCTTTAAGGTAGTGATCGAACAATATTCTGTTTCTGCCAAAATTTCAATTTGAATTGATACCAATAATTCAGTTTCGATACTTTTTATAAATTAGAAGCAAAACTTTGGTTGAAAAACATACCAAAAACCAAAAATTTTGTAAGATTTAATTTAGTTAAGAATAATAAATATTTTTGACAATTTTCACAAAATTTTTATCATTTCTAATTGAAATTTTAAGCGTATTGTTCACAAATTACTTAACTTTTTAGTTACTAAATAATGCATATCCATCTGTTTCTTAAAAATATCAAAACCAAAAAATCAAGCTATTGCAGTGTGAATAATGTTTTGTATCTTGCACTGATAACATTTTTATTTAAAAAAAACAAATTTGCTTTAAATAGTTTAAATAAGTACAGCAAACTCCTGATATCTCGAACCCTGGATAACTCGAACTTCCAGTAACTAGTAACTCAAACAATCTTTAACTTGAACTAATTTCTTGGTTTCTTGGAGGTTTGAAATATTAGTAGTTTACTGTATTTTTTTGTTCACTTAAGAATGTGAACAAAAATAACTATATATTTTGTGGATGTAAATTTTTAGTTATTTTTAGACTTTTCATTGAGTACTTTTATTATTATTATTTTCTAATGACTAGTTTATTATTATTATGTAAGAAGTTTTCAAAAAAAGTTGGGTTTGAAAGCATTTTACAATATCCATTAGTGATCCTAAGTATGTCAATTGTAATATTTGCAATGGAACTTAGGACCATTAGATCTTGCAGATTTGATGATCCTTAGTACCAGACTGTTAGTGATCTTTTGTCTCATCTCAAAACTCACCATCCTCTAATTGCTGAAACCAGTCCTGCTTCTGCAAATCTAAGAGTCTTTAATGTTCAAAAAGAAAAGTGATTCTATTTCCAAAAAAATTATTTCTATTTTCAACGTTAGATTTAAGTAGCAAAGAACAGAAATGCTTCAATCTTCTTGCCCAACTGATTTAAAAGTAGCACAAAATTTGAAACAGTAAAAGTAAAATTCCATATTTGAAATTGTTAATTTCGAAATAACAAGATGAAACCATGAAGACCATGAAACTCAGTAAAAAGGAAAATATTTCATAAGTCCATTTTTGAAATTATTATTTTCAACATGCAACCATGGTCAATTGTCAATAAAGCTGGTTATTCGTGACATCATGCCCTAAGTGTTCTAACTTATAAAATCGTAAGTGCAAAATATTATAAAATCATGTTGGACCCTACACACAAGATAAAAAACTGCTCTAAAAAATTGTTCAGCAAAAGAAAAGATCTTAAATGTGTCAATTGGCCTTAATGCGTGGTTGAACTTCCATCTTGGTTATTTAACGATGATAATTCATTTTATTTCAAAAGACTAAAAATGAATGATATGCTCTTTATCATTCTCCAAGTTTGGCAATAGTCATACATCAACAAACATTTATCAAAAGATTCTAGAAATAGCCAAAGACTGAGACATTACTTGATAAATTGATAATTGTTTGAGAGACAATGCTGCCAATGTTAAACCAGCTTTTAATGAAGCAGGTTGTATCTATCAATCAGCTGGGTGTCATAACCATTCTCTTCAACTGGTTATTAAAAAAGAACTGTTTTTAATGGGTTCAGTCAAAGCACTGCTTGTAAATTGCCAAAAACTTTGCATTTGCATCCCACTTAAATTATACAGATAAAAAAATTAAAAAACACAGAAGGTTTTTTACAGATCTCTACAAACAGCAAGAAGTCCAGATGAACAACAAATATTGACTCAGGTTAAAAAATGACATTGCAACAATGCAGAACTTGAATTTTGAATGCTGTAAAAATTTTTGCTTCTTCAATTATAAATTGCTGTCACAATCCTTGTGCTGCCATCCTCTGGCATTGAATTTTCACTGGAGGACTAGAATGTTTGTGAAAAAGTGGTCAAAGTTTCGCTTTTTTTTGTGAAAAATTCACTAAACTTCTTTCTGTGATTCTTGCATCCCCATTGTGACAACTGTAATAAAGCCACTAGAAACTGAAAGTGAAGATGATGCCATGATTACAATGAAGCATGCTATGAAATTGTTTCTATAGCATGTGAAAAACAATTAGCATTATTTTAATTGTTGATTTCTTGAAGTGCTGAATGATTTATGGATTCTTAATTATGCTCTGACTGTCTTAACTTCTGGAAGAATTACAAATTATATATATATATATATATATATATATATATATATATATATATATATATATATATATATATATATATATATATATATATATATATATTTTCCTAAATTTTAACTTACCATTTTTGGTAAAAAGCGGCAAAAGACAAAATTAACTAAATTTTATGTTAAAACCATTTAATTTATTTGAGGAAACTATTTAAAATTTTTGGTTTTTAAATTATCACAAAAGCACAAATAATAGACTAGAATGTTTTTAAAACCATACAGAATGTTTTTTTTTTTTTTTAAAAAAAGACATTCTGAATGTTTTTATTTTTATTTTTTTACTGTTTACATACTTCGACTAACAAATAGGTAGATGATGTGAGGAGTGCTGCTACATTAACTGACAAATAAGTAAAACCAGGGCCGTCCCAAGGGCAGTGTCTAGTCCCCCTACAAACTTTATTAGTCAGTAAATTGAACACTGGAATCAGCAAAATTGGATCTGTAGTTGCTAGTCGGCCAATAAAGACCTTTTTTTTTTTTAGATAAGTTAGTTAGCAAAAAATTTTTTTGGGTTTTAGTCAGCAAAAACAGGTATGTCACCTCATCCCCCATTAAAATCTCTTCAGGACGGCCCTGGCTAGAACACATGAGGAGAGTTGCTACATTGACTGACTAATAGGTAAAACATGCGAGGAGTTCTGCTACATTGACAGAAGGTTGTGTTTTTATTCTTTGTGTTTAATTTTGATAAAATTTAAAGCACTTAGTGTAAAAACTATTAAAATGATTAATGGTTTATGATGAAATTAGGAAACTAATTAAATTTTACCGGTTTTAAAAAACTACAAAAACGCAGTTTAATAGATTAAAATGATTTTTGTTTTTTTAATTCAGAATTATTATTATTATTTTTTTTTTACTGTTGTTTTTTTTTGTTCTTTTTTTTTTTACAATTTTTTTTTATTTGGTGATTTTAATTTTTTTAGTAATTTAACATCTGTATACGTTTGTATTTGTTTTTAATTTATTGATTTAACTTTAAGTTTGATTGGAATTATCATCTAACCAGTATATTTCCTGAGAGTTTTAACATAAAGAAAAGTGAAATTATCTTATCGACATCTCCATCATACCTTTTTGGTGTAGCGGATTTAATCAAGACAACTGATAAAAGGTTTTAAAAAGTTTTCTTTTGTTATTACTCAAAATAAAAACAATCTTTTAAAAATCTAAACTGCATTTTGTCAGTTTTGTGATTTTTAGTTATTAGTTTACACTCATCATATGAATTTTTAATAACTAAATGGTGCCCATGTGTTATGTAGATTTTTGCATTAAAAAAATATACACATTGCAATATAATATTTTATATGGCATATAAAGTATTATAAGAAAAGCATGTGATTTTTACTGCAAAATATGATATTATACATGGGCACAACTGCGTGTACATTCTGAATTTGAACTGAACTAATTTATGTATACTTTTAGACATTTATTACAATTAATATATTAAGTATTATATTAGTTACGTAATAACAAAATATGAAGTATATAATAAATAATATACTTTTACTTTAAGTAATGTAGTTTTTGGACAGAGTTTTTAGTAAGACCAAAAGTAGCAAGATCAAGGTCAAAACTTTTAAGGCCAAAGCCAAAGCCATGAGTTTCAAGATCAAAGACCTAAATTTTGCCTTAAGTTGAGGCTAATTATTAACAAAACTGCATGTAGCAAGTGCTGTGACAATAAAACCACATGTTGTGAAATTAGATATATATATATATATATATATATATATATATATATATATATATATGTATATGTATATATACAAAAAATTTTAAATGTATTTTACAAATTAGAGTGCTCAATGTACTTAAAGGAAGAGAGCAATAAAAAATTAGTAGAAAATCACTTATCACTTATCTTTTTTCATTTTACACTGTGTTTCATCAATTAAGTCTCATCAGAAATAAATATTCAAATTAAGAAAACTTTAATTTATACCAAAAATTAAATTACAGGAAGTCAAAAATGTCTTAGCGGGTCAAGATAATAACATCAGTTTTTGCTGTGTCTAATAAAATCTGTCCATTAACATCTGAAAATATAATGATGCATAACTACATCTGTCCAACAACAATCTGTAAATACACTCAGGTATAATAACATCTGTCCAACAGCATCTGAAATTTTATTGATGTCTAATAAAATCTGTGTAAAAAGCATATGGTTACTAAAGATGTAGTTACATCTTTTCAATTGTCTAAGTTTAACAACATCTGTGCAAAAACATCTGGAGATTTTACAGATGTAGTTACATCTTTTCATTTATGTTAAGAATAACTACATCTGCACAACTACATCTGTGAGTTCTGCAGATGTAGTTGCATCTTCTCAATTATATTAAAAATAACTACGGGATTGTTTTCAGAAGTAATTACATCAGGAAAAAAGTATTAAATTATAATGTATTATTTTACTCAGATGTAGTTACATATATAGTTTTTTTTAGATGTAGTTACATCTGGAAAATTTTTTTAAATATAAATGCATTATTTTAACCAGATGCAGTTACATACAAGATTTTTTTCAGATGTAGTTACATTTGGAAAAAATTCTTCCAGATATTATTGGATTTGGAGAAAAATTCCCAGATGTAGTTACATCTTCCTAAAGATTGTTAGCGGTCATTTAATTTCCAGATGATATTAGACAGATATTGTTGGAGTAAAAAAAAAATACAGATGATCTTGGACAAAAGTATACAGATGATCTTGGATTACTATACAGATGTTGTTGGGCAGAGGTAGTAATCTTTTACCATTTTAGCTACTGTAAATTTTCGCACATTTGTGGATTATGCTGACACTAATATAAAGAGATTTCTTTTTACTTCTAAAAATATATTTGTAAAGGGGGGATTTGATAAAGTTATTTTTTGAGCTCACTTATTTTATAGTTTTTTTAGGAGAAAGTTATTTTCATACATTTTGATGTTAATTCTGATTTTTTGTTTAATAAACATTGTTGGTTCGCATGTGGAATTATTTCAAATTTTTTTGAAAGCATAATATGCATTTTTTAGAAATAATATTACATCCAGGTGCTGTTTTTAGGGTAAACCAATTCAATATAAAATCATAAATATTTTTATCATTCAGTTCCTATATGTACTTTACAGCATGGTGTCTTTTGAATACTTTTTATTTTTAAAAGATTGTTTATGGTTGGTAAATCGTGTTTTCCATTCACTCTCTGTTAAGCCAATATATTGTTTATCTGGTAAATTCTTAGAGGAAACAATACATTAACATGCCATTTTTTTTAATAAACATTTTCCACTCATTGAACAATTATTGTTTTTTCTTTTAGGAATTCTTTTTTGTTTAGCAAAGCATTATTGTGACCTTTTATAATTATTTCCATATTTTATGTGCAACTGTAACTTTTTTTCAGGGTCAACTAGGAACTGTAGCTAACTTTAATTGTATATTGATTATAAATTTTATGTAATTTATTAAAACACTTTTCTTATGTTAGGGGAAATACTTTTGCTATATTGGGTGTCGAACCAAAATGCATTTCTAGTTTTATTTCGCTTTTTTGTATTCTTTTTTTCAGGGTCAAATTTTAGTTCAAAATTTGAAATCACTTTTTTAAAGGGCATTTTTGAAGGTTCATTTAGAGGAATTGAATACATTTAAATGGATGATTTGAGTTAATGTTAATATATAGTAATTCATCATTTGGTTTTTTGAAAGGCTTATATGAATTTTCAGAGAGGTTTAATATGACACCAAGAAAATTCACAATTTTTAAATTTATATTTCAATTTAAAAGCCAAAAACAAAAACTAAAGTTGATAATAATGAAGAACATAATTGTGATGGGCTTGTTAAAAGCAAGTGCATCATTTGCTTTGATACAGAAAATGTTTTCAGCCCACCAACTGCAAACATTTCCAATTTTTTTTACAAACGAAAGTTGATTGTTTTTCATTTGACTACACAATGTTCAATATCAAAAAAAAATTAAAGTGCAGTCTGGTCAGAGCTTACTAGTGGTCGATCAGGAAATGATCTTAGCACTCTTCTTTTTATACTAGATCAAATAGTTGCAAATAAATCTCATGTAACTGAAATTTGTTTATGCAGCAGTTCTTGTGTACCGCAGAACAGAAATAGTTTTGAAAATTTTCTTGCAAAATCATCCACAAGTTAAAACAATCATTCAAAAATTTTGTGAGCCACGACATAGTGTTATCCACAAGATAGACAGTTTACATATTATTGTAAGAAATATGGAAGTAGCTGAAGTTTACAGTCCGATTGGCCATGTCAGAGTTCTTAAATAGATACCTCAAAAGAATCCAATCAACTGGATTCAAATTAAAAAAGAGCAGATGATGGACTTTCAAACCGTTGTTAAGAATTATTCATTGCTTAAAAATGTTCCTTATGCTAAAGTAAAGGTACTTAAATACTCAGCAGATAAGCCATTGAGTGTTGAATACAAAACTGAATTTAGTTCTGAATGAAAGTTGGAAAATATTGTCAACTATAACACCAGACACCAAAATTCAAATAATAAAGAAAATAATATGAAATTTGTGCCAGGGAAGGTGCTTAAAAAAAAATCTCTGAAGAAAAAGTAAATGATCTAAAATCGATCTTACAAACATTCACCTAGTGTTTAATGTTAACTTTTAGCAATATTTGTTTTCTGCAATTTTCAGCTCTATTGACAACTTGGTTCTGCATCAATTTTGTGAATTTTTATGAACTTTTGATGAAGTTAAAAAGATTGTTTTATAAATTTTGCAGGCTATTGTACTTCATGTTCACGTGAAACAGAAGTTTGGATTAGTTTTTAATTTATATTTACTATTGCAACCAGCCTAAAAATTGTATTATTTATTATTTGTATAGTTTTAGCATCAACATAACTGATCCTGGCGAATAAATAAATTATGTTTTGCAATCTTTTTTGGTTTTATGCTTTTCAAAACGTCATAAAAATATTTAAAATAATTAAATAATTTATCATAAAGGGCTAACAACTAGGAAACAAGGTAAAAATAAAGAACAGGTCTCGCTGACACTGAAAAAGCATTTCCAGTGATTATTTATTTATATTTTGCAATTTATTTATATTTTGCCTCGAAAGTTTATTTTGAAAATTTAATTCCAATTTTAAAATTACTTCATTGTTTATTAATTTTTACTTGTTATCAACAAAAAAAGTTATCATCTCAAAACTAAAAAAATCAGCAAAAATATTTTAGTCACTGATAAGAATAAAAACTTTCAGTTTATACAGTCTATAAAAATTGTTGACCTAAAAAAATCTCATAAATTTGGATTTATCAAATTTAGGTCTGTTTCTCACCATAGTATAAAACTTATGTAAACATATTAATCCCATTGAATTATAAAAAAACTTCTGTTTAAAAATGTGCATTTGAAGGCAAGCCACATTAAATTAAATTGTTTATTTGTTTCATGTAAAAAATTCCCATCCATCTTTTTATTAAGACTCTCTTCTTCCCTGTTTATTAGATCTGAACTACAGTTCCGACTCACCGTATTATTCAACCCCCCCTCCCCTTGTATTAAGTACCTGAGAGTAATAATATAAACCGCTTTCTGGAAAAAAGCTGTTTATTAAAGTTGATAAAAATGCAAACCGCAAGGTTGCATGTACTCAACCAGTTTCAGTTTTTGCAATGCTTTTAGATTGAAACCATCTTTCAAACAAATTTTTATTACTTCTAATAAAAATAAGACTTAATTTACTATTAGACTTGAAAATATAAGTAGTTTACAAAAGGATTTACTGTCAGTATTTGTGCTCTAAAATTTGAAATTCGAATTACTTCAACTCAAAAAAAGTGGAGATATGGCCTCTTGGTTCTCCGCTTAGGGTGAAAGAGGGAGGGAGAATTGAAAGATAAAAATATTGATTTTATATTGAATTGGTCCATCTTTAGAACAGCACCTGCATCTAGTATTATTTCTAAAAAAATGCATATTATGCCTACAATAAAAATTTGAAATAATTGCGCATGCAAACTAAGAATGTTTATTAAACAAAAAATCAGATTTAATTTTGAAATGCATGAAAATAAGTTTCTCCTGAAAAACTATAAAAATAAGTGAGCTCAAGAAATAGCTTTATTGAATTCCCCCTTTATTTACTTTATATACAATATATTTAAAAAAAAAAAAGCAGAAGTAAACAATTCTAAAGAATACTTTTTATAATAGTGTCATCATATTCCAAAAATGTGTGAAAATTTATAGTAGCTAAGACATTTATGACTTTTTGTAATTTAATTTCTGATGAGTCTTAGTTGAAGATACACAGTGTAAAATGAAAAAAGTTTAATATATATCTGTGTGTAATAAGTATTTTTATCATGTTTTTTGTATATTTTATTGATTTTTTTTTTTTAAGATATCATTTAAGTTTTTGTTTTTCTTTTTTTTTAGAATTTTATCTAGATATGTTGTTTGGCAACTTTTGCAAGACAAAATTAGTTATTTGTCAGAAGATTTTCGCAAAATAGATTCAGCTTTTAAAAACACACTTGGGACTCAAGTGAATTCCAAACGATGGAAAACTTGTACTGAAGCAACAAATACAAACATGGGATTACCAATTGCTAGCATGTTTATCAGTAAATATATGAATAACAGCACTAAGCTGAAGGTTTTTCTTAATTTTTGTGTAAAATATGGCTAAAGTTATTTTGTGGTCAGATGGCCACAATATAAATATCAATTAAAAATTTTGGTTTATTTTTTGAATAAATAAAAAATTTAATTTCATTCAATAAATTGAAACTTTGAAAATTATGCATTAAATTAGTTTTGGGGTAAATGCTTTCCTATAATAAAAACTCAGTTTATGTAATCAAAGTTAAATATTTTAAATATAAAACTTTATTCAGATTTTACATAGTTTTAGTTGCCTACAAATATAAAACTAAAGTATGAACTAAAAAATAAACTTTATTAACTATAAATTAAATAATAAACTAAGTATGTTATAAACTAAAAACTAAACTGTATAAATTATAAATTGAAAAAAAATTTAAATAGAAACTAAAAAATTAAATTATAAATTTTAAACAAAAAAAAACCTAAAATAAAGTCGACCATAAAAAAAATCAACAACAGGTATTTTTTAATATCTTTTGTTTATATAATGTAGGTTGTTTTTAAATGTTTATAGTAAGCCCAATGCCTCATTTTGCCCAAGGTAACCTTGAGCAAACTGAAGCATTAAGGTTGTCAAAAGGTTGTTAAATTTTGATCTTTCTAAACATGCTAACTATAATCATTTTATAAAAAAGTTAAACTTATTAATTGCATGTAAAAGAAAAACATATTTTTAGTAGAAACTTTAAAAAAAACATAATATAACTTTGTTGTTACTTAGTGATTAAAGATTTTTTAAATAAGAAACTATAAGAGAAAACTAATCAAGTTAAGTGGAATGAAGATGACATTAAAAATGCTATTACAACAGTAAAGTTGAAGGTTGTCCATAAATTATGTCACACAATTTTTTGACAATTTTAGACCCCTACAACCCCCCTCCTCCCTCCTTGTCCTCCTATTAACAAATCATCATGTTTTACTGACCCCTACCCCACCCCATACTTAAAAATGAAGATTCAAATAATGAAGATAGACAAACATTAAGTATTAGTAAAGATAGTAAATTAATGTAATAAAAATGTAATAAAAATAAAAAAAAGAGAAGTGTTTAATAAAAATAAGACTAATAAAGTAAAAGTGAAAATGTATGAGAGATATGAGAGAGAATCAATAAGATAGCACAAGTATTATTGAACCTTCCCCTCCTCCTACCTTCTCCTCTTTTTATTAACAAATCATCACATTTTACCAAAACCCTCCCCTCCCCCTTCCCCCTAAAATTATGCTACAAATTGGTTTTAAATATGACAATATTCTTAGCTGTCTTTAGTTATCTAATGTATGCTTTTTAATATATATAAATTTTAATTATTCCAATTTGTTTGATTATTGAGGCTGTTTTATTTATAAATAGCCGCAAAAAAAACTATTATATGTTTGTAAAATATTTTTTAATTTGTTTCATTTTTATTTTATATACTTTGAGGTGCAGCTAATATGGGTTCAAGTCTTATTAGGAGAACTAATTTTTGGATTTAGATGTTTTATTTGAAAGTTGTCTAATATGCTTTAACCTTTATTGTTATTTAATTATAACTATATTTATTTATTATTTATATTGTTTAATTCACAGAATAATAATAATCAATGCATACATAAGTTGAATGATATGGCTGTAGTCGTAGTGTAGTTACATAGGCCGACTGACTTAAATAATTATGGGTGAAGTGGAGTGTACATTTTTTTTTTTTTTTTTGCACTCCTATGGTTTGATATAAAGTTGTATAAATTAACAGTGACTAAATGAACAAATATCCTCTAAAGATATATTTAATATTTGATAAACATATTATTAAATAACTTCTTTAGCAATAAGTTAGTGTTGCGGTGCATGTTATATTAACATAATATTTAGTGTTAATATGTATAAACTATTATTGTTTTTTAATAATTATTTTATAACTACTTTTATTAAATAATTATGTTGTTATTAATTATTATTTTCATTGATGATCTATTGGCTATATCATTGACTCATAAAGCTGTAGATGCAGTGGAGTCTACATTAATTGACCAAAGTCAATTCTAATGAAATTTAAGTCAGTTTAAAAAGTCAATTCAAGTTTATATTAAATTGGAATAGCTACAGTCAAATGTATATCAACTGAGGGTTTATGTTTTTAATCTGTAGAAAAAGTTTTCTAAATTTGGAACTTGAAAAAAAAAAGTTTTATGTCACAAAACTGAATACTACCTCCCTTTCCCCCCCCCCTTCCTTCCCTTTATTTCTTCCTTCCCGACAACAAATTGTCACAAAATCGCTAACCGTTCCCCCACTCTAATGCGTGGTGTAATTTGTGGATGACCACTAAACGAGACAAGTTCCCATTGTATCAAGGTATTTACTCATGCGCTGAGTTGGCAGAGCTGGCATTTGAACCTGCAATCAGCTGCTTCGGTAATTCAGTATTTTAGCAGTACTCTGACCAACTGAGCTATTCTGAGTCATTGTTAACTTTTTTTACAAAATATTCTTATATCTTTTATAATACGAAAAGTCAAAGCAATATTTCTGTATAATTAGATTATGAATTATGATTGGATTATTATTTGACTAAAAATTAATATTATTATCAAAAAAATTAAATGCAAAAAACTGTTTCATTTGAATTATCATTGAATTCAAATAAATTAATTAAAAGTTTTTTTGATTCTTTTTAACAAAAAAAAAATTTTTTTGTAGAAAACTTTAAGTATATTTTGTATATATTTAAATATATACAAATCAGTTTAAAAATATTTTATTAAAAAAAAAATTTATTTAATTGTAATATAAACTATTTTATTCTACCTTTACATTTAGGAAGTATGAAATATGGAAGTCAATACCTAATTAAAAAAACACTTAAAAATGCAACCAATGATAACAATTAAAAAAACAACCAACAATATAAAAAAGTATTCTTGTGACAATATTGAATTGCTGAGAAGTTCTGGAGGTTGAATTGTCACATAAGCATTAAAACAGTGCCTTCACATATTAAATCAATATGTGAAGGCACTACTTTTGATCAATCATGTTTGACAAAGCCAAATCTTGTATTTTGAACTTTTGCACAGATACCATTCACTATTTTTACTTGCTGAAGCTTTTACTAAATCTTTGAAATCAGCTTAGGATTTTTTATCCCTATAGAATAGAAAATATTTTTTTATTTTTGAACAAGGAGTAAAAATTTTTGACAAAATAATTTTAGAAAGTATTTTCCCATAAAACTTTTTTTACTAAATTTCATATGAATCTATTCAATGTTGTCTTTACAAATCAAAATTGGTTTATTTTCACTTTATATGCAGTCCATAGTAAATATATGATAACTGGGAAAATTTTGACTAAAAATATACATCAGTTCTTGTAATATCATCAATCGAAATAATGCTGATTCAGCATTTAAGTGACAATCTGAAGTGACAACAAAACAACTTTGATTATAATATTTTGACAATAGTTTAAGGGATTTTCTTAAATTCAGAATCCTAATTGATTTTTGCATACGAATTTTAAAAAAAGCACATTTGGGACTTGATTTTCTTTTTTTTAATTTATTTTAGGTGCCCCAAGATGTCTTTATGGTCTTATCACAGAGCACTGTGGAAGAGCATTTGAAAGGAAGTTCACGACTCCTTCCTTACTGATGTCATAAAACTTGCCCAGAACCAGAACCAGTGGAGTTGAACCACAGATCTCTAGCTTCTGAGGCAAGTGTGCTAACCAATGCACTACAGCTGCTCTAGTTGTTTTAAGAGGTTGAGATTTGCCTCATTAATTCAATTTTCTGGAAAATATTAACTTGTAAATTATTTATTTTTGAAGAGAAACTTGAGGCTGTCACTCAAAATCACTGGGAAAAACTTTAATATTTTGGAAAAAAATTAGCAAAGTGTAGTAGTACTTTTGGAAAACACAAGGAAAGTAAAAAAAGAGGTGTAAAAGATATTCTAGCATTTATAAAAACAGAATTAAATGTTGGAATAAAAAGAAAAACATATATACTTTTTAAATTTAATACTAGCAGTTAAAGTTTCAGTTACTTGCAAAGACTTATTAAATTATTTTTTTAAGATTTCCCTCAACTTTCAATATTTGAATTTTCACAGCTTTGCTACTTTTATTTTTTTTTTTAATTTCAAAAAAACAAGCATCGCTATGGAACAACTAAAAGTTTCTTTAGGCTAAAGATGCTGGATACAATTCTGAATTTTTGTCTTATTTCTACAACCACAATGTTTCTACAGCCACAACAATGTTTTTGTACCCACAACAATGTTTCTACACCCACAACAATGTTTCTACACCCACAACGATGTTTTTTATACACCCATAACTAGTAAACAACCAGGGTTGATATTTGACAGGGGCTAGAATTGTGACTGGAGCTGCATAAACATTTATTCATCCTAAAGTATATTTTTTTAATTAAAAATTCATGTTTTATTTGTTATATATATGCATATATAAACATCATTATGATCAACATGATCATCATAATCATCATTACCATCGTCATTATGATCATGATCATCATCTGATCATCTTCTCTTTTGGCAAATACCACACCATATAAATACTAAAGTTTATATAAATAGGTAAGGTTATTATATGCCAGCATCTAAATAAATATTATGGATATAAACATGCATGTTTATATCCATAATCTGTATGCATAAAGTGCATCTCGGAAACTTTTATTCCTTCTCTTCGATTTCAAGTTAAGCCTCATCCTACTCCACATTTTTTACCATCTTGGCCAGTTGCTTTATTAAACTTTAATCATTTTTTACAAGAACATCTCTCTTAAGAACAAATGTCCTTTTATTATCCCAGATAGCCAATGTAAAAAAGTCTGATGTTAAGCTCTCATATTCTCAGTTTACTAAATCTTGTATCTTATCTCAGATGTTAGGTTCTAGGGACTTTTGGTTAGTCATTATCAGTGTCATTAACTAAAGTAAGTCTAACATTAAATCTCTAATTTATAGGTCTGATCTTTTTACTCCTTGCCAGAATAAAGCAGAGTTATTTGCAAAGAAATCTTACTCTAATTTGACTATTGAATCTAATGGCCATACTCTTACTGCCAGTTAAACAGATTAACCAGTTGTTATACATCCTAATCACTGTAGCTTTCGATGCTAAAGTTAATTCTTAATTAAAAGCTTCTACAGTTTGTGCTCCAGACAAGGTTTCCATCATAGTCTTAAAAAAGTGTTCTCCAGAACTCTCTTTAATTTTTGCTTAACTTTTTAAAAGTGTTAAATAAGTGGTTCCAATTTTTCATAACTCTAGAAAACACTTTGACCTCTTCAACTATACTACGAATAGTCTTCACTCTGTTGTTAGTTTTTTTATAAAAAGGCTTTGAGATTAATTTATTTATTTCTAACTACAGTATTAAAGTTATTCTTGAAGGCTGACACTCTTCTTTATTTGAAGTAACTTTAAGGGTACTACAAGGTTCTATCTTTGTTCCTGTATTGTTTCTTATTTACAATATCAATCTTCATGAAAATTTTACATCTAAAGTGGCTCTATTTTTAACTGCTTAGAACAAGCAGCCGATTTTTAATCTGATCTCTCTTTTGTAACAGCCTAAGGCTTATGTGGCTTATGGATTTAAGTTTTGGACTTAAAATTCACAATTTCTGTTGGACAACAAAACTCAATTATTTACTGCAAAAAAATATTGCAATAATGTAGGCATTCCTATATTGATGAATAACAACCCTTTACTCTCAGACAAAGCACATTGTAAATGTAATTAGACCTGCTTTATCTGCCAAGCTTAAGCCACTCTCCCATTGTTGTAAGGTTGTATTTCTTTCTTTTTTCTAAAAATACTATCATGGTGAATATCTATTACGATAAACCAAAACTCATTCTTATTTGGCTTCTTATTCAACAAGTTGTATCCTTTTACTGTATCTGTCTCTTCATGCTATTAAAACTTTAATTAATTCAGTTTTTTAAGAGTTATAAGGTTTTTTCCTTGCACATCAAAAAAAACCTTACAACTCTTAGCTATCCTCATGTTTTCCTTTTTTATACAACCTGCATCTTTTCAAGTCTTCAATTAACTGTTTCAGTTAAGGGTTATGACTGAAAATATTTTTGCAAAATTTTGTATCTTCTGTGGTCACAAATGATGAACTTTTGTGATAATGATGAACAACATGATAGGTGTCATATTTTACAAAAATATTTTTCTCCTAAAGTTTATCATGTTGGGCCTCAACATAATATACTTTAGGAGAAAAATATTTAAGTTTTTAAAAAATTATTTTTTATTTAAAAACTTTAGATTTTTTAATTTTATTATAAAATTCTTTTGAGACCCAACTTGATATACTTATAGAGAGAAATATTATTAATATATGGCACCTACCATGTTGTCAGGTGTCTTAGTGGGGGAGTGTTTTTATGAATTAAACAAAATAAATGTGATTTTCTTAATCAGTATTCAAATGTTCATTTATTCCAACTATATGCAAAAAAAAAATTTTTGATGTTATAACCCTAATGTAAAGCATAACTGATTTGGATGTGTGTTTTTGTTTTAAATATTTATCATTTTCATTTATTTATTAAGGATTGCATTTAAAAATTAAAAAAATTAAAAATAATAAAACCAGTTTTGAGAAATAAAAGTGACTATATTCTTTTTTTTTTTTTGATGGTTTTATATGGTATGGACCCCAAGATAACTTAACAAAGTACAACTAATGTTCCGGCATATGCTGAGGTTAATTTCACACACTGAACACACTTTAACAATTTCAAACAATAGTAACAAATCACTAATCAAATATACAAAAATTTAAGAATGCATAAATACTATTAAAACTTTATACAATTTTGTTTATTGAAAATTTTCTTGATAAGATTTTATTTTAGTTTTGAAGTTATTTTTAATCTTATTATTTATTATTAGTTATATTTTTTAAGGTTGAGGAAATTTTTGAAGAAATTAAACTTGCTTTCAAACAGCGAATCAAAAGTTATAAATGGTTAGATCAGAAAATGAAGAAATTTGCAATTGAGAAGGTATTTTTTTTTTAGTGGTTCATGCTAGTTTTAGTTCAACTGAAACTTTTAGCTTGCTAACATTATCGAATTTTTTAATGCAAACTAAGATTGGCCTCTAACTTCTATTTTTATTTTTAATAAACATATTTAATTCTTTAATACTATTTGATTGTTTTTTTAGTTTTACAAAAATTAGTGCTCTAACTTTTTAGTCTGCTATTACTAGTCAACCTTTTTTTGATTTTTTTTTTCAAGAAGTAAGGCCATTAACTTTTTAAAGTTCTACTTTACATATAACTTAAAATTAGTAGACTAATATCACTCTAAAATAGTTAGTAAACTGATTTTAGCGAATAAAAAGTCATCTAGTATGCTGTTGTTTGTAGAATTGAATTATTTTTAAATAGATTGATGGCTTAGTTGCCAAGATTGGATACCCATCCTATATAATAAATGAAGGGGAGCTTAACAAGCGATTTGAAAAGGTTTGTTCAATCTAACTTTTGCATAAAAACATTTTGAATTTTTTCTGCATTTTTAATTCTGATGTTTTAATTCTAATATTTTAGCTTGATATTGACAAAACCACTTTTTTTGTTAACAATCTTAATATTGACAAATGGCGACATAAACAGTTGTTTGAAAAACTCAGAAAACCAGTTGATAAAGAAGAGTGGCAAATATACCCACAAGATATTGATGTTTTGTATCTCATATTTAACAATGAAATAAGTAAGTACAAATGAACTAAATTAAAATGATAATCTCTTGGTTGACTTTTTTTTTTTTCATTTAACCTATACCTCCTGGTCCTGGACATTCTCCTTTATTACTCTCATTTTTGATTAATATTTTTCTTCCTTGATTGTTTTCAAAAAAATTTTAGGCCTATCTTTTTGTTTTACTAGTTATTCCTGCTGGAGCTTTGCAATCACCTTTGTTTCACAGTGGAAAAGTCCCAAGGTATAAATCTTTTAAGTAAACTTTTTTTATACTATGGAATCATTGAGTATAAATAATAATCTGTAATAACATCAGCATTGATATATATAAAGTAATCATATTAAAATGTTGTTAATTAAAAAAAAAAAGAAATGAATTTTTTTAAATTTTTTACATTAATTGAAATATTTGTCCAAACATTAGTTATTTGTAAACGTAAAACAAATATAAATATTTTATTATTAATAACTTATGTATTTTTCTATTGCAGATCAATTAATTACGGATTTTTTGGTTCATTAGTTGGTCATGAAATTACGCATGGGTTCGATCCAAAAGGTCTGCTTAAAAATGCACTCAATTTTTAATAATTGATTTTCTCTTATTTATTCATGAATTGAATTTGGGTGTTTATCAAAAGAGGGTAGAATGTACAATTTGTTATAAATTTATTTAGGTCAAATGCATGATAAAAATGGTGACTATGTTAAAGATGGGTGGTCAAGAAAAACTTCTTTTGAATATTTTAAAAAGTCTAAATGCTTTGTTGAACAATATAATGAATTTAAAGTTGGAAAACAATCAGTAAGTAAAAAATATTTAAGTAAATGTAAGTAAAAAAGCATTATACTAATAATTATTATATGTTATCATCTCTCATATATTATCATCTATCTTATGTTATTATCTCTCATATATTATCATCTCTCATATTTTACCATCAATCATATATTATCATCTTTTCAATTTTTTTTTATAGATTAATGGAAATTTGACACTGGTTGAAAATATTGCAGATAATGGAGGTTGCAGGTTGTCCTTGAAAGTAAGTTTTAAGTTATATCAAAGTTTTAATTTATTTGTATGTTATTGTTTTTTTTATCATTATTTTATTATCACCACTGCCCACCCCAATACATTCTCTCTTACATTCAAAATGGTTTCTATCATCACCAGTGCTTACCCCAACACACTTTCTCTTACATTAAAAATGATTTCTACACCTTAACAATTAGAGTTTCTAAAATGAAATCTGGCAGACATTATTAAAATGAAAGTTGGGAGACATTATTGTTATGCATTTTTAGGATACAAAAGCTCTACAAATCGCATATATCTATGCAATAATTGATAAAGAAATCTATTGATAAAGATTTTTTACAGAAGCTTTAGTAAAATTGTTACTGAAATGTTGCTCAAGATTTATGAAGATAAAGATTTATGAAGATACATATGACTTTGCAATTTTAGAAGAGTTTGAAGAAGGGTTTAAAGGTTGTTACCAAAATAAAGGAATAAAAGTTAAATTTTTCTGGATCAATGAGAAGCGATTCAAAAAACATCAATCCAAGGAAAATTAAAATTGTGAAAAGAATCTCTTGCACTTTTGAAACAAAGATATTGCATGTAATGAAGAAGGTATTGCATGTAATGAAGAAGGCATTGTATGTAGAATATATTGAGGTAAAGTTTTAAAGAAACCAAAGTTGTTTTAAAAGTAACTGAAAGAAAAGAAAAAAAAAACTGTAAAAAACTGAACAAAACAATAATTTGGACAAAACAAACAATTGGACAAAACAAACAATTGGACAAAACAATCAGTTGGACAAAACAATTAGTTGGACAAAACAAACAATTGGACAAAACAATCAGTTGGACAAAACAATTAGTTGGATAAAACAATTAGTAGGACAAAACATTTAGTTGGACAAAACAATTAGTTGGACAAAACAATTAGTAGGACAAAACAATCAGTTAAACAAAAAAAAGCAAAGCAAGAAGAGTTATAGAAAGATAAAATTGAATTAAAACATAGAAAACAATGAATGGGAGCATTGTTAGACAAAAACATGTAAATAAAATCAGAGTATTCAAATCTAATTTTACTCAAAGTAGGTAAGTTTTTTTTTAAAGTTAATATTATGTGTGTAGTAATTGAAATTTGATTTAATGAAAAGGATCTTACTCAGAATATTAATATTAGTAAAATGTATTATAAATGTTTTATAGTTACTTACATAATTAACTTTAAAGTGAGTCTGACTCATATGAAAAATAACTTTAAATCAACTATTAGTTATAAGAATATTCAGGTGTGGGATAAATGGTGCACAAATATGTGCTTTCTAAAAGTAACTACCAACTAAAGTACGATTTTTTGAATGGAATTGAAAGTATGAACTAAAAGAATCAGCAGAATTTTGCCAATGCACAGCATTACACTAGTAATTTACTGCTGATGATGGAATTTTTTTTTTGATAGAGTACTTTTAGAGCTGCTGTATTTTTAGCTACTATAAGAAATAGCAGCTACACTAAAATGTAGAGTTAGCTACTATAAGAGATAGCAGCTACACTAAAATGTAGAGTTAGCTACTATAAGAGATAGCAGCGACACTTAAATATAGAGTTAGCTATACTAAAATGGTTTCTTTTTAACTTATATTATGATAAATTTGTAATTTAAAAGCTTCTATATAGTACTAAAAGTTTGGAATTTTTATATTTTGTAGGCTTATGAAAATTATTTGCAAAATAACACAGATACCAGACTTCCATCATTAGAATACACTGACAGACAATTATTTTTTATTAGTTTTGCTCAGGTATAATTTATCTTTTTATTATTAATTTTTTTTATATACTTCTTAAAAATCTGTTATTAATATATAAATTTTTATCTTTAGGGATATTGTGCTAATGCTAAGCAAGAAGTTGGCCTTGCGAATGCATTAATGGAAGGCCGTGCACCATCAAAGTTTAGGTAGTTAATTTTAAACTGTATCTTTGTTAAGTTTTAGAGGTAAGTAAAGGGTTGTTTAAAGCTTAAAATGATGTTGGATCTTTCTTCTTGACTCTATCTTATGGGTTTTTGGTTGTGTCTCCTTGGTAGTGGCTATGCAACTCTTTCTGTTATCTTCTAATGAGGGCACAAATATAAAACATACTTTAATAATTTTGAGACTGATAGTAAGGACTCTGTGTTAGCTTCCAGAACTCTGTGGTAACTCTCAGAGACTTATTTCATTGGATAAGAATGCCATGTTGCACATAAAAAGTGTTCCTGTTAATTCTTTTAAGTTACGTCATTAAGACCACATAAGAACCTATCTGTTACAACTTTAGATTGATCAGCAGAACTAAGGCAACAACATAGCTTATGGCTTAGGGTGCACTATTTATGATTGAATCAACTTCTTTAATAATTTAAAAAAAATAATAAAATACTTATACCTACGTATAAATGTTAAACAAAAGCCATTATTAACACTGATTTGTTGCTATCATTTACAAATACTTGTGGTCTTAGAAGTAACTTTTCTTCATTTCACTCTTAACTAGTCTCAAAGTTATCACAAGACCTGCTTTCTCCTTGTAAGACTAATCTAAATGTTTCATTACAGTGTTGATGGCTATTGTTGTTTGATTTATAAAGATTCCAAAAGTCACATGCTTGGTTGTTGTGAACAGCAACAACAACAATAATTTGTTGTTATCACTCTCTAGCTTGTGCTCAGTTTTTCCTTGTTTTTCTTTAGGTGGTTTTGACCATGCTATGATCTCCCTAAAATTTTTATCTTACTTTTTCTTCATCAGACTCATCATTGCACTTTTTAATACTGCCTGTCTGGCAGTACCAGTACTTGATAGGCTTCTTTTTGTGATTTTGTTCTGTGTTTGTATCTTTGAAAAGTTTTAAAAATTAAAGAATCTTTCTTTTCTAACTGCAGTATTAAAGTTGTCTATAATAGGCAGCATCCTTAATCATTTTGGTCATGTTTTTTATATATGTTAATGATATTCCTCATAATTTCACCCCTAAGGAGACTCTATTTACTAATGGCACAACTATATATTCCATTTTTGACAAAAAGTCATCACCTTTTGGTTGCTTAGAACAGACAGCTGATCTTAAATGTGATTTTTCTATTGTGTCAGCTTGGCACTTGCAATGGCTGCTGAATTTTAATTTAATAAAAAACTCAGTTGTTTCCTGCTAATAATTATTAATATATTATTAATATGTTATTGATATTCCTATACTAATGAATAGCAACACTTTAGCTGGTGCTTCTACTTTACATTTTGGATTATCCTATTACTGCCCTCTCATGCAAACCATATAAACAATTCATTTCAAAGTTAACATCTGCTAAGTTTACTTCTTTATTGCTTCTACCTCTATAAATCTTTTATTTCTTCATGTATTGTCCACTGTTGTTATATTTAGGTTGGCTCTTCTAATGATGTCTTTTCTCTTATAGTCAAGATCCGAAATAGCATTATAAATGTAGATGCTATTTCGGATGTCAATGTCTCTGTTTAGCTGTTGCGAGATTACATCTTTTCATCTTTTCTTCAAATACTGCTCAAAAATCTTTATCTAGTTGTTTTTTTTATCATCAATTCTTTCGAATTCTTTACTGTCTTCACGCTTTACTGACTCAGTTTATAGTTTTTTAAGTAATCTTTTACCTTTTTTTTTTGCTCTTCAAATTTTAATCTTCGGTTTCTGTTAACTTTTAAATTAAATTTTGTTTTCTGTTAACTTCTAAATTGAATAGTGGTTACTTTCAGCTTTGTTAGAAGTTAGTTTGTTTAAAAAAAAAAGAAAATCATTAAGTTGGTAAGATAAAAATAATTTTAAAATCTTATTTACAACTTAACCTTTTGTCTTTCACAAGACACCTGTTTATCTTGTTTCTAAAGTATAAAGGAAAATTCACGCTATTATAAAAATTAAAAAAGACAAATGAGATTGGCAATATTGACATGTGTGCACTTTTTTTTTCCAATGTAAATTCACCTTCCCAAGGCTGAGTAGGCCACTACAGTCAAGGAGCTACTTTAGTTGTGGTTACAACCATCTCTCAACTCTATAACTCTTAACTTTGACAAACAAGACCGTTGCACAGAGAAACAAGTTGAATGCAGTACTACCTGGGACGTGGTGGGGATTGAACTCAAAACTTCTTGCTTTTGAGGTGAGCACTTTACCACTACACCACTACCACATTAAATGTATAAAACCTATATATGTATCTGTAAAAGACATTAGAATACCTAATATTGACATACCTTTATGCTAATAATACAGCATGTACTACTGTACACATTTACTTATCATAGCTGAAGTATACTGATAGACCAAAAAAATGCTTGGGCATGTTTGGAGAAAAGTACATTTTTGCATATTTTTTGTAAGGTTTAATTTACTAGGATTTATTGTTAATTGTTATTGTTTAAGGTGTCTTCATAATTTAATAAAATTACAATATGTCAAAGCACCCTAATGCTAAAAGGATGGTGCAAGGTGAAATTTTTTGTTGATACTCTGATAAAGTAATTTTTGTATAGTGGAAAGATAACTTGATTTTTGTAGTGGAAAATTATCAGTTAGTTGAATTCAATATTTATGACACTTACTATTGTGTTGTGTTAATTTAGATTTTTAACATTTTTAAACAATTTAAATGTAGTTATTATCATATAAAAGGCCTATGGCTGGTACTATCTTTGCTTTTTTTACACTTGTCTTGCATACAATACTCTATCTTAAAAACAATGTAATGCATTGCTTTTACTAAGGTGAGCTTATCAAGTAGTCTCTCTTTGATTTTAAAATAGTTGTCTCACTTTAATTTTAAAACGATTGTAGCTAAATTTACTAGCTACAATAGTTATTAAAATTATGTTAAGGACAACTGGCAATAATTTTCTTAACTTAGCCTTATATGTGACACTATTGGATTTACCTATATTATCTGTGTAACAACATTACATTTACCTGAGGTGAAACCTGAGTTGAGCTGTGGTAGATGCCATGTATAAACAATGGCAATGAAAAAATAATGCTTCTACATCTGACTGCAATTGTACTTTCAAGCATCATTTGCATCATAATAGCTTTTGTGTCTTTTAATTGCTCCATATATATTGTAAGAGAAAACTGACAATATATTGAGTGTTAATTACTTCTTTCATATTGCAAAAACATTAAACAAACTGCACAATTAAGTCTTAAAATGACATTAAACTTATTTTAAAATATGTTCAATATGTTTTATCTCGACAAATGCAGGATGGAAAAAACTCACCAATTGTTAAGTGAACATGATAAATAATGGAGTCATCTTATTGCAAATGGTTTGACAGTCGACAAAGATCTTGAGCTGGAAAACTTTCAGTTGTCTTAATACATGCTTATGAGCTCTGGTTGGACTTGGTGTTTAATGGCAACGCTTTATTTGAAAAATTAGTAGAAAATAAAGCACCTGTCATCTTGGGAAAGAAGTCAGAAGAATGAAAAGCATGCTATGTTTGACAGTCACAGTGTTTTTTATAAATTGTAAAATGTACATATAAGAAATGTTGTTTGAGCTTTCAATCATTTGTAAAAGTCTTTTTCAAAGGCTTTTACTGTTGCCTATACCCGTTGTTGACATGCTGTATGTAGTAAGCAAAAGATCACAATGCTACATATTTGTCTATATTTTATAACTTTTAATTGGTGCCCAATTGTGTTAAGAATTTTTCACAAGGGTTACTATATGAATGTTTCTACCCAATATGAACACAAGATATTATCAAACATCATGTTTGTTTGAACTTTAGCTCAAAACTTTGATTTTTTCTTTCTTAAAGCAAAAATCCTTAATGGAGTTGCAGGTTTATTGTTGGTTATAGTAAAAAAGTTATGCATGATGGAAATTCAGAATATGCAGAGGGCTTCAAAAGACTTCAAAAGAAGGCTTCAAAAGGCAACATGTTTGATGTTGAGTTTGATGGTATGGTTGACTCTTGGTTAATGCTAAAACTGACTCCAGCTAAAACTGACTTCTTATTGTATCAATTAGATTTATTCCAACTCAAGCGTTTCATAATTGACATGTAGTTACATAGTAATTTTATTTGGGTAAAAATAAAATAGGGTGGGTAAAAATGTTCTGTTTTTCTGTTATGTATATTTCAAAAGACCAATTTTGATATTTAATGTTGTTATATAAGTTCTGTCACTTTTTAACATTCCTGTCTCTGGCATAAACATTTTTCTGCTCTTGGAAATATATAGCAAGTTTTATTTTTAATTTTTATTGTTTATATTAACTCCAATTTATACGAGTTGTATTTTTTTTTTATTAAGAAATTATCTGCTATAAAATTTATTATCTATATATATAATTTTAATAACATTGAAAATAAGTGCTTAGATATGTTGACAGTTTGGAAGCGTTTTGTTTATTTTTCTAAGTGATAGCTTATTGCAATGACATTAAACAATAATCACCATGCATTTGTTTCAAAATAATTTTGATTCACAAAGTATTTGGCAACAGATTATTTCAAATCTAAGCAAACTAAACCTGATATTGGTCATTAAATTTATTATTTCCAGTGAGATGTGCTTTATGTTGTTACTTCAGAGTTGATTTGCTTTTTCTTATGTATGGTGACCGAATTTAAATTACTGTCATTTATGCTATAACACTTAAAGTTTGAGGGGCAGCGTAAAAACAATATCTTGAAAAACATAATTAGATTTTTTTTCTTAGTTTTCCCATCAAAATAAAAAAATATAAGTTTGTTAGTGTTCTTAACCGTTTAAAGAATAGCTGCATCCTCCCCTCCCCTGTATCATACCCCATTCTTCCTGTATGATATTCTCTGAAGTTCTGCGGCCAGAGTTGAGAGAAAAGTAATGTTGTCAACATTTTTAAGAGCACTGTTAACAACAGTACTTATAACTGCATTTTTCTGATTCTTAAAAATGCTCATTTCAATAGCAGTTCTTGCTGTTTTTGAGAGGAAGTTCTTAGGGAGAGTGAGAACTTGACCTTTATCAGCCTTTTTCCTCCTAGACTTAGGAATCTTTTGAAAATTTTGTTTCCACATTTTTTGATCTTTTCTGTATAGCAGAGGTTTCTTAACTCTTTCTTAATTTTGCTCTCACACTGACTTGCTCAAAACAAACATCAAGTTCTTCCATTATCATTTTACAACTCATCATCTGGTCTTGGATAAAAAGTAAATATTTCTTAAAGGAATTCAAATTTATAACTGTTTCAGAAGACAGTCTGCCTTTTGTTTATCTCCAACGTGACATGGGTTACTGTGCAATACTATAAGAAACTGAAAAGATTTTTTAAGTTTTCTTTATAGAAATCATTTTAAAAATGGCCAATACAAATCAATTTTAAAGTGACCAATAGAAATCAATTTAACAGTGACCAATAGGAACAAAACCATTAGTTGAAGTTTACTTTTTGTTTCAAGTTTGTGATAATGCTTATTTTTTATATTATAAACAATTATACAAAGTTTTGATAATAATAAATCTAGACTAATACATTGCAGTTTGTCTCTTTAGTCCCTTTTTTAGTCTTTTTATTTTGATTCTTCTCGTTGCATGATAATCAGTAAAATCAATATTAGGTATATATTCTTCCAACATCCTTCGCTGGTGTAGGGTGGATAGCACGGTGTTGTTTTTTTTGTGTGTAATCTAAAAGAAATTTTTTTTTTTCTCTGATTCAAATGTAAAAGTTAAATTTTAACCTAAATATTGTGTCTAAAGTATTTGTGTCTACAGACAATTGAAGAGCGTTTTTCTAAAAGGGTGTCAAGTCCATTTTTTCCAAACTTAAGTTTTTTCAACTTTTTTATCATACTATCTTAGTATGAATAGAAAAATTATTCATCAACTTTATTAAAGTTTATTGATATTCAAAAAGTACTTCGCTTGATATAAGGTTGGTACAAAAGATAGGGTGTGGAGGATGGGGGGTGTCTCTCCCATCAGGGAGGGGGTCTAGGGGGTCCCCCCATCAATTGCATTAAGTCTGCAAATTTGACTGTTTTTAGACAAATCAGTTAGCAATGTCAACTAGGCAGTCAGCAAATTGTCCTTTAGACAAGTCAGTTGGGAAATTTAGACAGTGAGTTGGCAAATGTCAACTCGGCAGTCGACAAATTTCAAAAAAGGACCTTTTTCTTTTTTTTTAAAGTCAGCAAAAATTGTAATAACACCGTCACCATCACCACCACCGCCCCTCCCTCACGTGACACCTACTTGTGCCAGCCCTAGCCAGATAATTTTTTTTTCTTTTTTTCCAAATCAGATATACGCTCTTCAATTGTTTCTACATAAAGCTGCTTTCTAAACATAATCTGGTTCCTCTCTATTTTCTACAAGGACCTTTTTCTAAGAGTAGACTTTTTCAGATTTTTTGGTTTCCTTGTGCTCTTCATTGGTTTTTGACTGCGGAAATTTCTCATTTTCCAGTCAAAAACCAAAATTAAGTTGGTGTCAAATTAAGCTTTGATATAGAGTTTGTGATTTTAATTTTTCACCATATTTAATGTTTTATTTTTCACCATATTTAATGTTTTATTTTTCACCATTCTCAATGTTTTATTCTTTAAAACCATAAATGGAGAAATTGCAATTGTTTTTTAAACAAAACAGAGCATTATAAATAAGACAATTTTTTAATTTTTTCTTAAAATCATTTAATTTTTAATTTTTGGTTTTGTTTGCTTGCAGTCTTGTTTGGAGTGTTGACATATAGATAAGTTTTAAATTAATCGGAAAGGTCTGTTGCTAATTTCTGCTTCATTTTTGACAAATATAAAAAAAAAAAGTAGGGGAAGTTCGGGTACAGTGGATCGAGGGGCACAGTGAAAGCATTTTCTCAAAGATTAGAATTTTGTTCATCTTGATGATCTAATCATTTTATGTGCTCATATATCAACCATCTTTATTTAAATTTTGTTACCACATAATTTTTGACTACCGGTTTTTGGTATACTTTTTTTAATACTTTTTTTTTTAAAAAAAAAGCACTGTATATATATACACACACAGAGATATATATATATATATATATATATATATATATATATATATATATATATATATATATATATATATATATATATATATATATATATATATATATATATATAATGCTCATTACACTCCATCTCATAACCTGCGTTGGGTGCTTAAAATGCACCAACTTGTCGTCTTACATGAAAATGCTTCGCCCAGTTGAGATATTTTTATGCGAAGAGTTAGTTTCTGCTTCTTCAATGGACGGCAAACTTTAAACCCCATTTCAAGCAATCTTCTCATTGTTTTTTCACTCATAGAAACACTGTGCTTCTCTGTAATACCCTGCAACAGTTTATTTGTTGCTTTTCTGTTCTTTTTACACCCTCATACCAGAAACATATTGTCTCTTCTGCTTTTTATTCTTTTGCAATCATTTTGACTTGCTTCTGGGTGACAAATTCAATCCCAAACTCAGTTATTTCGAAGTCTGCAAACAGACGCTTCACTAACATCAACTTTACTAGCGGTATCTTTCCCCTAAAGTCCATGTATTAAAGTTTCAATTTTAGCCCATTTTCTTGGAGTAAGATTGCCCCTATAATACCATTACGACTAATTCAATAAAACTATCAAAATCATGCACATGTCTTGATTTCTCATCAAACTATTTTTAGTCGTGACGTCATAGAAACGAACCGGATTAAAGATTATTTAGGATGCTTTTTACAGTTTTTTTTTTATTTATTAAAATATGAACAAAAATAGTGATTGTATGTGATTTCAATTAGTTTAGCCAACAATGTATATATATATATATATATATATATATATATATATATATATATATATATATATATATATATACTATATATATATATATATATATATATATATATATATATATATATATATATATATATATATATATATATATATATATATATATATGCATGTATTTATATCTAAAGGGTTATCGGTACATTGTCTAATACAGAAGAATTTGCGGAAGCTTTTAATTGTCGAAAAAAAAGTGAAGAAAATAATAATGGAATACGTCTTAAAATGGACCCCAAGAAAAAATGTGTCATGTGGTAGAAGTGGTAGCCTGCAACTAATGTTTAATACGCAGCAAAATTCCTGATATTGACAGGAAATTTTCTATTTATTAATCAATTATGCAAAATGAATACAGGATCACTTTAATGTATTGTAAAAATGAAAAAAATAAAATCATATATTTGTACAAATTATATTTTATACTTTTTTTATTTTTTTAATTATAAAAACTAAATTGCTTTAGATCTTTTTTTAAGTTTTTATAGTAAATAAGAGAATTTTACGTTAAGAAAAGTAATTTTTTTATAATATTGTATTTTAATATTTATTTTAATTATTGTCAAATAAATGTTAAATATTATTTAATTTCGATTAAAATAAATAAAAATCTTTTAGAACACTTTAATAAAATCTAAAACAATTGCGTAGAAAAAACAAAATTATTTTTAAAGCATTTTAATTACGATTGGAGTTTGAAAGTCATCATCAAATGGTTTACCAAGTTTTTGCGCTAACTTTAAAGGAGTGTTACTCCGTGATATATCTGTTAAATCTGTTAAATTCTAAGTAAATACTGTTTATTTTCTATTTTTGATAAAAGTAATATGTCTTATAATATCAATTCTTTTTCTAACATTTTCGATTAAGTCCTATTTTGCTTTTTCAAGTTCAGAGAGGCTTTTCAAGTTCAGAGAGGTTTGGGTGACAAGAATAGTGCCGAAAAACGAAAAAAGTGTCGAATATATTAAAATGGTTTAATGTCGCCAAATAAAAAGATTATTATTGCCGTTAATACTGAAGAGAAAGAATGCACTTTAATCACCCATCATTCATTCGCAATCTCTGCATTTTCATAAAAATTGTGCATTTAGTTCTAGCTGCTTTTATTTGAGCTTCTGTTCGACCAGAAATAGTTTGTCTCTTCCAGCAATATATCGAAAGATTGGTTAGCCGCTTAATAATATAAAATAGGTAGCATAGGTAAATAGGAATAGCCTTTAGCTATCTTTTTTTGCTTAACTTAGTAACTAATCTTTTTAAAGTGGTTTTAGCTTGTTTGGTGAATGTTTTTTAGCACCAGAACATTTTTTATTTATTGCGTTCATTCCAGACTCCTAACCTTTAATAATGTTATAAAAAGCATTTTTTGAACAATTTTAATCAAATGTCATGTAAGGACCAGCAGGTTGCTGGGTGATTTTTGATAGGGTGATTTTCATTGTTTTTCATAACAGTTTAATTCATTAATAACAAGAAACTTACTTATAAAAACTCAAATTTGTTACAAAATGTTTCTTAATTAAGATTTAAGTCTTTATTGTTCTTTAAGTAAGTCTATAGAAAGAGTTCTAAATAATAAATAAGTTTTGCTCCATTTTTAGTGCCAGGTTGAACTGAATAGCTTGAACCATAAAGTCCAGCTCTTCTCTACGAGAACAGGAAAAAATAGTTACAATATCTGAAGCTTTGAATCGTTTGACTATGCCATTTGTTAAATATACTATTTCAATTGATTTGTTTTAAAAATATGTTCTTTTGTTTTTTGTGCTTGTTTCAATAATTTGATTACAATTAACAAATCAAATTTCATCCGTTCGTGCAATACATCATTCACCGAAAGTGATTTGGTACTCTAACTATAAATTTGCCAATTTTTCACGAGATTTATTATCACCGTCTATCCATTTATGATTTTGTACAAAAGATTATTTTTCTTTTAATAAAAACATTTTAAAAAAACTAAATAAGTAAGTGTTTTCAGTCGTTTGACGTTTCAAGGTAATATATACGAGGGCGGATGTAGGATTTTTTTTTTTTTGGCAAATTTTTTTTGTGTAAACAAAAACTTTATTTGATAATTAAGCGATTTAAAAAACAAAACAAAAAACAACATCATTTTCAATCGTTTGACGTTTCAAGGTTTTATATGCAGACATTTATTTTTCTTTTGGCAAAAACTTTTGGTGTAAACAAAAACTTATGCCAAAAGAAATATAAATTTTAGAAATCGGTCCTTTACTTAACGGATTTAACTTAAGAGCCCAAGTAGACCAATAATGTCGGTTGTTGACATCATACATAATACTTCGGCTAATCTCCCTATTGATTTTCTACAAAATCAATAGGGAGATGTCGGTATACAGAATACTGAAACCAATTGTTAGCGAAAATGGACCACATTTTACTTCATTCGAAATGTAACAAGATGAACATCCAACAAATTGTTTGTGTCACGCAGCCTCGGTAGAAGGCAAACTCACAAACCAAAATCTTTTATGAAACCACTAATTAAAACCAAACGAGCAACACTTACTGAACAATGAGACTGTAAAAAGCAGTTATATATCTTTCTGATCTCTTATTTATAACAAGCTATTGCCAATTTGTTGAAACCTGAGATAAACATTTTTTTATTGAATAATGTATTTTTTTAACAAAGTATCCTTTTGTTAGATTTCAATTCTTGTTGTTTCTCGTAAAAATTGGCAATATCCAACTCATTAAAAGGTTCAACAACAAAGTCCATTGGTAATTGGCTACATTAGGTAAATCAAAAAATTTTATCATTTTTGACATCTTTTTGATTTTTGCGGACAATCTTTCAGATTCCGTGCCTTAGGTGCCTTAGTAATATTTATAGAGGATAAAAAAGTAGTACACAGTTATTTTCTAACATTGTATGAGTTTCATCTGTTTTAAGTAATTTGGCTGGTAGCATAATAGAAAGAAAATATTTTCCAAGTAAACCTCTAATATCCCAGGCAACAAATGATCTACACGACGTAACTTTATACTTAATTTTTGTTAGCTAAAAGTTGCTTAACTTTACAGGTTGAAATCAAAATAAAAGAACCAAGACCAGTTTTTAAGAATATTGATAAAATATTTGTGAATCGACAACAGACATAGCACCGGCAAATAGCGTTTCCATTAAACAAATAGCGTAAAGCGAATAGCTATTCGTTAAACGAGTTACATGTATTATGAACTAAAGTATAATATACCTAATTAAACCGTGCCATAGATCCATTAGCTGTATTAATACTCCACTACACAAAATCCAAGACATTGCAAAAAATATAATTTGAACTATTAATACGAACGCAAAAAGTAATAAAATTTTAAAAAAAACTATTAAACTAATAAATATAACAAACTTTTCTGTTTACATGACTGTTTAATGATAAATTGGTGAACTGGCTATATGGTTCTACGACATTTAAGGCTAATATTTTCAATGGTAATTTTGAAGGTAAATGACTCAGAATGTATAATGGTGATTTAAAATAGAAATTTTGTAAACAAAACATAGCTTATATATATATATATATATATATACAGTATTGGACAAAACATTTGCAACCAACATCGAAAAATGCTAAAAAGTGTTCCTAATTTTACATGTCTTAAAAACGAAACGAACTATACTACCACAGCAAACAGTTCAGGAGTCTGGAGTCATAGCATGCCGTGACATGAGCAATCAGCTGACAGGTGACAGCACACAAGCAGAATTTCCTTGACAAGTGCCATTTTGCAGCGGACAAAACAAGTGCAACTTTTTTGGTTTATTTCATTTTCTTAAGTCTGGTCCATGTCAACGTCATGGAAGTTTTTTAATAATTAAAGGAAGAATCCAGAAGTTTCCAGAAGCATGCAGAAGCTTCCAGAAGTTTCCAGAAGAAGCATCTGGTAGCATCCAGTAGCATCCAGAAATATCCAGAAACATTCAGAAGCATCCAGACGCATCCAGAAGCTTCTAGAAGCATCGAAAAGAAGCCTCTAGAACCTTCCAGGTTCACACAGGTTCATTTTACTAAATAAGAGACATGTAAATCGACATGTAATTCAGTCAGTATATGGAAGTCAATCAGTCAGTATTATCAAGACAGTTTATCAAAGTGAGTTTTATCAAAGTATTTTATCGAAGAACATCAAAACAAGAAGTGAAATACAACAAGTGTTTCATTACATCAATACAGTCCACATCCAACCAAGACGTTGTGTTCCACAGAGCATTATTGTATCATCACAAGGTAAATGTAAGACGGTAAGCCTTGAGAAGCGTGATTATTTATTTTTATTATTTTTATGACTTCAAATGCAAAAATGGCTCCCGACAGTCTTGGATTGGAACTAAGAAAAAAAATTATTAGCGATTACGTAAATGAAATGTCACAAAAATGTATTTGTGATAAATATTGCGTGAAAAAATGTACCGTATCAAGACTATGTTCCAAATATCGTTCTACGGGGAAGTTAGCAGCAGATAACAAAGGTGGAAGACCGCTTTCCACCACTTCTAGAAAGGATTCTATGATCGTCAGATCTGGCAAGAAGGATCCCTGGATATCATCTGTCGAGATACAAAAGCAATTAGAGCTGCCTGTATTGGACCGAACAATCAGACGACGTGCTGTTAAAGCCGGATTGTTTTCTCGACGCCCTGCAAAGAAACCGCTGATTTCACTAAAAAACCAGAAGAAAAGATTCTTGTTTGCTACATCTCATATTGACTGGAATGTGCAGAAATGGCGAACTGTCCTGTTCAGTGATGAATCAAAGTTCAGCATCATTGGGAGCGATGGCATTTGCCGTGTACGTCGACCGGCCGGAAAACGCCTTGATTTACGTTACTGCCATAAGACCGTGAAGCATGGTGGAGGCAATGTAATGGTCTGGGGGTGTTTTTCTGCTAACGGTCTAGGTCCAATACATCGAAACGATGGAATGATGGACCGTTTCATGTATAAAAATATCCTGAAAGATGTTATGTTACCTCATGCTGAATGGAATATGCCAATAAAATGGGTTTTTCAGCAAGAAAAACACATTGAAACACATCCGAAACACACTGCAAAAGTAGTCAAGCAGTGGTTTCAAGACAACCACCTATCGGTGATGGATTGGCCGCCTCAATCTCCGGATCTCAACCCTATCGAGAATCTGTGGGAGATCGTCAACCGCAGAATTAATCGTGAAGGTGTTCGTAATAAGGATCAACTGTTTGAACAAATCCAAAAGGCCTGGGCAGCGATTCCACAAAGTTTCATTGATCACCTGATCGAGTCTATGCCTCGAAGATGCAAGGCTGTGATCGACAACAAAGGATTCGCCACGAAATATTGATAGCGAAATACAGCTTGGTCAACATTTTGTCGAGTTGCACTTGTTTTGTCCAGAAGGAAATCAACTTTTTTTAATACTTTTGATTAATTTATTATAAATTAACATTATTTGGTTGCACTTGTTTTGTCCGATACTGTATATCTATATATATATATATATATATATATATATATATATATATATATATATATATATATATATATATATATATATATATATATATATATATATATATATATATATATATATATATATATATATATATATATATATATATATATATATATATATATATATATATATATATATATATATATATATATATATATATATATATATATATATATATATATATATATATATATACAGTATCGGACAAAACAAGTGCAACCAAATAATGTTAATTTAGCTTCTTTATATAAAAGTGCTGCATTTTTTCAATTTAGAGAAATAACTATGTAACTGTTTAGAGACAAAGTTCTTTAAGTTTTATTCATCACAAAGTTCATTATTTGTACACGAAAATTAATAAATTAATCAAAAGTATTAAAAAAAGTTGATTTCCTTCTGGACAAAACAAGTGCAACTCGACAAAATGTTGACCAAGCTGTATTTCGCTATCAATATTTCGTGGCGAATCCTTTGTTGTCGATCACAGCCTTGCATCTTCGAGGCATAGACTCGATCAGGTGATCAATGAAACTTTGTGGAATCGCTGCCCAGGCCTTTTGGATTTGTTCAAACAGTTGATCCTTATTACGAACACCTTCACGATTAATTCTGCGGTTGACGATCTCCCACAGATTCTCGATAGGGTTGAGATCCGGAGATTGAGGCGGCCAATCCATCACCGATAGGTGGTTGTCTTGAAACCACTGCTTGACTACTTTTGCAGTGTGTTTCGGATCGTTGTCTTGCTGAAAAACCCATTTTATTGGCATATTCCATTCAGCTTGAGGTAACATAACATCTTTCAGGGTATTTTTATACATGAAACGGTCCATTATTTCATCGTTTCGATGTATTGGACCTAGACCGTTAGCAGAAAAACACCCCCAGACCATTACATTGCCTCCACCATGCTTCACGGTCTTATGGCAGTAACGTAAATTGAGGCGTTTTCCGGTCGGTCGACGTACACGGCAAATGCCATCGCTCGCAAATGATGTTGAACTTTGATTCATCACTGAACAGGACAGTTCGCCATTTCTGCACATTCCAGTCAATATGAGATGTAGCAAACAAGAATCTTTTCTTCTGGTTTTTTAGTGAAATCAGAGGTTTCTTTGCAAGGCGTCGAGAAAACAATCCGGCTTCAACAGCACGTCGTCTGATTGTTCGGTCCGATACAGGCAACTCTAATTGCTTTTGTATCTCGACTGATGATATCCAGGGATCCTTCTTGACGGATCTGACGATCATAGAATCCTCTCTAGAATCGGTGGAACGCGGTCTTCCACCTTTGTTATCTGCTGCCAACTTCCCCGTAGAACGATATTTGGAACATAGTCTTGATACGGTCTATTTTTTCACGCGATATTTATCACACTTTTTTGTGACATTCCACTTACGTAATCGCCAATAATTTTCTTTCTTAATTCCAATCCAAGACTGTCGGGAGCCATTTTTGCACTTGAAGTCATAAAAATAATAAAAATAAGATGCTCCTTCTGGAAACTTCTGAAAGCTTCTGCATGCTTCTGGAAACTTCTGGATACTTCCTTTAATTATTAAAAAACTTCCGTGACGTTGACACGGACCAGACTTAAGAAAATGAAACAAACCAAAAAAGTTGCACTTGTTTTGTCCGCTGCAAAATGGCACTTGTCAACGAAATTCTGCCTGTGGTAGTATAGTTTGTTTCGTATTTAAGACATGTAAAATTAGGAACACTTTTTAGCATTGTTGGATGTTGGTTGCAAATGTTTTGTCCAATACTGTATATATAGTGTGTGCTGCAAATTTATAACCTCATCGAAAATTCAAGATCTCACAAATAGTTACATAATTATTTGTAAATTATTCAATTGCATAATATCCTATATCAATTATACTTGATTAATATTTCATTTGTAATTGTCAGGTTTCATTTCGTTAATTGACTTGAAAATAATGTTTTAATTTTCAAGTCAATTAACGATTTTTTTAAGTCAATTAATCAATTTTCATTAATTGACTTGACTGAGAAAAATAATGGTGCAAAATTATAACCTCGTTTCAATTTTTTTTCTACAAAATTCCATAATGTTTTGTATTGCAATTTGAAATTATTTGACCTCACAATTTTTTGGCAATTCTTTTTCCCAAGTCATATGGTCCTTGGACCATTGAAGATGAATGCGCTTGTGCGCTTCAGTTAGTGCTGGAGATGTGCATTTTTTTGCATATCTATGAACGCCTGACTCGTTAATTGCACGGTTCATCGTCCATCTTGAGCTTTTTAACCCCAAATTATCGCCTATTTGTCTCGCGGAGATTGTACAATTATTAGTGGCATGCACAATTCGTCGCTGTTGGTGAGCTGTAAATATAGGTTTTCCAACACTTAATGTTTCGTGTAACAATTTGTTGGATCATTTACAGAATTATTAATCAAACGTGGCAAGCGTCTCAGTTTACAAGCGATTGATAAACTTAATAACCTGTTCTTTGATCTTTCCTTTTTCTTCATCGGAGAGTGTAATTAAGCATTCGTTAGAATGTATTTTATAATTTTAAAATATAATAAAATTAATTTGAAAACGGAATTTATTACTATTTTTTGATGCAACTTAGATAACGAGGTTATAATTGTGCACCTCGGTTTTAAAGGGTTTTAAAATATGAGTTAATTAAAGTATAAATACACTCAAAATAATTAATTGTTTACCGTAAAATCTTGATTATAATATGCGCTCGAGTATAATACGCACCCACTTTTTTTCGGAATAAAACGTGAAAAAAAAGTGCGTATTATAATATTTCTTTAAACATGCGGATAAATTACGGAGTAAAGATGTGAGCAGCTGTGCTATACGTTTGTTCATTGTTTAAAAACAACTATTATTTTGATCTCGAGTATAATACGCACCCACATTTTTTCGGAATAAAATGTGAAAAAAAAGTGCGTATTATAATCAAGATTTTACGGTATTTCAAAAAATGATCCACAAATAAAATTTGATCAACAAACTTTGAAAGATAGTTTTAAGGTTTCTATACAGGTGAGGTTATAATTTTGAACCCCACTGTATATATATATATATATATATATATATATATATATATATATATATATATATATATATATATATATATATATATATATATATATATATATATATATATATATATAAACTATAAATGATGTTAGTGTATTCTACAAATAGAGTGCTCAATGTTCTAAAAGAAAAGAGCAATAATAAATTAGTAAAAACACTTCTAATTTTTGATTACTTCAACACTGTGTTTCACCATCAGTAGGTTCATCAGGAAGAATGTCTAAACATAAAAAAATTTTCAAATTATAGAAAAATTATTTCACAGGAAGTTGGGAATTTAAATTAAACTGGTCTATCCTAAAAAGTGCGCCTGCCTATAACAACATTTCCAAAAAATGTATACTATGTTTACAAGAAAAATTTGAAATTATTACTCATTTAGATCAAAAAAATTTACTGAATAAAAAATCAGAATTAATTTCTAAATGCAGACATGAAAATAATTTCCTTTTAAAAAATTATAAAAACAAATGACTAGTCCAAATTTATCCTAATTCTAAAGAATTCGTTTCATGATTTTTTAATTATCTAATGTAGTTGATGCAACTTCCTGGTTGCAAAGTACTACAGTTACTACATAATTAATTATAACAATTCCCAACTTCCTGTGAAATAGTTTTTCTATAATTTGAAAATTTTTTTATGTTTAGACATTCTTCCTGATGAACCTACTGATGGTGAAACATAACCATGAGTGAGATCTCGTCTAGTTCTCGTTTCTCGTGAGAAATGGGACTTCTCGTGAGAAACGAGAAATAGAAAGATCTCGCGAGAAGTAGAACGAGACTTAAATATTATATTATTTTCCAAATTAAAAATTATTATTATTTACAAAATGCTTAATAATTTGTTTTTTTAATTAATTAATATTTTGACTCCGTGATTTTAATAAATCTAATTAAAAATTCAATTTGTTTTTGACAAAAACAAATTAAATTTTTAATTAGATTTTTAATTAGATTTTTAAAAAAAATCTAATTAAAAAATTTCAATTATTTTTAAATATTTTTAATTAGATTTTTAATACAAAAACTTTTTTATAAAATGGTGCACTTTCGACTTAATTTTATTAGTTTACCAGTGGAATTCAACTTGACACATATTGTTCATATTGAAAAGAAATATTCTTTCCTCATTTCAACGATCAAAAATGTCACCAAGAAAAAACAAAATCTAGAGATATTTTTTTCGAAAAAAAAAAAAAAAAACCTGGAGATATATTTTTCAAAAAACAAGTGACGGTGCTGAATGCAAGGCGTGCAAAAAGTCTTTGAAAACAAAAGATGGAAACACAAGCGGACTTCATCGTCACCTCGAAAAAAAACACAGCCAAGATTACGTTGAGTATTCTGAAAAAACTGACGATTCTCTTCTTCCTCCTCCTAAGAAGAAACAACGAACCATGGTCGAAAGGCTTGAAACAAAGTCCAAATATGACAAAGACAATTCTATTCAAACATAATGACTCTGCAATGCTGGATTACTTTTGCACTGATCTGGCATCCTTTTCAGCAGTCGAAGGAAGAGGTTTCTAGAAATTGTTTGACATTGCAAACCCTAAACTCGTCTCGTTCTCGGTCTCACGAGAAGTACTAACTTCTCATCTCGGTCTCGTCTCGGTTTGAAAAAACATAGTCTCGCTCATGGTTAGTGAAACACAGTGTTGAAGTAATCAAAAATTAGATAAGTGTTTTTACTAATTTATATATATATATAAATATATATATATATATATATATATATATATATATATATATATATATATATATATATATATATATTTAGTGGCGGATCAAGAGGAACCTATAGCCCCGGGCCCCACAATTTTAGGGGCCCCGATTCAAAGTAAATAATTTTTTATTAACTCTGAAAATTAAATCTTTTATTAACTTAAAAGAGCCAAAGTTAAATTTACTAAATTGTCTGAAAACAAAAGCACAAAAATAAAATAACTGTCAACAAAAACGCTGCATTATTTTTTTTTTCCGGACTTTGACAACGAAGGAGCACAACTACTTCTACAAAAAAAAAATTACTAGATGGTGAGCAATAATTGAATGTAACATTTGTACAAATTGCTACAAAAACAATTCCCTTCGGAAAATTATTAATGACTTGAATAATTATATTGTTATTGAAAATGCATTAACGATTGCAATTTTACAAATTCTTTTGTACTTCCGCACAAAAGAGTTCTTGCGTGAATGCATTTAATAGCTGAAGCGCTAAATTCGTATAAGAGAAAAAAAGAACAGTTTAACACTTTTCAGGTTATATAGTTATAATTAAAATGCTAAGAAAATATGAAAGTGGAGCTTCTAAAAGAAGATTGAAGAAAGAGAGAGAGGAAATGGTAGCTAAACTTCCGAAAATGACAAATTTTTTTCATCAAACCAAACTAATATGCAATTTCCACAAACTGTAGATAATAATAAAAACAATGAAAGAAAAGATGAAAACAATAACAAGGAAAATGAGGTAGCCTGCCAAGGTCTTTCAAATGAAATTCAAGAAGTTGAAAGTGTTGAATCTACAATGCATAATAATGAGCTTGACTCAGGTACTCCAATTTTTACTATCTTTGATGACACCTCTAACATCTGCTAAACAAACAATTTACTTTTTAGGCAGTTAATGTTTTTATTCTATAAATTGCCACTTATTATTTTTTTATTAGGCTTATTTATCATGATTTTTTTCCCTAGATACCATTCTACGCGAAGACCCTGCTTTATGGCCATTACAATTAAGGGAAAATGAACGTATGAAGTATTTAAACAAGGGGTATGCTTTTTTTCAAAATAAAGACTCTAATTTCGAATCTTTGAAACGGATGTTCAAAAACCAGTACAGATACTATTCGGTTAAATATTTTCAAAAAGTGATGAATAATGGCAAAAAGCGTGACCGAAAATGGTTAATGTTTTCTGAATCCACTAGATGTGTATTTTGTTATGTTTTCAAGTTGTTTTCAACCGATTACGACAACGTACTTGTCAAAAGTGGCTTTTACAATTGGAAAAAAGCTAAACAAACTATTTTCGGCCACGAAAACAGCAAGGAACATATTCAATGTATGATTAATTGGATAGAGTTTATAAAACAAAATACTCATGTCGATGAATATATGGTAAGCCAGATTAAAAAGGAATTTAATTATTGATTTGCAATTTTAAATAGAATAGTAGCGGTTATTCGTTTTTTAGCCGGAAGAGGTTTAGCATTTCGAGGCCATAATGAAGTTATAGGATCGTCAAATAACGGAAATTACTTAGGCATGTTAGAACTGTTGACTCAATTTGATCCAGTTTTAAAGCAACACATTGACACTATTGCAAATAAAGGCAAAGGTAATGTAAATTATTTGTCTAAAACTATTTGTGAAGAGCTAATTGATATTATGTCTCAAAAGGTTTTAACGCACATTATTACTGAAATAAAAAAAAACAAAATACTGGGGAATTATCGTAGATTCGACTCCTGGTATTTCTCACGTGGATCAACTTTCTGTGATATTTCGTTATTATCTAAATGGCCACGTGTATGAACGATTTTTTTGTTTTCTCCAAATTAAAAGCCACGACGGTAAATCTTTGATTACTGACATTTTAGATCTACTGGAAAGATATGATATTGATATAACCAATTGTCGGGGACAGGCATACGATAATGCAAGCAATATGTCTGGTAAATATTCTGGATTACAAACATGTTTAAAAGAGCGGAGTGAATTAGCTTTTTATATCCCCTGCGCTGGACATTCTTTAAATTTAGTAGGGCAGTGCAGTGTCAGTGAGTGCATCTATTCTATCAACTATTTTGGCGTTCTCCAGAGTTTGTATTCATTTTTTGTAGCTTCAACACATAGATGGAATTTATTGAAAGGAAATCATGCTACACTCAAGCGCCTATGATATACACGATGGTCATGTAGGTCAGATGCTTCAAAAAGTTTAGTAGAAAATTTTGATGGGATTCATGCAGCGCTATGTCATATAGCTGAGGATACAGAAGAAAATTCTGATACTCGTCATGAAGCTTTGTGTTTACTAAATAAGATCACTAAGCTAGAGTTTGCATTCATGGCTGTACTTTGGCATCACATACTTAAGAGGTTTAATGCAGTTAGCAAATTTCTTCAAAAAGTTGAATTAGGTTTGCATACAGCAAGCAATATGTTACTTTCACTAATTGACTTTGTAAAAAACTTACGAAACGACTTTACGAGATTTGAGAATGAATCAAAAAAACTTAGCTCTTTTATTGAAAAAGACTATTCGGATGAGAACAAAAGAAAGGTAATAAAAAAATTGAGCAACGGAGAAAACCAAGTTGATTCTTTAAGCGTATCCGACAAGTTTTGAGTGAATACATTTTTTGTCATTATTGACAAACTTGTGACACAATTAACTATAAGAAGTGATGGTTACAATCACGTAAATAAGTTATTTGGATTTCTATCGAAGCTGTTAACTATTAGTACCATGGAGTTGCAAGTTAGCGCGAAAAAAAATTGTAGAAGTGTACTCAAATGATTTAGAAGATAGTTTCATATTTGAAAAAGAACAATTTGTAACATTATTAAAGTTGCAGCCTCTGGGGTTTTTTTCGCATAAAAAAGATAAATCTGAGACTGAAAACACATTGATTCCTCTGCATGTTTTAAATTGGATTGTTGAAACCGATATTGATGTATTTCCAAATGTTTATATAGCATATCTCTTGTTTCTAACTGTTCCCATAACAAATTTCGAAGCTGAGAGATCATTCTCTACTCTTCAAAGAGTTAAGAACATGCACCGATCAACAATGATCCATAGTCGTTTAAGTAATATAGCAAGATTAACTATTAAGTCAAAATTATTAAAAACTTTGGATTTCTGCGATGTGATTGCAGAGTTTGCGGGGAAGAAAAGCTGAAAAAAATCACTCAACTTAATTCAATAAATAAAATATAAAACTCATTTTACTCATTTTTGTCGTTGTTAGTGGAACGAGGCCTCCTACTTTTAAATAGCCCCGAACCCCGAAAAGTCTTAATCCGCCACTGTATATATATATATATATATATATATATATATGTATATATATATATATATATATATATATATATATATATATATATATATATATATATATATATATATATATATATATGTATATATATATATATATGTATATATATATATGTATGTATATATATATCTATATATATATATATATATATATATATATATATATATATATATATATATATATATATATATGTATATATATGTATATATATATATATATATATATATATATATATATGTATATATATATATATGTATATATATATATGTATGTATATATATATCTATATATATATATATATATATATATATATATATATATATATATATATATATATATATATATATATATATATATATATATATATATATATATATACATATATATATATATGTATATATATATATATAACATGTGGTTCCAAAAAATCTGGACAAACTTCCCGCCAATTTTTTCTCCGCGTATATTTATCAATTTTGATTGGCTCGCACGCCATTTTGTAGAGAATTAAATTCTCTACAAAACTCATTAATTTTATACTGAGCAACAAACTTGAAATGATGAAAAAAGTTACTTCGAAACAAGATGACGTAAGAAAGCGAGTGTACGAGTTTATTGAGATTAACCCAGAACTTTCCAAAAACACAATTGTAAAACATTTTATGATGGAAAGTATTCCAAGATCTACGCTCTACCATATTCTAAAACGAAAAGACAACAGCATATTACCCGAACGACAAGTAGAAGGCGGTAGGAAAGCAGTTAAGATGACAAAAAAGAAGATCAAACAATTGGAAAAAATTCGACATTCAACATGGAATCAGTCAACGTTCTCTTGCTAAAAAATTCAATGTCAATCAATCATACATATGCAAAACGATAAAGCAGAAGACAATCATTCATTATCATAACAAAATTAAGGCTCCAAAAAGAACTCCTGAACAACAATCTCTTGTTCGTCCAAAGTGCTCTAAATTGGTTAAAATTTTTCGAAAAAAACAGATGATCATTGACGAAGAATCATATTTTGGATTAAGTAATTGTAATATTTCAGGAAACAGTGGATTTTATTCATCAGATGTTACTGCAACACCAAATGATGTTAAATTAAAAAGAAAATCAAAATTTGAACAAAAGTTATTGGTTTGGGTTGCAATTTCTCCAAAGGGATTGTCAAAGCATTATGTTACACCTTCCGGTCAAGCTGTCAATGAAAATGTGTACATAGACAAGTGTTTGAGATCATGTTTGCCCCCATTTATAGAGACTGTTCATAAAGATGATGAAATTTTGGCCTTACCTTGCATCTCTCACTACTCAAAAAAGTTCAAGAATTTTTGAGGTCCAAAAATGTCGAATATGTGCCCAGAAGTCAAAATATTGCAAACGTACCAGAATTGCGACCTATTGAAAATTTTTTGAAAAAAATCAAGAGAGCAGTATATGCTAATTGTTGGGAAGCTAAAAATTTAATCCAACTGAGGAATCGTATCAATTACTGCTTCAAACATGTCGACATTGAGCGCGTACATCAACTTGGTAAGGAGAGTTTTACAAGAGTTGATACAGTTCGCAGACAAGGAATGGAAAATTTGTAATTTTTTGTAATATTACTCTATGAACATTGCTCTTTTTGAAACATCGTTCAAAACATAAAAAATAATTTATCTTTCTAAAAATATTTTAGAATTTAATTTGTCCAGATTTTTTGGAATCACATGTTCCTTGATATCATCAGTTCCAGACATAAACCAATATTTTCAAAATGAAAAAAAAGGAGAAGCAGTTTCTTTCATTAACGTAACCTTATATAAAACTAATAGGTCCATATTAACCTTTTTATAAAAATACTAGCAATGGACTATATACAACTTTTTTTTTCTACTTTTGAATATAGAATAACTGAATTGTTTTTTGTTAAAAGAGCGTAAGTCAATAAAAACAAATATTTCATAGATTATTAAAAAATTTTTAACTCTGAACCCATGATGTTTCTTAGTTTATTGTGTCGTTAAAGATACAGCTGGAAGTTTCCTACTAACACAAATCATTGAGTCTATCTTCAAACAATATCAAACTCATTTTAACAAAATATTTGACGCCCTTTGATTATTGTACATATATTTCAGGATGCTCAATACAAATTACAATAATCCAAATACAAAAGAGCTGAGTGCAAGGAAAGAGCGTAACTGCAAAAAGAGAAGAGAATTCAGCGCATGCCGCATTAGTTTATATACTATAAATTCGCGGGCATGCGCCAGAAACTAATAACGCTACTAGCTGTAGCGTCATTGAACTAACTCAATACTGCGCCCGGCACAGTTAAATCATTTATCAATGCAATGTTTCTCTCGCCTACAAATGTAATATCAACTAATTCTTTCAAATGTTTATGATTTTCTAGAAGATACAGCTTGTTTAACGTTCTTTTAATAATTGACGGTTTATCATTATATATAATTCTAACTTCCGCTGCTCGTACTTGACCATCACTCGATGGTATCAAACTTTGAACAACTCCTATTTTCCATAATGACCGAGGAACTTTCGGGTCGTCAATAAGCACAACATCGCCAATTTTTACAATAAACCCAGAATTTCGATGTGAGATGGTTTTGTGAAACTCGCGTAATGTAGTTAAGTATTCCCGAGAAAAAAAACCCCGCTAATCCTGTTAAGTTCCTAATAAGTTTCCTACTAAAACTTAGTAAGTTCCCGCCGAGTACTTACTAGGAACTTAGTAGGATTAGCAGGTTTTAATAGGAAACTTAGTAGGATTAGCAAGTTTTAGTAGGAAACTTAGTAGGATTAGCAAGTTTTTAGTAGGAAACCTAGTAGGATTAGCAAGTTTTTACTCGGAACTTAGTAGTATTACTAGGGTTTTTACTTGGAACTTTGTAGGTACTTAACAGGATTAGTAGGTTTTTTTTCTCGGTTAAGTATTACTTTCTAGTTTTAGTTAATAGTTTTTTTAGTTAAATTCATATTTCTATTAGGGTTTTATTTAATTATTTGAGTTTTAAAGATTTCATAGATATATTAGTAGGCTTATTTTTCAAGAAATACACGAGTTTAAGTAAAAATAATAATTTTTACTTAAACACAGATTCTTCTTGAAAATATAATCCTTATAATATAACTTAACTAGTCGCTAAGCAATAAGGACGCTTATTTATAAAACAATAATAAAAATAACAAATAATTAAGTGTTAGATTGTTTAACTAGAACATTTAAAAAAATACAATAAACAGCGATGGTCAGTTCTTTTGGTAATTTCGCAGGTGCCAGTGGAATAATTGCACCCATAAGATTTTTCTTAATCTTTTACGACCATAACTGTAGCTATAACGTAATTTATAAAAATATTAATGTTATTCAACAACATAATATCATATATTTTATAACAAAAAAGCATATTTAACTTACCATAAATTTAGAACGATGAAAAAACTTTCATTATCATTGTTTCAAAGCTATTATAATCTAAAATTTCAAAATAAAAGTGTATGAAAATATGAAACTAAGTTAAATTAAAAAAATTTAAATAAGCCTCGTGTGTGTATATACACACACACACACACACACACACACACACACACACACACACACACACACACACACACACACACACACACACACACACACACAGATATATATATATATAAATAAATATATATATATATATATATATATATATATATATATATATATATATATATATATGTATATATACACATATTATTTTTATATACATATAAAAAAAGGAAAATTTACAGTTGACGGAAAACAATTAATAATTGTATCTAAAATATGAATATTTAATTAATTTAATAGATATTATTCGTATCCACCTGTTATCCGCGATAACAGGTGGATACGATTTCTTTTCTCTTAACAAATTTATTTAATTCTTAAAAGAAGCACTACATAAAGTCAAAATGGTACAAAAAGAAATCTGATTTAGATCATTGTTAACAACAAACTTTGTCGCCATTATGAATTAAGTTTGATGTTTCATTAATTAATTGATTGCAAACAGAATCCTAAATAACAACTTCTAATAAAAAGAATATTGTAAAGTAAATATATAATAATACAAAAAAACATAATACAATTTCAAACTTTAAAAAATAGAAATAAAACCTAATCATGTTCATAATTATGAAAATTAAAAAAATTTCTTTGTTTTTTTTACAAGAGCGTAGTGAGTAAATTTGCTTGAATCAAAAACAGCTAATCCACACTTTTTCAACAATAAATAAGGAGATATTTTTGACAAAACATGCTTGATTTTGATAGGAATATTAAAAGAATCCATATGACGATGAAACTTACTTACATTTTTATACAATCGACATATACACAAGATTTGTCTTTGGTTATATGCAATAAACAAAATTTTCACAATCACATTAAAATCTATTAAATATGCATAATATGAAGCTGATTTTAATTTTTTACCATAATGATAAGCATGAAAAGTTCTATCAGCAACTCTAAAACGGTTATAAAACTGATAAAGATTTAGGTCAACATTTAAATCATTCATATCCATATTCCGCAACTTATCTGATATATTTTGTGCTGCATCTAACACAAAAGGATTCAAAGAAAAAGTATTTAAGTGGTCTTCCGTCTGAAATCTAATAAATTTTTCATCCATTTGCCTTCCATGGCCTTTAGTTCCTGTAACAGACCTCTTTAGTTGGCGATTTACATTTTCAAACACCATAGCAGACGTTGCTGTAAGAGGTCCAAAATTTTTTACCTGGTCAGAGAGATGTGCTAATGCATGGAAAGTGAATGTGCGAATACCTTCACCGAAATAGGAGCATAATGCCTTTTGAAATAAATAAATTAGTTGCTGACAAGCATCAATATCATTTGATGAAACAATTTCATTGGATAATGTATAAATAGATGTTGAAAGCATTAAATAAAGAGAACAAATTTCAGCATTACCAAGTTTGTAAAACACAAATGGCCCATAATACAATAGAAAATACTTGTGCTCTTGAGCTTTCCACTTAACAAGTTCATTATTCAAATTTTTTGGCTTCCGTCAAAAAAAATGTGGCAATTTTATGGAGTCTATTATATTAGATAACTTTGGAATATTTACTAATTTTTTGGAAACACTAAAGTTTAAAATTGTTTTAGCAATTCCTATATAAATTAAATGCATTACATCAAGAGGTGCACAAATAGGCAGTGAAATCAAATCTGTTAAAGCTGTCTTTCTCTTAACACCAAAAACAGGATTTTCTTCAGTTGCATGTATACAGTGATCTGCATCGGTTGCATTATTTCTAAGAATAAATATTTTTTTATTAGGAAAAAGAATTTTGTGGTTAACTTTGATATAAGAAAATTCCACCACAAGATGCCTTCAATTAAACATAAACTGCATCCAAATCTAAAAAAATAAGCTCAAATACACCTGCTAATTTTTTTTGTTTAAAAGAAAAATTAACCAAATTATATATATATATATATATATATATATATATATATATATATATATATATATATATATATATATATATATATATATATATAACAAAAATAAACTTACTTTGCATTAAAATTCTGAATGTTACATATGCTACTTTTTGCAGGCAGGTCAGCAACCAAAGCAACAATCTTACATCTTAGGTGAAAAGGATCTATGTATACACCTTTGGAAATACAATTGGTAAGGATAGGAAGAAATTGCGACCAGTTTGGTTTAGAAAAATGACCAATGTACAGACCAACTAATACAATATTATGGAGTTTTCTACGTTTACTTGGAGAGATATTTAAGAAAGATAAAAGTAAAGGCCAAACTGACGTTTTACGTGATAAAATTGGTGTCAGGCCATCTGTATTTAAAAGAAAGTAAAGAATATTTGGCTGAATTATTGGAAATTGTGTTCCATCACTTATATCACAAAATAATGAATCTTGGTGAATGCATTTTACCAGAGTTTGACTATTAGGGTTGTTCTTTAATAGATTGGAGATCTGTTCTTGATAGGGAAGAACATAAATAATTCCTCCATCAACATCATGCGAGTCAATTAGTATATCTGAAAAATCTTTGTTATACTGATAGTATGAAGGGCACTTATTAGGAATTGGTAAAATATTTGAAATAAGTTTAAATATATCACCAACAGCCGCACTTGATAACTGATGTTTTGTAGCTAAAGTAGAAATTTGATTTTTTAAACTAATTGTTGATACCATAGCATTTTCATATAGATCTTCAAATGATGTATTTGTAGATGAGGTTTCGTTATAAATAGTGGTAAATGAAAAATCGTTACTTTTTTCTAAATTTATAGGAGATGATGTCCAAATTGGTTGTTGTTTTAAAAAAAGAGAATCATTGTCAACATTTCCAGAAAAATTAGGCTCTAAATCATTAAAAGATATCTGATTAGATTGATCTGGAGAACCTTCATTGGAACTCAAAATTGAAGAATTCAAATCATCATTAGATATATTTGGACTAGAAAAACTGTCATTCAAACAACACGAGCAATTTGAAGAAACTGAGTTAGATGAAGAAGATTGGTTGGATTTAAACCTTGGTTTTACTGGCATTTTTTTCTTTCCCATATACTTTCTTTTATTAACATAGGCACCTAAAATATGATCAAATCCAATATATATCAAATGTACATACATACATACATACACACACACACATATATATATCCACTGTACAAATAGCATGGCAACAAAAACTTTTAAAACATACTTTTGTGTATAAAACTAAATTTAAAATCAATCTCTTTATATCGTTGTTTTATTAAACGATTAATTATATTATCACGTTTTTATATAACTATTTAATTCATAAATAACTTAATTATATAATCTATATATTTATGTAATTTAAAAACACTTTACATTTATTATGTAACAATGAAAAAAAAACATCACTTTAATAAAAAATCTGTTACCTGATGTCGACTGTCTATGCATTTTATAAATAAAATAATTTTGTTTCTAAAATAAATGCTACATGAATAAAAAAGATAATTAAAAATACCATATAATGATTTTAAATAACCAATTAACTGACATAGTCTAGACTTTTTTTTGAAAAATGTATATTATGGAAATCATATATACATAACATTATATTAATAAATATTCATAGACATGTTCATGTCAAAATATGTAAAAGTGTACATTAAACTTTTCTATGAAAAAATAGTTTTGTTGATTTATTGCTTATTCAAGGTTTAGAAAAAAATTACAGTAAGAAATATTTAAAAAAAGAATTTTTGAAATTTTATATATAACAATATATTTTATATATTAAATATATATAAAGAAAATTTGAAATATTTTGAATAAATTAAAATAGTTAAACATCCTCTACACTACTAATTTACGTTTGCGATTACCCTTTCTTAAATCAAGTCCAAGAGCATTTACAGCAGCAATTGCAGTAGTTACGTCTTGATCATCCTGAAAGCGTCCTTTAACAGCATTTTTAAACATATCAGAGCGACATGGCGATAAACTTGGTCTACCTGACTCACATTGCTTAAACAGAATACGAGTTTTTAATTCATCATCAGTAAAACGTTTTCGAGCAACACAGATAGCAAATTTAGTAACTTCCATATTTCTTTCTCCAATTAAGACCAAATCTTCACCATTAAACATTACTGGGTTAGGGATTGCCTCATCAGCTACAGGGATAATTTTTTCTTTTTTTAATAGCTTTTTTATCGACTTTAACTCAAGCAATATCTTTTTTTGGACCTTTAATTGTTGCTTTAGGAGATCATTTTGTAAAAGCACATCAATTGTTGGAAGAGGCTTAGTGACTGATTCAACTTTTTTATTAGGATTTTTTATTTGTGAATCCATTTCTAGATCAACACTTGACAACGAATCATCAGATTCTTCATAATTGATATCTGTTTGACATATTGGCTTCAGATTAGATAGAAGGGACTCGTTGATGGATTTGTTTAGGAAACTAAAAGAATCATTGACTACATCAAAACCTTTTGATATTTTAAGTTCCATCCTTTTTTTATAAACTTCCATGTCCTTCATATACCTTGATTTTGAAATAACTATTGCCAAAATGTCAGGCTTCAGCATTATCTCTTGCTTTTCTGTCACTTAGTTGAAAGATAAATTATTGGGCAACAGTGTTGAATTGCTTGATATCACTTCATAAAGGTTTTCTTCTTTAAAAAATAGAAGATAAAAACCTGATTCTAGAGAACTTTCAACATACTTTTCAACAGGTTTATGTACCCGTGACGATTTTTGATAAGTTTTCATTGAACATCCTGAAAAAAAAAGGAACTACTTTAGAGTTATGAAGAAAGACACTAACAAACTTTTGAACAGTATGAATTTTTGAAGCTTTTTTTTAATTATCAAATTAACTTTTGAATGAATGAACACTTTATCTTTTTTAATTTTTGTAAAAGAAAAAAGAAAATGTTTGTACAGTTTCTTTTAACTAATAACTTTTTCATCTCTAATAAAAATAATAATTACAATCACTAACTCACTTTAACTTTTCTTATATATATATATATATATATGTATAAATATATATATATATATATATATATATATATATATATATATATATATATATATATATATATATATATATATATATATATATATATATATATATATATATATATACATACACACACACACTCAAAAAATTTCAAGTTCTTCATTTAAATTCAACATGATTGATGAATAATTATGCATAATCACATTATATATAAAGAAACAGAAAATAAAATAGTTACCTGAAGCTGATTGATTGTCCATGGTTTGAGATGGAACTAAACATATTGTGTGTGTTTATATATATATATATATATATATATATATATATATATATATATATATATATATATATATATATATATATATATATATATATATATATATATATATATATATTTACATATATATATATATATATATATATATATATATATATATATATATATATATATATATATATATATATATATATATATATATATATATATATGTATATATATATATGCACTAAATATATATATATATATATATATATATATATATATATATATATATATATATATATATATATTACTAAAAACTTGAGTAACTAGCATTATATAACTATATATAGTAGTAATTAATCAAAATATCATAAAATTAAATTATGGAAATTTTAAATTAATTTATATAATGGCATATATAACAAAAATCTTAATGTTAAGTAAATAAAAATTATAATACAAAATATAACAATATTCAATAATTTTATAGTTTGTTTAACATGTTAAAAAGAAATGTTAAATCTTGTTAACAAGAGATAACAAAAAAAATATATTTACCAGTAAAAAATTTTATATATATTTTATGAGAGAGTAATTTCAATATTAATCAATTTTTAATGTCAAATGGTTTACTCCTTTTTAGTCTGACTAAAACTTTTAGTCAGGCATGAAGTGAGTGGTTTTTTGACATAAAAATTTGACTTTTTAAATAAAATTATAAATAAAATTTTAAGAAAATTAAAAATAAAAGTCTTTCTTTTTACTAAAAAGAAGTGACAAATCTTTATTAATAAAGATAAGTCATTTACTCTTTTTAGTAAAAAGAAATAGTAAAAAGAAAGAGTGACAATATAATTGTTTATGATTTATGATTTTATGTTTATTAAACAATATAAAATCAGAAACAATGAAAATAAAAAAAATCAGAAATAAAAATAAAATATAATTTAAAAAACACATCACCATACATATCACTATGAATCAGAAAATGCTCGAATTGATACAACAGAAAACGCTCGAATTTATATAGAGTTAAAATTAACATTTAAAACCACATTATAACACATTAACAAATATTCATCAAATAAACTGCAAACCACGCAATCATCCCCAGATGTTCTTGAGCTTTTTCCTTATAGAATTACAAATATTAATTAGTAAAACTATTGAATCTAAAAAAGCTGTTTTATGGCTGACTTGTCTTCCGCGTGAATAAATAAAAGATGGCGTATAACACAGACGATTTTTTATACTTGTTTTATTTTTGAAAACTTACTAGGAACTTACTAAGTAATTCGTTTAATCCTGATAAGTAGGAACTTACTAGGATTAGCAGGAAATTCATAAACGTCATTTCACTAATGGGAAACTTAATAGGTTTAGCCGTATTAAGCGAAAACTTACCAGGATTAGCCGTATTAGCAGGAACTTAACAGGATTAGCAGGAAGTTAAACATATTCCTAGTAGTATTAGCGGGTTTTTTTTTCTCGGGTTCTGTTCTCCAAACGTTCCAAAAATGATTTGTAATTAATTTTCGTTTCTAAAATCTTGCTTTATCGTCATTTTTGAGTAATATATCATTTGAATCCACGGGTTCAAGGTGAACTTTTCTTCGGTATAATAGATGATTTTTCCGCAGTAAAATTTAACAATTTTCAATGATGACTTGATAAGGTGCGCCATAGCGACCAATAAATCTACGAAGTATACGAACGCAAGCTTCCGCTGTACAATTCGGAACCAAATCTAATTAAAGAAAACGTGCACTACATGTAACAAAAAATATCCATGCTTTATAAATTCTACAATTTTTATATATATTCTTTAATATTATCGGACCACAAAAATCTACTCCTATGTATTTAAAAGCATCATCATCTTCAAGTCTAGATACCGGTAAAAGTGGAGCATTAGGATAAGTAAAAGGTTTGCTATCGTATTTTCTGCATATGTAACAGTCCCTAATTATGTTTTTAATTTGATTACGAGCTTTGGACAACCAAAACTTCGACCTTAATTGATTTAAAGTTTCCATAACACCGCTATGTTTACTAAGTGAAAGGAAATGTAAAATTATTAAATTTGTAATAAGAGAATTTTTAGGTAAATATATCGGGAATTCGGCATTATAAGGTGACGGTGCATTACTGAATCGACAGTGACAACGAATTATTCCGTCAACTGAGAAAAAGCCTAAATCTTTTTTTAATTGGCTATAAGACCCTATACATTTAATATTTCTTTGAATAAACTTAATCCATAATGCCTCTCCATGATCTAATTCAGAGGCTGTAGGAGTAGATAAATTATAAGTACATGTTTTCTTAATAATATTAACAAAGCGTAAAATAAAGGCTGTGACTTTATTTGACTAAGGAGACGATCATACGTTTTAAAATCATTATTTTGAAAGGTATTAAGTTTACAACCACGAGATATCTGCGGGATTTCGTTCACTTTCAATAAAATTCCAAAATTTAATATCATATAAAGAACGAATTTTTTCCAAATGTTTTTGAATAAATGTTTCATATTTTTTTATTTATATTATTTACCCAATTTAAACAAATAATGGAATCAGAAAAAAGTTTTACACAAGAAATGTTTAAAACACATGACAACTCTTTATATACAACCGTAAAAAAATTAGCTAACAATAGCATTGCTCTTAATTCTAGCCTAGGAGTTATATTTTTAACTAAAGGTAAAACTTTTGATTTGGAAGAAATTAGACAGGAATTCGCAAACCCTTCATTGCTACTTCTTAAATAAATGCAACACCCGTACGCTTTTAAACTTGCATCGCAAAATCCATATAATTCAAATTTAGTAAATTGAGTGTTGTCTACGGATTTATTATACTATCTAGGTATACTAATAAAAGGAACCGAACTCAAGTCATTAATTGTTTCTTCCCATTCGTTTAAAATATAATTTTCTATAGGTGAATACCATCCTCAATTTAATTTGAAAATTGACTGGAATAAAATTTTACATCCTTATTTTACAGGACCCTAATAATAAGGATACTTAACCCTAAGGGATCATAAAAGCTAGCAATAAATAAAAGAATGTTACGTTTTAATTATATATATTTATATATTATTCAATATACATAAATATTTGTTATCTAAAATATGTATATACATATATATATGAATATATGTGTGTATATATATATATATATATATATATATATATATATATATATATATATATATATATATATATATATATATATGTATATATATATATATATATACATATATATACATATTCATATACATATACATACATATATATATATATATATATATATTTATATATACATATATATATATATATATATATATATATATATATATATATATATATATATATATATATATATATATATATATATATATATATATATATATATATATATATATATATATATATATATATACGAGCACTATATATATATATAGTGCTCGTATTTTGTAAATACGAGCACTATATATATATATATAATGCTCGTATTTACAAAATATAAGTAATGCTTGTAAATACTAAATTGTTTTGTATTTACGAGCAAATGTGTTATAACAAACCATGAGTTATAAGAAAATACACATAAAATCTAATAATATATTTAAAAATAAAACCTAAATAATAAATTTAAAATAGTTGAATTAAAGTTTAATGAACTTTAATATAAAATAATTAAAAATTTAGATTATAATGTCTATCAAAATCTGGAGTCAGAAGAGTGCAAACATTTTAGATAAAATATATATATATATATATATGCATACATATATATATATATATATATATATATATATATATATATATATATATATATATATATATATATATATATATATATATATATATGTATATATATATATATATATACATATACATATATATATATATACACATGTATATATATATACATATATATATATGCATACATATACATGTATATATATATATACATATACATGTTTATATATGTATATATATATATATATATATATATATATATATATATATATATATATGCATACATATATATATATATATATATATATATATATATATATATATATATATATATATATATATATATATGTATGTATATGTATATGAATATGTATATATATATATATATATATATATATATATATATATATATATATATATATATATATATATATATATATATATATATATATATATATATATATATACATATTCATGTATAATATATATATATTACTGTTGGAGGAAAAAAATGATAAAAAAATGAAGGAAAAAGAGCTCAAGATTAAGAAAGTATTCGTGAAAAAAAATAGTTAAAACGTTTACGTACTATCTTTATTTATGTTTTTTTCATTTTAGTTATTAAGGTGCAAGAAGACCTAATGGTCTTATCGCAGAATCGCGGAAAAAAAATTTCACCAGGAAATTAACGCCTCTATTCCTTATTTGATAATTCCTTACCAATGTCGCTTATCTGACCCGAGCCGGCATTGTATCGGAAACCTTTTGGCACTAAGTCTATAAATCTAACCACTGCGACACGGCTGTTTATCACCCCACTGCTCTTATATGCTTTTGTACGCTTTTGGCTAACCCTCATTAATTTTGTATGTACTTAATAGATACTTTCGTACGCAATTTACAGATACGTTGGAACGTACTTTATAAATGCTCACTGAGAGGTTTAAAAATTAGTTGTATTACTGAAACTATAATGTAAAAAGAGATGTGAATTTGCAGCTGATGTTTTTACTTTAAATGACTTTGTATTTTTTACGTTTTCAATAGGTTATCTTTGATGAGAAGATAACCTGATCACCTGATGGTAATTCAAAACTGATAAAAAAAAACTGGATTTAATAATCGGAAGATTATTTTTACTTTGATCTTTACTTTGCTTCTTTAAAAACAAAAAAATCTTTTAGATTCTTGATTTACAATGAGATATTATATGATTTTAAAACTTTTATTTTTAATAATTATGAATTAATTTGATTAAAAATAAAAAGTGAGTAAAATAAAAAATAAAACAACATATTAATGTATTAATTCTAAAGCTTAAAATAGCTTTATATAGCCCTAATAAACTGGAGAACTCAGCAAGCCACAGAACGCGCTTTTCGAAATAAGAAATTCAAAATAAAAGATTTTATTTTTATTTTTGTGGTACGAGCTGAGAACAATGATTCCAAAAATCTAATAAATTTTAAACGCGAGGTAAAGCATTACAATTAATGAATAATATAGTGTTTGTGTTAAGAAGTTAGAGAATATTTGTTCTGGTTTTTTTTTTAAAGTGGTTCAGTTTTCTTATTGGTTTAGAATATATTTTTGAATTTAAGAAAATTTATTTGGACAAGATAAACGTATTAAATCCAGAATTTTTTTCGAGCGGCTAAAAAAAAGGACATGTCAAACTCAACTGCAGCGGTTACTCAGCCATTGTCTGTGGTAGTTCCTCTGCTGTTTTCGTGTATTTTAGCTGTTATCTTAAACATAGCAGTATGTTACCTTATTTTAAGAGTGCGTTCTCTTAAGACAGCAACAAACGTTTTTACTTTCAGTCTATGTCTTTGTAACATTTTAATTGCTGGTATATTGATTCCAAGTTATTGTTACTTTAATAGCTCTACCTACTTCAAATACCTACTCACAATAACAGTTCTCGTGTATGTGTGTAATTTAACGGCTGTCACATCAGAAAGGTTACTTTCTATAACATACCCTTTAAACTATACAATATTTGTGACAAAGAAAAATACAAAATTGGTAGCTGCTTTAGCATGGTTCATTTCGATTATTTATTCTCTATTGCCGTTGATCTGGAATAGTGACACCAAAAGAGTTGTGCATAAAATGTACGTTTTTTTTACATTAGTTTTGTTTTTGGTTGCTCCTTTAATATTTGTATGCTTTACATACATTAAAGTATGCATTGAAATTAAAAAAATGCTAAATTACAGCAAAAATTGCATGAGTTTAAACAATTTTCGATATTCACCATCCGTTGAAAATATTGGACCAAAAAATAATTCCATTTTAGAGGAATATAACAACCGAATTCCTTTAGCTGAAAATCTTCTTAAATCAAGTAAACTTTTCTCCAATGTTTGTAGACAAAAACTAGAAAAAAAATCGTCTTTATTAAAACACCTAAAATCGAAAATGTCTGAGCTGAAATTAGCCACAGCGTTCGGCGTTGTTGCTTTAACATATATGGTGAATTGGGTCCCCGTCATTATACTTAGTTTTATGGAAGCTATCAACAGATTAGACTTAATCCCAACTGGACTAGAAGAATTTTCAATTTTTGTTATGGCTTTTAATACATTAATTGACGCATTAATTTACGCATTGTTTCTAAAAAATTTTCGCAAAACAATTAAACTGTTTCTAAGACAACTAAAAACAAAAAACGAAAGTTGTTTCTGCTTTGTCTAAAATAATAATCAAATTGAAATTAAATACAAGTCATAATGGAATTCTTTATTTTTTTTTTACTTTAAGAAGCTTTCTTTTGATAATACTTTCTTTATTCACATTATACTTTGTTCTTGTTTTTTTTTTGTTTTTTTTGTTTGTTTTTTTAATGCTTCAAAATATTTAAATATCACAATTAAAATGGCTACTTTAATATCAAACGTGTCCTACTAATCTTATCAAACCCAGATTAAACCTGGATTAAAGCGATGCTTTATTTCTTTAAATGACATAAAACCAATACTAACTTCCTTTCTTTTCTCTGCAAAATAAAATAAATTTTCTCTAAAACAAAATAGAGAAATTTACAGAAATTTTCTCTGTACAAAATAAAATAAATTTTCTTTGTAATTTTTTTTATTTTTTACTCATATATTCATTTAACATTAAAGTTTACTGCACAACTGGACACATAATCAACAAACTATCCAAATATGAGTATTTCTCGAATAATTTTTGAAACATTTTTGCAACACACCTTGCAACACAATAGTAGAGAAAATTTAAACACAGAAAAGGTATATCAGAAACAAGTTATATTTTTTAAACAAATCTTATACAGTTATAACTTGGACATTTTCCAGAAAATATTGCGGTGGTTGGCAGCTTTGAACAACATTTAAGTTCAAATTTAGGTCCTAGTGTCCAAAATGTGGTTTCCTACCAGATGATCTATTTATTTTAAGGGTTCTATGTTTACTCCAAAATCATTAACTTTTTTTTTTTGCTTTTTGCCGTATAAGTATATAATTACTATAGATATTCCAAAATAAATACAGATCGTCTTCCTAGAATTGGATTGTTCTACAGACCAATTTACATATTTTCGATAAAACGTGATTAAAGTTTAGATTGTTTTTACTTATGCTTTTGTTATTTATTTACATCTAGTTTAGTTGTTTTAGTTTATTATCTCTAAAATTATTTACAAGATAAAGTTTAAAGCTTATTTATCTGAAATTAAAAAATTAGTAGGTCTTATTTGGATATATAGCGAAACTGCTCTGAGTAAAAATCTTTAATAATTTTATAAGATATTGAACAATATTTCAGAATAATAAATAAAGCTGTTTTGTATCACATATAATATATTGCTTGCTATAACATAACAATATCTTGTTTGCTTGCTATAACATAAGAGTATCTTGTTTGCTATAACATAAGAATATCTTTTTTGTTATAACAATTTCACATAATGAAAATACAAGTTATTGCCGCAAACAACGTAAACGAGTTTAACAAGTCCCTTCAAGTTACAATAAACAAGTCGGAAAAATTAAAATATTTAACCTTGATCTACGGTTCAACAGTACTCTATTGAAACCTTTTAGAACAAAACGTTAACGTTCTTGTTAATATTTTCATAAATGTTAACAAAATCTGGTATCCATTGGAAGCCAAGATAAAAAACTTTATTCTAAAACAAATCCAAACAGCGTAATAGAGAAAGACGAGTTTTCTTCAACTTTTAACATATTTACTTTTAACTATAAGGGACTTAAGTCGTACATTAAGTTTATGAAGCTAATCGTAAGTTTGTATATTACAAAGTTTCGATGTGAAATTTTTTATCTAAACATGAATATTCCATAATCAGAGATATATCTAAAAATACACACTCTGTCTATTTTCATCAGCCTAAGAAGCATGAACAAGGTCGACCGCTTGGCGGAAATCTGTTTTTTATGCAAAGACAACATTTCCAGAAAATTAGAGTAATCTACGTGGATGACAATATATTGGCAATAAAGTTTAAAATGAATGAACTCAATATCATAGTTATTAAAATATACCTCTCCTAACCGCGAAACAAGCTCTCTTGACTGAAAGAGTACAAAAGTCAAATAGATATTGTTAAAGAGTGCAAAAGTCAGATATTGTTGAAGATTAAATTAATAGTTATGAAGAAAACAATAATAATGTTATTACTAGTTTTTTTCAATCTTTTTCTCACCTTCAAAACCTTAGTAGACATCTAAAATAAAACCTTAGTAGACATCTAAAGTTCTTTTAATCCTTATTTAATCCCAGCGGACACAGAACGTCAAATTGACGTCCTACAGACTTGTGACGTCCATAAGACGTTGTATGGACATCCCACGGAAGTTGGTGCCCACATCATTTAATTTTTTTTTTATTATCGAAATATAAACAAGTAAGTGCACAAACATTTTTTCTCTAAATCCCCACTATATGAAAACGTTTTATATAAGTTTATAACTTATATACAGTTTTATAAAATAAAAGTATAGCATAAGTAGTATAGTATAAAACTTTATAAACATATTAACGCTTTATATTCGTTAATTAGACTAGATTTAAACGTAAATTAGACAAAATCTAAACGCTTTATATAGAACTTTTTTTTTTAGGTGCCCCAAGAAGTCTTTACGGTCTTGTCACAGAGCACCGCGGAAGTGCATTTAACCAGGAAGTTCACACCTCCTTCCTTACCGTGACGCGAAAATTTGTCCAGAGCTCGTTTCGAACCTGGATCTCCTGCTTATAAAGCAAGCGCTCTAACCACTGCGCCACGGCCGCTATATACGTATAATAATCCTATAATAGACGTCTACAATACGTTTGAATGTAGACGTTTTATGGACGTTTGTTCTAAACGTTAATCTGGATTTGATTCTAAACGGATAATCGACCAAATCTGAACGTTTTGTCGAAACGTTGTTTTGACGTGTAATAGACGTATGTGTATTTACGGGGTATATTGTGGCAGTTCAACGAAAAATCATTTTAATGTTGTACTTTTGTAAAACCTAGGGGAGAACCTTAAAGAATCGGACAATTATTGAATGGGACAAAATCAAATTTGCATAGAAACATCTACGGTTGGCTATCCAAACTTCTGTGGTAAGAAGTGTTTGACACAACCATTCGACAAACCAAATCTTTATTTCTATTATGGTCTAAACATAATGGCATTGGATGTTATTGTGTTTTGAAGAAAAATAAGTAATTTTTAAAAACAATTTTCTGTGTCTGATTTTGCAGCGATTACTAAAGTTATGGAAAATGAAACTCCATTTTTAAACCCCCAAATGTCTTTACTTTTTAAATTTGTAAAGCATTTGTGGTTAGGTATTACTGTTTTTAGCCTGTCCTGTCATTTGTGGATATAGTGGGAAGCCTATTGAATGGGAAAAAGCATTGATTATTGAATGGGACTTTTCCAAACGGCCTGATGTGAAAAAAGCAAAAAAATATATTTCGGCAACTAAGTTATGGTCACACATAATTTCATTTTTAATTACGTTTTAACTTGATGTTAGAATGTGGTTCTAAACAGGTGTGACCAATGCTTTTGCTAAAATTCAATATTGTGTTCATAGTAACCATGAGCGAGACTAGTTTTTTCAAACCGAGACGAGACCGAGACGAGAAGTTTTTTTTTTACTTGGATTTATTAAAATCCAAGTAAAAAAAAAAAATGTAAACATGGTTTTGACAAATAGACACAAATGGCATTTGTCAAATGTAAAAAACTTTTTCAAATATTAATTCAGAATTTTTTTGCCAAACTTTTCCAACAAGACAATGTTTTCTCTGATTAAGATGATTTGTTCTACTTTTTCTGGGTGTAAGTTGTGTCTGGATGATCGGACGACATTTCCACCTGAGCTAAAACCTCTCTCTGATTTAGTTGAACTTGCTGGAATAGCTAAAATTTGCCTAGCTAATGAAGAGAGTTCTGGCAATGTATTTGAATGCAATTTCCACCAATCAAGAATCGGAAAGTCTTTTTTGGCATCAGGGAGATATTCATACTGGCACATTTCGCTCAAAATAGGATTCAGTTCAGATGTTGGCTCTTGTGTTTCAAGTCTGACGTTTAACTTGCGCTTCAGTTTTGAATTAGGGGACAAGCTGCTGAAAGGACTCTGGCAACAGGTTGGCACTCAACATTATCCTTAACCTGTGAGGCTATCCATTCTTTTGTTGTTTGAAATTTTTTGAAGAGCTTCAAGTGAAGTCCCTTTAAAGCAGGATTTAAGTAGTTCGCTGCAGCACTCAATAAGTTTCCAGTGTGACAAAGAAGAAATCTTTTCTCAATGCAGCATTTCAAGTTTTTTTTCATACAAGACACCGTAGCCATTTTTTCCATTCATCTCAATAAATTGATCAATTTTGTCATGGATTAAATAAAGAGAATCGGCGACAGTGTTAATTGTTGGAATAGACTCAGCCGACCACGTTTCTGTAGCTTCTTTAAGTGGTGCCAAAATTTCTACTGCTCCCTCGATTGATTTCCACTGTGATGCACTGATGGTCTTCCAGTTCACTATTCCATCTTGTGTTAACAGATTGGCGTAACTGTCTAAAATTGATTCCTTGAGCGTCTGATTCTGATTCAAGCAACTCAGCTGCAACTGTTGACTGGTGAGTTAAAGAAGCCAAATCTTTGCATGTTTGCAACGCAGCATCCATTCCAGCAGTCATTCCAAATGATTCTCGAACTGCACATTGCAAAATATAATTGTTGCACAAGTATTGGTCATGTTTCTTGCCTGGTCGTTCACGCAGTACATTGGCAAATCAGCAGGCAAATTTAGTTCTTCTAAGAAAGAATCCAGCTTTCCTTCAATTAAGATACCTGTGTGTCTGCCTGGGAACTGTTGGACATGGGGGGTCTAGTGATGTAGTCTCCAATTTTCGTCAATAGCATGAAAAGTCCGGGAGATGTAGCTGTCCTGAGCTCTAGAAGTCCAAAGGTCAGAAGTAAATGCAGCACTTTTAGATTTGGCGTAATCTCCGTTATTATGCTCTTCATTCCAGCTTGAACTTCTCTTGACCGAATTGAAAGCTTTCTTGAATATGTTGTTTTGTGATGAAGGCTCAGTTTAGGGTTTGCAATGTCAAACAATTTCTTGAAACCTCTTCCTTCGACTGCTGAAAAGGATGCCAGATCAGTGCAAAAGTAATCCAGCATTGCAGAGTCAAACTGTTTTTGAATGGAATTGTCTTTGTCATATTTGGACTTTGTTTCAAGCATTTCGACCATGGTTCGTTGTTTCTTCTTAGGAGGAGAAAGAAGAGACTCGTCAGTTTTTTTAGAATACTCAACGTAATCTTGGTTGTGTTTTTTTTCGAGGTGACGATGAAACCCGCTTGTGTTTCCATCTTTTGTTTTCAAAGACTTTTTGCACGCCTTGCATTCAGCACCGTCACTTGTTTTTTGAAAATATCTCCAGATTTTGTTTTTTCTTGGTGACATTTTTGATCTTTGAAATGAGGCAAGAATATTTCTTTTCAATATGAACAATATGTGTCAAGTTGAATTCCACTGGTAAACTAATGAAATTAAGTCGAAAGTGCACCATTTTATACAAAAAGTTTTTGTATTAAAAATCTAATTAAAAATATTTAAAATCTAGTTAAAATTTTTTAATTAGATTTTTAAAAAAAATCTAATTAAAAAATCTAATTAAAAATTTAATTTGTTTTTGTCAAAAACAAATTAAATTTTTAATTAGGTTTATTAAAATCACGGAGTCAAAATATTAATTAATTAAAAAAAACAAATTATTAAGCATTTTGTAAATTATAATAATTTTTAATTTGGAAAATAATATTATATTTAAGTCTTGTTCTACTTCTCGCGAGAATTTTCTATTTCTCGTTTCTCACGAGAAGTCCCATTTCTCACGAGAAACGAGAACGAGACGAGATCTTGCTCATGGTTAGTTCATAGTTAAGAGAGAACTAAATCTCTTTTAAAATCTTTTCTTTGGTATTCTTTAAAGTTGAGTCGATCAATAGTTTATTAAATGAAATTAATTTTAAATATTTAATTAGATATGTTGAGGTATGATATTTATAATAGGTATAAATATGTATAAATGTTTAATTAGATATGTTGTTATAATTCTTGTTTTGTAGTTATTTATTGTATTTATATACATTTATGTATATCTATTTACACACTTACACATTTACACATATATATGTATGTATATGTATACATACATATATATGTGTGTGTATATCTGTGTGTATTTTAATTATATATTTTATGTTTGTATTTAAATATTTTTTTTTAGATGAAACCAAACACAAAATTAATACGTAAAAACTCTTTATATGTTGAAGATGCAGTCAAAAGTGTTCTTAAGGGTATGCCCATACGAGATGCAGCTGAAATATATAGTTTATCAAAATCTGCAGTAGGTAGAGCAGTTAAAATGACAAGATGTCAAAAGCTGTCAGATTATAAACACATTGTAAACATTGGAAATAGAAAAATATTTCATGCGTCAAAGGAAAGTGCTATTGCAGATTATTTGCATACGTCTTCAAATATGTGCTATGGTTTAACTAAATTACAAGTTAGGCAGTTAGCCTACAAGTACGGAATTGCATTAAATTCTAACAGTATTCCAGAGTCATGGCACCGAAATAAAATGGCTGGAAAGCAATGTTTGGAAAGTTTTTTGATACGACATCGAAAATTATCACTACGTAAGCCAGAAAAAGTTAGTCTTGCTTGTGCAACTGCCTTTAATTCACATACGGTGTCAATGTTTTTTGATAACTTGTTAGAGTTCAATTAAAATATCAATTCAAACCAGAATGTATTTTTAACGCAGATGAGACAGGATTATTAACAGTAACAGATCCTCCAAAGATTATTTCAACTCATGGAACTAAAAGGGTTTCACAAGCTGTTTCAGCAGGAAGAGGTTCGTTGGTGATAATGTTAGCTTTTGTGAATGCTATGGGTAATACAGTTCCACCTGTCTTTATATTTCGGAGAGTAAACTACAAGGATTTTATGATAAATGGAGCCCTAACAGGAAATTTAGGGCTGTGTAACAAAAGTGGTTGGATGACAACTGAGAACTTTTTAGTTGCAATGAAGCACTTTGTTTCCCATGCTAAGCCATCTGTGGATCATCCAGTGTTGTTATTAATGGACAACCACGAAAGCCACATTTAATTTGAAACAATAACATTTGCAAAAGAAAACTCTTTGATTTTATTAATATTTCCACCACACTAGAGTCATAGATTGCAGCCTTTGGATGTTTCGGTGTTTGGTCCTTTTAAATCTCATTTTAGATTGGCTCAGAATGAATGGTTAGCCTCCAATCCAGGGAGAATTATTAACATATATAATTTACCTCAGCTAGCATGCACAGCATATAATATGTTGTTCACAATAAAAAAAAGCTTGCAGTGGTTTTTCTAAATATGGGATCTATCCACTTAATAGACAAATATTTGGGGAAAGTGATTTCATATCATCTAGTGTTAGTGACAGACCTCTTCTTGTCGAGCAACCAGAAAATAAACAACCAGATAATCAACAATCATATGAAAAAAATAAACAAGTTAATTCTTCAGAATCATCAGTCAAAATAGTTAGTCCAGAAACCATTCATCCATACCCTAAAGCACCCCCAAGAAAATGATTCTAAAAAAAGAAGACAGCAGGGTAAAAGTACTATATTAACTAAAACTCCAGAAAAGACAAAAAAGAGGAAAATTTTTGAAACTAGTAAAATTAACACACAAAATCGAAAAAGAAAAATTGACCTCAAAAGAGTGAAAGAAACAGAAAACTCTGCAGATTTTTTAACTGTGTCATCTGTAAAAAATGCATCAACAACAACAAAATACTTGCAAAATATGCAAATGCAACTGGAAAAAATTTTTTTGGACCCGCTTGGATTCAGTGTTTTACTTGTCAATGGTGGATATATGGTAATTGTAATAATAACAGCAAGAAGCATTATTATGAATGCGAACTATGTGAAGTTGACTGTTAATATCTTCAACACTTTCTTTGATTTATTGGTTTTTATTTCATGTTCTTTGCAACAAGCAATAATTGTTGATTTTTGTATTTTGGTTAAACATAAATATAATGAATTTTTTAAATATCTAATAAGATGCTTTGTTATTGAGTTTTTTGAAAGTAAACTAGATACTTTATATGGTATAAAGTTGTTTATTTATTTCTAATTTATAATTTAGCATTGGGATGCTGCAGGCAATGACTCATTTCCCTATTGGAAATGTGTCATAACTGGGAATTATATCCAAGCATTTAAACAACGCTTTTTGCTTTACTAAAAACAATTATTCGTGTTTTTAATTTAATTTTAATATACATGTTTTTTAATAAAATTATTTTATTAAAAAACATATGTATATTAATTTTAAGAGGTCTGTCACTAACACTTGACTGCCTTGAAACTTACTTAGGACCTCTTTTCTTTTATTAATTTTTTAGATTTGTCCCATTCAATAATTTTTTTGGTCCCATTCAATGAGTAGTTCTTAATGAATGGGACAAATGCCATGATCCAATAAAACTGATCAATTTTTTTGTTTTTGTTTATCGTAGTACGAGAGTTAACAGTTATCAAACTATTTTCAAAGCAATTTTTAAACAAATTTATCAACCTCAAAAAATGCATTTTATAAAAACTGTCCCATTCATTAAGGTTCTCCCCTAAATTTTTATTTTTTTAGAAAAAATTATTTGTTATTCAAATTAGCTTGTCATAATTCATTATTATTAATTTGTCAGTTCCGAAGTTCCCTAAATACATCAAATTTATTTTCTTAAATTTCTAGGATTAAATCTTCTATCTTCTATATATATAAAAGGCAATGTGTGTGTGTGTGTTTGTTTGTTTGTTCTCTATAGAAATCCAAACCGCCGGACCGATCTCGATGAAATTTGGCATGGGGGTAGTCCTCGAGGGGGAGAAGGTTCTTAGCTGGGTTTTGACCCCGTACCCCGATCCCCGGGGTCAAGGGGGCCCAAAAATGGGCCCCCCTGACCCCGGGGTCAGGGAGGACCATTTTTTGGGCCGATTTTTTAGGCCCATTTTTGTGTACAGATATCAGGTAAGCCAGTTTAAATATTGGCCCGGGTAACTCCAGCTATATATATAAAGGGCAATGTGTGTTTGTTTGTTTGTCTTCTATATATATAAAGGGCAATGTGTGTGTGTGTGTTTGTTTGTTTGTTCTGTATAGAAATCCAAACCGCCCGACCGATCTCGATGAAATTTGGCATGGGGTAGTCCTCGAGGAGGAGAAGGTTCTTAGCTGGGTTTTGACCCCGTACCCCAACCCCCGGGGTCAAGGGGGCCCAAAAATGGCCCCCCCCCTGACCCCGGGATCAGAGGGGACCATTTTTTGGGACCATTTTTGTGTACAGATATCAGGTAAGCCAGTTTAAATATTGGCCCGGGCAACGCCGGGTAACTCATGCTAGTAAGTTATAATACAAAGTTATTTAAGGCGTTAATCAGAATTATATAAACAAGTTGAAAATAAAATAAAGTTTTACGCTGTTTAAGATAAAAAGCTATAATTTTTAGATATAGCAGGTTTTAAACTTCTTAAGGTGGTTTACCCAGAAATAAATTTTTTTTGTCAAATTGAATTTTTTTTTTCAGAATATTAAATAAAATAGTACCAATAGCGAAATTTAGTTACTAGTTATGAAAAAAAAATTTGAATTTCTGAAATTTTTTATAAAAAACATCAAATTTTAGCCGAAAAAGGCATTAAACTGTACACATGGATGAAACAAGAAAACTCAAAGATAAATTATCTTTTTCTTTCGAAATTTTGCACAAATAATTTTGCTTATATTATCTAGTTCCTGAACTAAAATGAAGTTCATTGCACAAGTAGAAAGGCTAATTATTAAAATTTGCTATAACTTATACCACTTTTCAGGGGGTCTACATGAAAAAATCATGGACAATGAGTGATAACACTGTAAATAGAGCACCTTATGCTTGATTTTAGTTCAGTCTCCAGATCTAAGTTATAACTGCAAATGCTTTAAGAATTTCAGCTTCACATCTTAAACCGATCTGGAAATATTTTGTTCCACGTAAAGGTAAATAGCAAAAAATGACATATTGAGAAATCAGTATTCTAAATATATAAAGATAAAAAACAGTCTAAAAACTTCCAGAAGCATACGATTTTTTAGCTTCAAGTTCTCGTTCTTTATAAAACCAGCCTTTAGATAATCCCCTTAATTGAATTCTTCTTTTTTTAATAAAAGTTTTTTCTTTTCTCTCCATATTACTAACACGACGCTTGTCCTTTTTCAATGAACCGGTTACAGTCTTACCACTGTGTGGTATATTTAGATACTCAAAAACGCGTTTAAGACCAGATGTTCCTTCATTAAAACTTATTCATCTTTTATATAACACTGAAAGTAAATGTAGTTTGTTTATTTTTTTTTAATCTACGGTATAGAACAGACTTAACCATCATACTAAAATTCAATTTTTTAAAAGTATGCCAAGTATACAAAAATTCGTACAAAACAAGAAAGAAAAGTGTGTTGATAGGGGCCGTTGCTATGGAAAATTATTATAACCACCTCGTTTAAATCTTAAAATAAACCTTTTGTGTTTATTTTTCTGAAAAACAGATTTCAGAAATGAATTCAGGGATAATTAATTATCTTAAAACAATCTAAACTGAAAACTTGAAAAATTTGAAAAATATCAACTTTATTTCCTGGTAAACCACCTTAAGCACAGAATAGCAGTAGTATACCATTACTAAAAGTAAGATAAAAACCTAAGTATACCTTTTAGTAAACGAAAACATTTTTATTTTGATTGCCCCTTAATTTTTAGAATTAAAAATTCCTTTTCGAAATAATATCACTGATCCTTTCTTTGTACTAATTTTTCATGAGATAGAGATATATGAGATATATAGATTTAGATATAAATTTACAAATTTATTGCGGCCGTAGCGCAGTGGTTAGAGCGCTTGCTTAAGAAGCACGCGATCGAGGTTCGAAATAAGCTCTGTACATATTTTCGCGTCATGGTAAGAAAGTTTCACCCCCCCCCCAAATTATTTGGGGGGGGTGAAACTCCTGTAAATGCCAACTAAAAAACTAACTTTTATAATGAAATTTTTAAATTCATTTAAATGTTATACACTGGATTGAATATTTATCATATAAATAGAGCATGTTAAAAAAATTAAAAATTGTCTGAAAACAGTTTATTAGGAAACCAAAAACGTTTTTTATACGCCACCGAGTGATAAGATATATATATATATATATTTGGTTTTCGTGAAGAAAAATGTTGCTTTTTCACAAATATTAAAAGATTCTGTAGACTGTTCTTGGAATTTTTTCAACATGATTCTTTTATGTGAATAATATTTAATCCAAAATATAACCAGGGCCGGCGCGAAAATGTGTCACGTGGGAGGGTGCCATTATAGTTTTGCCAACTAAAAAAAAAAAGCTCCTCGTTTTTTAAAATTCGCTGACTGACTATTTGACATTTGCCGACTGATTGTCTAAATTTGCCGACCAACTTATCTAAAGGGTCAACATTTACCGACTGACTTGTCTAAAAGGGTCAAATTTGCCGACTAAGTGTATGAAAATTTCATTGATGGGGGACCGGGGGGGTCACACCGCCAACACACACCCTTTGCGACGGCCTAATATATAACATTTAAAAGAATAAAAAATTTTATAAAATAAATTTCAAGGTCCCCGCCATCTGTTTAAAACACTCAACATTTTAACATGCGTTTGAAACGCCCAAATTCGAGCCTTTTTCGCTCAAACTCATTTTCATATAAATAGTCAATTTATAAATTGAGTTGCAGGTTCAATTTCAAAAATCGATAAAATATGAAATACCCTAGTATGAAACACCCTAGTATATAATTTCAAAAAAAGAAAAATATTTCTTTTGAACTTCGCTAATAACAAAAACTTGATTTTTTTAAAAACTAGAACTTTTTTACTTGACAACAATCTGAAATTTAAAATTTATCGAAGAATACAAATTTAGTTGCAAATAATAAAAAAAATTATTATCATCATCATCATCATCATCATCATCATCATCATCATCATCATCATCATCATCATCATCATCAAAATAAACATGTGTAATTTTAGAGGACATTCTAATTAATTTCTGATAATATCTATCAATCAGTTGTTACTTAAATGGTATAAGAATTTTTCTATATTCTTGAAAGAGCTCTACACCTTTATCATTTATCTATTTTCTATTATCTATTGAAAAAAAGGTCAAATATTATTGTAAATAATATGTTGGACTTTTGTAATATATATCTAAAATATGCATGCATATTCTAGATGTATATAACAAAAATTTAGTTTTATAACAAAGGTGACCTTACCTTATAAATATGTATGTATATATATATATATATATATATATATATATATATATATATATATATATATATATATATATATATATATATATATATATATATATATAATGTTTTAACGCCGGAAAACTGTTTAAATTGTTTAAAAAAAAATGTTACGATAGCTTTGATTGGATGACTTTCCTGAAAAAGCAATTCAAGCTTGGAATCCGGATCAACAAATTTGTCTGCTTTAGATTTTTCAAATTACAGCTACAAAGGTTTTTGTCTCAAAAAATATTTATTTTATGCATAACTACACAAGATAAATGTTGTATAATAATATTTAATTATTTGCTTATAAAATTTTAATAACAAATAATTAAGTAGTTAAAAGTACTTCTTTTTTTAGAATGAACATAAAGATTTTTATTTGGATGAAAATTTTTTTTGAAAGCTACTAAATAGAGGGAATAAAGATTGCTGAATGAACTAAAAGAATGAACCAATGAATAAAGAATTATAAATGAAGTGAGATATTTTTAGAGGTTATAATATGCAATTTGTCTGTTGTTTTTTTTTTTTTGTTGCGTTTTTATGTTATTTTTTGTCTATATGTCTGAAGCGTTAACGGTTAGATTTCATGCAGAGTTACACACTAAAAATTAAAGGTAGAAATTTTTAGTTAAGGTAGGATATGTGATATACCCTTAGTAAGGTATAATTTTCTACCTTATAAGGTAGAAAATTATACCTTTAAGTTAGAAAATTGTATGATAAATAATTGTTTTTAATATAATTTTCTACCTTAAAAGGTAGAAAATTATACCTCACTAAGGGTATATCACATATCCTACCCTAAGGTAGAAATTTCTACCTTTTTTTTTTAGTGTGTACGGTTAAAGCTCACATGCGTTAACATTAAGAGTTCAGCGTTAACTGTTCAGAGTTCTGAGCGGTTCAAACAATTTTTAAGAAAAATATCATAAATAATCAGGAACTCCTAATGAGATCTGTATGGTGTTTAGCTAGGTGAATAGGGACTTTGACACCGGTTTTGCATCGTGTCTAACTGCTTAAATTATTTTTCATAAAAAATATTTTCAATTTGTTTCAAAGATAAGTTTCCATTAAGCTTATCGATAAATTAGTAATTTTCTCTTCAAAAGATTGAATATAAAAAAAACATTTGGAAAGCAGGATATAAACCTAATCTAACCTGTAGGCTAAGTAGCGGCTGGCAAAAACTATAATTTGCATATTTTTCTTTGCATAAAACATATTGATAAAAAAAAATCCTTCTTTTCTTAATAATTTTTTTTTAACTTTAGTCAGATTCTTGTATATTCTTCGTTCTCCAAAAACACAAAGAACAACTTTGTTCTCCTAGAATAGCTTGTTTTAATTACAATTTAATTTACTGTTTTCAGTAAAAATTCTAATCATTTAATGCTGTATTTAATTAAATTATTGTATTAGTTACTGTATTAAATTACTGTATTTATTCCTGTAATTTAAATTACTGTATGTAATTAAATACATAATAGCGTTGTCAAAACTCAAAAGGCCAGTAATACTTTAATTTTGAATTAAAAATTAAAAAAAGAAGTTTAATAAAGCTTTTAATGTACTGCAATTTTTATTTTGTCTTTAATCACACGTCGCTGTCCTTTTTTTTTTTTTAATGTAATTTTTTGTTCTTTAATCTTTACAAATTCGTAATATATAATAGAATCTTTACAGAGTAAGTAAAATTAAAAAAAAATCACAAAATTACGTTATACAAAAAATATATAAAATAAAATTGTAAAGTATTAGAAATTACTTCAAAGAACGAGGGAAACTTGGAGAAGACCGAAGGTCATGTCATCAAGAAACCGCTATGCGTTACTAATATTTTTGGAAACTTCAATTTAAAATAAGCTTTTATTTAAAAAATACGTTATCAGTTTCGGCAGAATCAAAATAAAAATGCAAAATGCAAAAAACAAAGAATGCAGACAAAAAGAAATTTTTGATTTTTTAAAATTTTATTTCAATACACATAAATATAAGTATCCTCAAACCACTCAAACTTTGTCAACAAAGCGTGCATTTGACATCACGTAAGGCAAGCATATAACGATTTTAAGTTATATTCAAATTAAAATTTACGGTAATAAATTTTAATATTTATTAGTATAAATACCGTTTACATGTTTGGAAAGCGTGCTTCATGCCTATTGCCTAACATACACAACGCGCATTAATTAAGATCGAAAATGGAATCTCAATAAAACAACGCTTGCCATAAACAAATTAAAACTTATAAAGTAGAAACACAAAAAAAAATAAGCTTTTTTATCACTGCATGGAAGTCTAAAACAGATGGAAGTTAAACTGCAAAAAAGGTTATAAACAAGTACTTGTTAATTGTGATAAAATAGAAAAACAAAGTATGTACTTTTATATTGAACCCTCTTCCTCACCCCGCCCCCCTTTCCATACGTATTCGTACGCTATTTAAAAGCCCACCTCCCCTCCCCTATAAGCGTATGTACAAAATGGACAACTCCTAATTTAAAAATGTAGTATTTTGATGGTTCGCCAATAATACTCAAGTATAAACATTAAAAATGGCAACAATAAAACGGCAAATCTTTTTCTTAAACTTTATGAAGTTTAAGAAATATTAAATGAATGACTGTAATACAAGCATGAATGACTGTAATACAAGCATGAATGAAATTATGATATACAACTAATGAAACTTAAAGCTTTAGTAGTTACTCCCGAGACAACTTGAAACTGCTTTGATGTTTGCGGCTTGATGAACCATGTTTATTGTGATCATGGAAGTTTTATACTTCTATGATCACAATAAATATGGTTTGTGTTTTTATTCTTTTTTTACAGAAAAACTTGCGCCTTTTAAGGTGCAAGTTTTTAATACATTTATAAACATTAATTTTGTAATACCTTGAAATATTTATAGAAAAACATTTTAAGACCAACATAATACCAAGTCTCAAAGTCAAAAGACCAAAATATAAAAGTCTACAAAAAAAAAAGAGACATAACATCAGGTTTCGATTTTTGAAGATAAAAGATTTACTTAACATATCTTGAATAACATATATTGATAGGAAACATAATCTAAAATATTATTCTACAACATAATTTGGAGCCCAAACAACAAAAATTTTGTAAAATGCTGTTAAAGTTTAATACATTTATCGTAAAAACGCCCTTAGTTGAGAGATCTTCCAAACTATTACATTTTCATAGTCTCGACAAAAAACTTTTTTTTATTTATTTTACCAAAAAAAATTATTTTCAATGACTGGTAACGCTTCCAAGAGACTTTCAACTTTCCTAGTAGAATTTTTTTTTTCTGGTAATAGTAATCTTATAACAACTTTATTATAATCTTTTGAATATTTTGAATGGTCAGAATTTTCTGAATATTTTGATTGGTCAGAATTTTAGGTCAATTATCGGTGGCTCTTATTTAGCTCCTCTTTTTTGTGTGCTTTCTAAGGAACCAATTAGTAACTTTTCTCTTCCTTTACCACTTGCTGAGCATTTCATTTTTATTATGAGATAAAAATGTAAGTTTTTAAATATATGTTTTTTTTTACAAACTGAAATTAAAATAATTATTTTATAAAACAAATTATAAAAAAGTTAAATCCAAAAAATTTATTTTTTGACAAAAAAAATTTTGTTAAATAATTATTTGAGATTTATAAGAATACTCGACCAGAGACTAATAATATTGTTGTACATTATTGCACCCTCCTCCACCCATAACAACCTCTGCAAACACCCATGATGGCCATATGTTCAGTTTAAGTATAACTTATTTTCGTTTGTGTCTACAATAAATATTTTTTGAACAGTTTTTCTGCTCAACTTGGTTCAATTAATTTTTGATATTGGCTAAATTTTTGATAAATATTTTACAATAACTTTTTAGTAAAACTTTTCATCCTTTTTATAAATATAAAAAACAAAGTGTCAATTCATTAACTTTTTCCTGAAGTTTGAAAAATTATTACAAAGAACAAAATAGTTTGAGAACACAGCAAGCCAACAACGACGCTTTTTAAAACAAGATATTCAAAATAAGAGAAACAAGGAAAATATTGAGAACTGGCTGAGAACAATTAAAAAATGTGCTGAGAACAATCGATTTAAATTTAGATTGAATTCCCTAAAGAAAGGGGAAACGTTGTTGCGGATAAATATTAAAAAACTTGAAGCAACAAGTTTCACTGAAAAAAGCACGTGATGAGTTATATACTTTTACGTTTTAAAGTAGCAAGAAACAATGTATTAAGGTTACAATATATATATATATTTTTTAATGAAGTAAGATTTATTACGATCTGAAATTTAGAATCATTAAATGTTAGTTGAATCCCTTATTTTAATTTTTAGATTTTGAGAAAATTTGTTTGAGCTGCTGTAACAATCATGTTAAACTCAACCGAAACCTTTCATCAGCCATTGACAGTTGTAGTTCCCTTATTAACTTCATGTGTTGTAGCTGTTATCTTAAACATAATAGTATGCTACCTCATTTTAAAAGTACGTTCTCTGAAAACAGCGACAAACATTTTTATACTAAGTTTGTGTCTTTGCAACATTGTGATTGCTGGCATATTACTTCCAACTCATTGTTTTTTTCGTGGTTCACTTTTCTATAACTATCTACTTTCGGTTACAATTCTTGCGTACATATGTAATTTGACAGCCGTCACATCGGAGAGATTATTTTCAATAACTTATCCTCTTAAATATATGATGATAATTACAAAAAAAAAGACCACAATAATTGCTGTTTCAGCATGGGCTGTTTCATTAGTTTACGCGTTGCTACCTTTATTTTGGAATAGTGATATTAATATGGTTAGCCATAAGGTATACGTAATTTTTACTTTAGTTGTGTTTTTAGTTGCACCTTTAATTTTTGTGTGCACCACATACATCAAAGTATGCCTTGAAATTAAAAAAATGCTTGATTATAACAAAGAATGTATTGGATCAAACATCCTTCAATTTTCATCTTCGGTTGAAAATATAGCTTCAGAGATGACCTGCGTTCCAGAAAATGAAAATGAAAATGAAATTGTTTTATCTAAAAATCTTCTCAAACCAAGTGATTCCAGCGTAAGCGCTGTTAAAACAAGTGATAATTCTGAAAACAACTGCAAGAAGGAAATTGACACGAGATCTTCTCTTTTTAAACAACTCAAGTCAAAAATGTCAGAGTTAAAGTCTGCCACAGCGTTCGGAATTGTCGCTCTAACATACATGATGAATTGGATTCCTGTTATAATACTAACGACTTTAGAAGCTATAGGAAGGTTAGACATAATACCAATTGGACTCGAAGAATTTTCGATTTTCATAATGGCTATTAGCACACTGGTTGATCCTTTTATCTATGCATTGTTTCTTAAAAATTTTCGTAAAAAAATTAAACTAATCATCAGAAGATTAAAGGCCGAAAACAGAAATTTGTTATGTTTCACATAAACCAAAATCAAATTAAATTTATGATAATAAAGTATATAGCAATATAGAAAATAAAAAATATAAAGTAAATCAAGAATAAGTTTTTATAAGTAAATTTATTCCGCAATATTTACATAAATATGCTAATGTTTATTATTTTTTAATAAGTTATATATTTTTCAAGTTTTATGCTTATTACAAACTTTTTATACTATGAACTTTGTATACTATAAATATTTATACTATTTTTATAATCCAATTTTTTTAATCAAACTTTATTTTTATCAAATTAAGATTTTTTCAAATATTTATATACAAATATTAAATTTAGTTATTTTTAATATATAGTTTTGCTATATAATTGTTATAATATAATAATTGTTATAGGCTTTTCATTACAAATCTATTACTAAATAAGATAATAATTGTAATATATGTTGTGTTGTATTTTGAATTCTAACAATTAATCTTTATGAATGTCATTTTTTTTATATCATATAATAATTTCATTTTTCTGTTTTGTTATTGTTTTAACTTATTAATTTGAACGTGTTTGAATTGTTATCGTTTATTACACCTTGAAGGGTTTTCGGTGTATTAATTTAACAAAGTAATTAAAGAATAAACACTCTTCCAGAACATTCGGAAGTCGGTACCTTAAGAACTATATCCCGTGAAAAAGTGCGAATTTTTAAGTAAATAATGTCAAGTGAAGTGCTTGGAAGATCTTTTATTGCCGAAAATTGTTTTTAAAAGGATCATGTTTTTGGAAAGCGGATATTGATAAGAATACAAACTTTTTTTCTTTAAATCAATATTTAGAAAATCTAAACTATAAAGTTTAGAAAAAACAGCTGCACTACTAAAAATAATGCTTTCTTTATAATTATCATACAAAATAAAATAAAAAAGAAGGATATATATATACATATATATATATATATATATATATATATATATATATATATATATATATATATATATATATATATATATATATATATATGTATAACGGGAATCCAGTCTGTTACCCGGTTACTCAAAATTATACTTAATAATATTATTTAGGATTATTTTATCTTAAAAAAAGTTTTGTAAAGTTTATTAGTATTAAACTATGTTACTAAATCACGCAAGTATCCAATAACCATAATTTTTACCATATTTTTTCTTCATAATTATAAAAATATATTTTAAACATAGAAGGCACTTTCAACTATATCTTTAAATAATATAGTAGAATTTAAACTGTCTTTATCAAACTATTTAAAGTGAGCATACAGATTGATTTTCAGCGAAAATCAGTCAGTATGCCCACTTTAAATAGTTTGAGGGTTCTGGTTTGGGCAAATAAAGAAAAAATGAAAAGAAAAGCTTTTTATTTGTGTTTAAAATTTTTCACGTCTTGTTCTATAACATTTTTAAATTTAAGTTTATTAATCAAGATACAAAATACAGTTTACATAATACACAACAATATAATCAAGAAAAAAATACAAAAACGTAAAATTTTTGATAAGAACGGTTTAATTTTTGTCATTAGAAAGTTTGTGGTTTTAATTTTTTAAGTTTCTTGAAAACATGTTGTCATTATTAGTAAAAGTTATAACTTTCTGATAAAATCAAGCAAGAGTGGTTCCCTAAATTTGAAAATAAGAAACAAAATTAAATGCCCTCAAAACTCATTTAAGAAAATAAATAAACGTTAATGAGCGTTGTATTTTCTTCAGTTTATATTTACATTATCGTAGTCTCAACAATACTTTCAACGGTCATATTTTTATTGTAACCATCAACCACTTGCATGTATCTGTCTAGCAACTAGAAAAATATACCTTTTTTTTATTTATTTATAATTATAAAAAATATATCAATTTGAAAAACTTCAAAGAACTTCCAAAATTCATTTTATGAATCAGACATTTATTTTAGACAACTCGTATAAAAAAAATTAGAATCACAGAATAAAATTAAAACAAGACGTACAGAAAAATTTTCATACATTATGTACATTTCATAAAAACTTTTTTTTGAAAAACAAGATCTTCAAAAACGTGGTTTTAAGATCTTGTCAGAAAAAGAAAAGGATCATACAGAACTGTATTTCAATTAATTTTGATCTTTTATATTAATAGCAATTATAAATGTTTATAATAATGTTGATAATCTTTAGCAAAACGTGACATCAGGAAGAAATTCCACAAAGGACAATTTTAACAGACATAGAAAAACTACAGGAGTTCGGATTTTACTAGATAACATAAAATCAAATGACGACCTTGGACTCTTAACTTAATTTATTTTAATAACATAAAACTTTTTTAAAATTCTTAGATCAGATAAAAAAAAACAACACCTACAAAATGCTATGTTTTTGAAAAATAACTTGAATCTTAACAATTATGAATGTTTATTAATCAAACAGCAAACGCAAATTTAAATTGGCCGTTAAATTGGTTATTTATAAATACATAAATATGCAAAATTTATAAAAATTTCATAGTAAATAAATTATTTATCAATAATTAATTGCAGTTTAAGTGCTAAACAAATTAGTTAAACTATTGGTGGTAGACAAAAAAAATTTTAAAACCACTACTGAATCAATCATCAGGTAAATTTTCATTAATAAAGAAGACGTCCCCAACGTGAAAAAAAGATGGTGTGTAAAGAGTCTCACAGTTAAACAAAATAATAAAACAATAATAACAGTTCATAGCTTCTTGTGATCTTTACAAGTAACACTTAGCTAGCAAATTTTCAATGTGGGGGTTAACAATAAACATATACTATTTTCAACAGACAGACTTGAATCCTATCTTGTTTAATGTAGATACTTTCAACACATTCTGTTGTCATAGCATCACATCTTGTTTCGTTTTCTTTGTTCTTATTATTTCTTTATTATTTTCTAACCCTTTTACACCATTAAATTATTTAAAATTCTTAAACATGCAACATTTAAACCAAATCTATTTTCTTTTACAAAACTTAACATAGTAAAAAAAACTTATTTGTCTTGTGTTATTGAAGAAAGAAAATGGTTCGTTGTCAATGGAGACAAATTCAGAAAGTAGAATAACAATTGTTTAATATTTTAATTTTAAGTTAGACAGTAAATTTAAAAGTGTGTAAACTCTGTATTATATTGCTCATAACACTAGAAACGCAAACAAATATATTTAAAAAGAAACACAACTTCTTGGTTTTTGAACAAAATAAAAATAAAACTATTTGCGTATTTACAAATCCGGAAAGACTTAAATAAAAAGTAAAAATTATACGGATATGAAAAGACTAATTTTTATGTGTAACTAAAAATTCTGAAGAAATACGAAAACTGTTCTTTTCTTGATTCTATTTACTTATGATTCTAAGCACCGATAATTTTCTGTAAGAAGAGTGCAGATTGCATGGATGCATTAAGAGGTTTTTCTACACAAAATAAACTGCCTTTTGATCTATTAGACAAAGGAACTTTAATTAAAAACAGCTATGTAACTTGAATTTTTCCAAAAATAATTTTACTACAGTAAACTCAGTATGATAATTCAATTGTAGTCATGAAAGTAAGCAATGAACATAAAGTGCGTGTTTATACAGAAACAGCTAATTTATTATAAAAAAGTCTAGTAGAAGAATATTTTAAATCAAAAAGACTCTTTTTGAAAAAAAATTTCATGGCGAGGAATATAAATAAACCAGTGTAGAAGGCAGATAAGAATATCGGGTAAACTTAACTTTCGATCAATGTTATTAGTTGACTATAATGAAGAAAAAACATGTGCATATAATATATATAAGCATATAGTATGCACGTTTTTCTGTTTATCAAAATTTGTATACACTTTAGCAGCCGTAAAAAAGCCGGTGTAGACCTTCTTGTTAAATACTCATTTGTGGTGTTCAACAACAAGCAAAAAAACTATTCCTAAAAAAATATTTTACATACATTCCGAGCATAATACTAAAATTCTTTTTTTAAATGTCTTCAAAAGAAGAAGATTCTAAAATTGTCTTCAAAAAAAGAAGAAGATTATAAAAATTATATATTATGTAATTAGTATCATGTTAATTATTATTCCTTCTGAAATGTTAATTTTTTTTTAGTTTTCATTATGAAATGTGGATAGGGCAGTATGTCAGTGAAACAATAATTTCAAAATTACGTTTGAATCTAATTTAGAATTTGGATCCTAGTTAAAATATTTCATTGTAATTGTTTTAATATATTTAAAGTCATCAAAAATTTACGATTATATTTAACTTGGATTTATACAACAATCTTTAAACAAGAGTCAGGTCAGGATTAGAATCATCAAAATCTTGCTACTGGCAACAGAAAATTTAGTACAACATGCTTCATGCCCTCTATCTTGTGGGATTTGCTTTACTAGGTTACTAAAAATATTCGTTTTTTTTTTGTTTTTTTTTTGCTTACTTACTTGACCAAGACCCTTGGGGCTCTTGGTTGATTAAGCAAGCATTGTTTTCTACCTATGATAATGAATGCTGTATTTTTTTAACTCTACTCATGAGTTATTGCCTCCTTGGTATTGACTAAGCAAATCTTTCAACTATCTCCTTATGATAGTACAGCTCTAAAACTTAGTTTAATGGTTTTGAGGCCTGCTGGTAATTAGGTTTCCCGAAATCTGTGGTAGCTCTCAAAGAAATTGACTTTATCAACAGTATCTGATTAAAAATATCATATTAATGTTTCTAGTGCCATACAGCGCATGTATGGTGTTCCTGTTAATGCTTTTGGTGAAGATTGTCAAGACCACACTCAGAGCCTTTTGTTAAGACTTAGGGTTAATTTGCAAAGATGAGACACTTTAGTAGGGAAAGTTTATGTACCTAGGGCCTCCTTGTACCTGGGGTTATCCCACTTTATTTGAAAAATACAAAGCTATAAATAAAAAGTAATTTTTCTAAGTGAGGTAATTAGTTAAAAAAATCATTTTTTTTTTTAATCCTATTTTGATCGTCAGAGAGCGTTGCTACAGCAAGTTATAATCGGCTTGTTGAAGTTTTTGCGCGGGTATCTTAAATTGTAAATTGTTTTACAATCCTAGGAAAAATATTTTTATATAATTTTTTTTATATTATATTGTTTGTTACTTGAGTACTAAATGCGATGTTCAATAAGTTTCCTCTCAATCGGGGTTCGGTAAAAAATGACATTTTTCACAAAGCTATTATTTCTTTTTATCTTGTACCGAGAGCCATTTAGTTCGCTTGTATCTAGGACCATATGTGCGTAAAGAATTTGCTTGATAACGAGGTAGATTGTTGAGTTTTAATTAATGCAGAATTTTTTTCTTGAGCTTGCCAAGGGACTACCATTTTACGCGTAGACATATTTGTCAATTTTGCTCAAAACTGTTAGCTAATTTTGTTATTTAAGTGTTTCAATTAAGTAACACTAGATAAATCTGTCGAAAACAATCTAAGATTAAATAAATTTTTTATCAAATTTATGTCTAACTTTTATCTCAATTTATTATAGAGTTAAACATAATTTTCAGAGAGCGGCCTAAGGTACTATAGCTAGTGGCCCAAGATACAATTAAAATAAAGCCTTTTCTACCAAGGGCCATTAATTTTTAAGCTCTTTTACATGACGGAATTTTATAGTTTAAGCCAATATACTTATAATAGAATAAATTAATTTGCATTGAGATGTGATCATATCAGTTTTACCATTTTTAGACAAATCTGGGGTCTTGAATTTGGGCATTTGCAAAAAAAAATTTATCCTTTGCAAATGTCTGTGATCTATAAAATAAATTTTGATTCGTTAAATCTTATCCTTGACAAAATTAATTTAGAATTGACTAAATTAAAATTGGCATTAATAGCTACTATTTTAAATTGCAAAGATTAAAAGATTCCAAATTATTAGAATGGGAACATAAGGTAAAGTGACCAAATTCCAGCCAGTGCATCGGCTCGACTGTAGTGACCAAATTCCAGCCACATTTTAAATTTAATATTTCTGTCTTGGTTTTTGCTTTAAGTTTATAAATGCGACTTTTTTGAGACTGGTATGAACTCAGCCAATAAAAAAAAAACAACATTATTTTAGTTGGCGGGTGTTTATAATAGAAGAAACATCATAACAAATATTTATATCCAAAAAGTACTACTTTAGATTTAAAATATTATGTAAGCATCCTGTTTGAAACTTATAAACATTAAATATTTATTACTTAACAAAATGTTAATTATTTTAAACTATAAATAAATTTCTTAAAAAGGCAATTTTAGCTTTATAACTATGTTGAGTCTTTTCTATAGATTGTATTTCTGAATTAAATGCACCTGGTCGAAAGACCAAAATCTGGCCAGGTATAAACCTTATTCCGGTCAAGGCCGAAATTAGGTTCACGAGTGTCTAAAAGTAACTTATACTTGTAAGATATTTATATTAGTAGATTTTATTCTTTTAATATAAGTACTTTATGTTACATGTATGTCCTAAAAGTTATCAAGTATATGCATTTATTTAGTTAAATATTTATATAATATTTTTAAAATATGAGGATGATGACTTAAAAATAAACAAAAGTCTAAGTAATTGAAAGATATCATATTGTTACATGTAGATTATTGCTTATAAATGAAGTCGTATTAAAAAATAATCTTCAATTGAAAATTTTAATAATTTATAATATAAACTTTTCATTTTAGAATGGCAATAATAATAAAAAAATTCATAAGAAGAAACAGTGTCATCCAACTCGAGGTAAACATGTGAAATATAAAGAGGAAGTGTTACTTGAAGCTATAAACAGTGTTATTTGTTCATCTTAAATGCCTGTTAGAGCTGCTGCGAAATTTTTTAAAGTACCCGAGCAACTTTGCAGAGCAGGATAAATGAAAAAGTTGGGATTGGTGCAAAAGCAGGAAGAAAAAGTTTGATCTTGAATCTTGAAAAAAAGTTACTCAATTTTTCAGACAACAGAGCTAAAATGGGCATTGGTTTTGGAAAAGAACATCGAGAAATGATTACTTCAATTGTTTGTGTGAATGCAGCAGGAAGAGCCTTACCACCTCATTAAAGTTAAAGAAAATTAAAGAAGTGTCATGTTATTCCAAAAGGGAAGACAGTAAAATTCCTTCAAAGTTTTCAAGTTCTAGATGCTCCTGAAGCAACCAACTGGAGTCCAAGTGAATCTGGATGGACTAAACAAGGGATTGCAAAACTATGGTTTGAGCTTACATTTTTAAAAAACATTGGACCACAACTTCCACAAGTTTTAATTTTGAATGGTCACGATTCCCACAATTTCATAGAGTTAATAGATATGGCCATACAAAACCGAATCGAAATTGTTGAATTACCTGCTCATTCCAGCATTTGGCTTCAACCTTGCGATCAAACTGTATTTAAGCCTTTCAAAGTTTCATATAATAAAGCAGCCCAGGATATGATGTCTAATCGCCCTGGGTTTATAATAAACAAGGCCAAGCTTACAGGACTTCTAACCAAAGCCTGGAATAAAAGTATGACAAAAGCTAATATTGAATTTGGCTTTAAATCATGTAAATTCTTTCCACATAATCCTTCAATTATTCTGGCTGAAGCTTACTTGCCAAACTATGCGTATCCTGAAGACAGGTTTGTGACTAAACTCTTTGATCAAATTAAAACAATTGATAATACAACAACAATTGAGCAGATTAATCAAACAACAGACAGCACAAAAGTACCAGATATTGAGTTGGAACAACACCTAATTACCAACCCAAGATTTGCTATAGCAAATGATCATGACTATTTAGCTGAACCAATAACCGTAGTAGAAATTCCAGAGCATAACAGTGATGGTTTAGTGGAACTAAGTATGAAAACTACAGAACTAAAAGCTGAAAGTAATATAGTAATTCAGACAAGTTTTTAGTGCTTATTTCTAAAGGAAGCATATGAGTCACAATAAAAGCAGATGCAAAATAAAGCTCAAAATGAAGTGGAAAAAGAAATGCATAAGTTGAAAAGACTACAAAACATTAAAAAAAAAGGAAGCAAAGGTATTGTCAAAATATAATCCTAGGAAAAAAACGTTGCTATAAAAATGAACCAATAAAAGTATAAAAAAACTGTGTAATTTGATTATATTGTTATGAATTTTTGTTCTTAATGTTTAAAAAAGTCTTTTATAGAGCTCACTAAATTCTTTTTTTTTTTAATGTGAATATTATATTCTATGCAAATCTTTTAAAACAGAAGTATAGATTATTATATTGACACTGATTTACACATAATAGGTTCTTATTTAAAATATTAAACCTAGTTTTGTGTTTGGTTTTTATTTGCATTAAAAAAATTTACTTTTATTTGTTACCAATATGTATACTTTTTTTTTTCTTGCCTAAGGACAAGGTGGTGCAACTCCTGAAAACATTTTTTTTTTTAAGGTTTCGGCATCTTTATTAAGGTTTATTTATTGATGAATGCTTAGTATTAAGTTAAGCAATCATTTTCTAAGTGATGGTTAAGAACATGTTCATTTTAACTTTAAATAAACTTTAAGTCTAATTTTGCTAAAACTGTTTTACTTATTGTTTATCTGTCAACCGGCTAAATTTCTAAGATTAAAAAAATTATTGATTCAATATTTAGTAATACAATTAATTTTTAAATATTTTAAATGCCAACCCATAAAAGTATTAGTAAAAAGCTTGTTTTTTTATATTGGCTGTAGGGGAGAGTGACCTAAAACGGGCCTCTTTTCAAAAAATGATAGAATTTGGTAGCTAAAATCAACCGAAAATTACAAAGTATTTTTCAGGAAATTCAATCTATGCTCTACAATTTAACATCAAAAAATTAAAGGTGTGGCTATGTCTTACATTAGGAAATAACCATTGTACAAAGAGATTCTAGGGGCCCGTTTCACCTAGGAGGTAGCCTAAAATGGACCCCTTATTTAATTTCTGAATAAAACCTGGTTATTGAACAAAAATTGACTGTAACTAATTTATTGATGTTACATAATGTTTTGTTCATTGCTCACATTAAAATTTGACACTCTGAGTAAACTCAACTGAGGCAGAATATGCCTAAATTGAAGTGTCAACTCTCGAACTAATCTTATGCAAGTTAAAAAGATAATATGTTTAATTTTAAAAAATATCAAAAAACACAATAAACTTAAGCGCTTTTCATAATTGCAATAAACATTAATACAACATTTAGCTCAGCAAAACTTAAAAGTTTTTTCAAATATATTTAAAAAAAATAAAACCTCAGTTTAATTATTGCTTAGTAGTAAGTTATAATTAAACTAAAGTAAAAAAAATAAAGTATTAGTTTTATTTACTAAAGTAAATAAAATTAAAGTAGTAAGGATTAGTTATCTTTATTGTTCAATGCTTCAACACATAGCATTGCTTTTTTTATTTTTATTAGTTTCTTTGACGGAGCGTGGTCTTTTTTTGGCTTTCGTAATTTTTTTTTTCTTTTACCCTCTTGATTTCTGTTAATGACTTTCGGTTTTCTTTTAATAACATTTTTATTGCCTTCGTATTTTGCTTTTCTTCCAAATCATATTTGTGTGGACTGCTTGTCAAAACAGCGGTAAACCCTTGTGCAGATGATTTTTTTTTCCACGGAGTAATAGTCTTTGGAATAGGAGAAACTTCTGTCAAGGGAAAATATTGGTTTTTATTTAATACGTTCGGTGGAACAACTGGCTCTGAAAAGTTGAGACTTAGTGTCAGAACTTGATAAACAATTGGCGTTACAACTATTGAGGCCTGAAGATCAATGAGCAGATCCTCATTTTGAGCAATGTCTATAATCTGCTGTGGCAAGAATAATGTTTGCCCAAGAAAAATTTTCTAACGTCGTTTATTTATTAAGCAACTGCAGAGGAATATCAGTTAAAAGTGCTGAAGCAAAATCATTTTTTCTGTAAAAAAACGTTTTAATTTATTGGGAAAATGCCAGTCTTAACAAAACCATTTACAGCAGTGATAGTAGATGCTGCTCGCAAGTAGCTATTTTTAAACAGTGCGACTATTTGATAAATTGTTACAACTCGTCCAGGACGATTTCTAAACCAATTTTCAACCTCTTGTGCTTAATAGGTCATTAAAGGCTTCATTAAAGCTACACCTAAAGGTTGAAGTCTATGACTACAATGCGGTGTAAGACACAATAAAGTAACGTTATTTTGACGAGCTAGATTAATTAGTTTTAAATTTAAAGTATGAGTTTTATGCCTATCTAATATTAGCAAAATAATTCATGCTCTGTTGGATTGGCATGCTTTACAAAGTGCATTGACCAAGTAACAAATATATCACTTTGCATCCAACCTGATGGGTGACAAACAGCAACTGAACTGGGCGGTGCAGCATCCATTAGTTCAGATTTCATATGAACCCTTGGAAAAACAAAAAGAGGTGGCAGAAAATTGCCTTATGCACTCATGCAGATTTCCACTGTGACGAACTGCCATGCTCAGCAGAAGTTAGACATCCAACCTGTTTCTTTCCACGAATAGCAACCACTTTTGATGGCTTATTTGGAACAGTAATGATGCCTGTTTCATCAACATTATAAACTCGATCTGGAAAAAAATGACACTTTTCCTGCAATGCTTGCAATAAATCAAAAAACTTTCCGACACTGACTTGATTAAAGCTCTGTGCTCTTGCTGCAGAAGTTGGCTCTGGTATTTTTACAGATAATTGGGGAGGGGGGGAGGTCGAGTCAAAAATCCACGAAACCAATTAGCACTAGCTTGTTCCCTTTTTGAACTGAACCTTTTATGAAGATTGTTAAGTTTAGCAAACTGGTAGGTAACTTTATGCAAAACTTGAGGTGTTAAGCCAAAAAGCGTAGCTTCCATTTGCTTGATATGAGTCACCAGCTCATTTTCCATTTCAATAGAAAACACACATTTACTGATCCAATTGATTTCAACGAGGCTTGTACAAAGTTCAAATTATGTTGACACATTCTTTGCAAAGTTCTCCGTGGTACATTGAACTGCTTGCATGCTTTTTTTAATCCCATTTCTTTTTTTCTAACAGCCTCAATAGCTAATGACATAGACCTCTCACACCAACACTTCCTTTTTTGACATTTTCCCCTTTTTTGACATTTTTATTATTATTTTTAACTTTTTCAAATAAAAATAATAATAAAAGCCAGTACTTTAATAATATTGCCGATTTAATCTTTTTTTAATTGCACGGATGAAATGGGCCCCGGGCCTCATTTCAACCGGTTTGGAGTGTGTTATTAATATTCAGTGAAAAACATAAATTGTTAGACTATTCTCATAAAAATCTTGTGCTAATTAAAAGATAACATGTTAAAGCTTTAGAAAGTATCAACAAAAAACATTAAACATATACAGTAAAAAATATTTAGCTCAAAAAAATTTCAAAAGTACTACTTTCAAATATTCTTTTTCCCAAAAAATACCAATAAAAAAAACTATTTTTCGGATGGTTTTTTTAAATGTTTATAGTTTGTTGCACATTATTCTAAAGTTAAATTTATAATATTTATAGTCTAAACAAGAGATTTGATAGGGGCCCGTTTCACCTAAGGGGCCCGTTTTAGACCACTCTCCCCTATTTAGGTTCATTCCGCATACGCCTGGCTGAAATTTGGTCAAAGTGGCTGAATTTTGATCAATTTATTTTGATCAAAGTGGCTGTATTTATCTAGTTTATATACTTTTTGTAATTGTTGTTTTTTCACAAAATTTTCATTTATAATAATTGCTGTATTTTTATCCTAAATGCTGAAAGATTTATCTTTCTCGAAATGTATAATTTTCATATAGACCTTTTTGTTAATACGTCTGTAGAAACAATTTTGTAAAATCTTTTCGCAGAATTCCTAAACAGCGCCATTTGGCGTTTTTCTGTCTATGTAAAAAGTTAATTTAAGTAAACTTATAACTTTTTGCAATTAGCTTTGTAATTACTACTTCTACTGTTACTATTTATTTTTTTATTTTATTTTTTTATTATTATTTTTTTTGCATTTTTTATTTTTTTATTTATTGCAACCATTTTTACAACCTAAGAATATACAGCTTTGCTTATCGTTTGAACGACGATATTCCATTTTAAGTCTTTTAAATTTTGATTTTTCGATGTTATGGGGCCTTGTGACATAATTGTTTTTCAGTGTTATGGAGCCTTGTGACATAATTGAAAATATGTCTAAAAAAGAATTTGGTAGCATATTATTTTTATATTTGAACATAAAAATAAGAGCCAGATATAAATTAAGTTTTTCCAAGTTTAAGACTTTCATATTTGTTATCGCATTAGAAGGATTTCTCATTCTACTTAGATAATAAATTGCTTTACAAGCATGGTTTTGCAAGCCTTGTAGTTTGATTAGTTTTGTGTGTATTATTTGTTTTGTGTGTATAATTTGTTTTGTGTGTATTATTTGTTTTGTGTGTATTGTGTGTATTTGTATTGTGTGTATTTAATTATGCGCTTTCGCTTTGCACCACTTCTCTCAATCTTCTGTATTCTATACCGCTCCCCTTTTTCCCAAGCATGTAATTTTTTTGATGTTGTTTCTGATCAAATTGACCAAAGTCTTTTTTTTTTATCTCTCAGCCGATATTGTAGCTGTTGGTGACTTTAATACTCATCACACAATATGGCTTGGCTCTAGTTATACTAACCTCGCTTGTCCTAAACTCAAAATTTTTATCCTTTTTTTTAAATCTCTTAATCAATTAATTTTGTGACTCGTTCTCCAGACTCTAATTAGTTACCTTCATTTCTTGATGTGTGTCTTATCTTTGATTGTACCTTGCGTCAGTTTTTCCTAATTTGTCCTTCCGATTAGGGGGAGGGGGGGAGGAAGGGGAGGGAAGGAGTATATAATTCAATATTTTTTGTTTAACTAGTTATTTTTGATTAATTTTTAAACTTTTCTAAAAAAATTTTAAATTGTTCTTTAGACTTTTAGAAATAAGATTGGGCTTCTACTTCTATTTTTAACATTTTTAAGATCATAAAAAACTTTAAAACTTATAACCTTTGCAGCCCATTCTTTGCGTGTAAAATTTTACAACGCAACTTTGTATTAAAATTTAAGATATTTAAATTTTGATAGGATAAATTTTCAATTAAAATGAATAGAGTAAAACAGGGTAAAATGAAATAGTTGGTAGAATGAAATAGTTATGACAACGTTTATTCGATTGCTCTTAATTAATTATCGGATAATCCTTTTGCAAATATTTTCAAATCACGTTGTAGAGAATACTTTTCTGAGAAGATATCAAATTTTATTTTTGATGAAAAAAAATAAGTTATAAATTTTTAAGTTTTCGTATGAGCAATAAAATTTTTCTTATTATTTTGTGAAAATGAAATTAAAACTCTCGGAAGTTAAGTTTGAAAACATTGAACTTAAAAAGTTTTCTGGTATAACTTTTTACGCTGATCAAGAATCTTCAAGAATGAAGAATTTTCAAAATTAAATTTGCTATTTAGGAAAAAAAGTAATGAGTAAAAAACGGAAAAGGAGAATTGTGGGGTTGAATGAAATACGCTAACAAAAAGTTAAATGCGGCTTTTTTTTTATCAAGTCTCAAGTAATCAATAAATTTCCAACTACTAATTTTTTGTATTGAAAAAAAATTTTCGATTAAATTTTTCTGAATTTAAATGAATAACTTTTACTGACTGCTTTTATTAAATGAATAAATGAAAATGCTAGTTACTTATTTGTTAAGTAACTAGCATTTGTGGTTAATCAATAATTAAATCTCAAGAAGCTATCTCTATAAATTTTGTGTATAAACTTCAAACGGATTATTGTTAAATCTATTTTAAAATAAAATCTCGAACTTGCATGCAAAGTAAAAAGAAAAACTATACACCGAAGAGCAAGTTGCGCTTGCGGTGGTTAAAGTACAAGGTGGTGAATTTTCACTTAACAAATCTGCCAAATCATTCAGCATACCAGTAGTAACTCTTCACAGGCGTGTCTATGGCATAGGTGAAACAATTAGCAGCGGTTTAAGCACGAGATTGTCAAAACAATTTGAATCAGTTTTCATCAAGTTATTCGATGGGGCTTTGGTAGAACTTACAATAATGTCATCACACTGGTGACCGACTACTTGCAACACCGAGGTCAATCTCATCTGTTTCCTAATGTTACACCAGGAAGAGATTGGTATAACCTTTTCATAAACCGGTGGAGTCATAGGTTAAGTATCAGAGCTATAGGCAATATTTCATCACTCAGAGTCGCTTCTTGTACGCAAGAAATAGTAGCAAAGTATTTCATCACACTGCAAAGAGAATTCAACGTAGCAGGTATCAACAAAAACAGTCCATGTCATTTGTGGAATTTTGATGAAACTAGCTTCTCTAGTAATCAAGGTAAGCAAAATATAGTTTGCCGGTGCAAACGACCTTTGAAATTGGTCGGCAACAATGAAAAAATCCATTACACAGACGGAAATTGCATTAATGCTGCTGGTAATCGTCTTGCCCCATTCATTATTTTTAAATCAAAAAAACGTCTGTACAGAGATTTGGCGTTTAAGTTGACCAGATGATGCCATATACGCTATATCTTTATCCGGATAGATGGAAGATAAGCAATTTGTGCAATGGCTCACTAACGTGTATGTCCCCGCCAATAAGAAAATTCCAGGTAACTAATTCAATCTAATTTTAGTTATCTAATTATATTTATCTAATTTTACATTCATATAAGATTATATCAATCTAATTATAGTTATCTAATTTTAGGTATTTACATTTTAGTCGATGGACATGTGACACATTTCACTTATCGGGTCGTATTTATTTGCATTGAAAACAATATCTTGTTAATTTGCTTACTCGTCACATATTCTGCAGCCACTAGATGTCAGTGTTTATTGCTATGTTAAAAGAGCTCGGCGCAAATTACTTCAACAGTTTTATGCAGGTTATTCAAAAGGAAATTCAAATAGAGGTTGAAAATCAACTGCAATCAGCCGAATCACTTACAGCAGCATTGCAACAAATGTTTCGTATCCAACACGTTGACATACAAAAAAAGAAAAATGTAGATGTGCCAAGATTCGAAGGGGAGTGTCTCAACAAACGTAAAATACTTAAAAGGTTAAAAGATGCTGAGAGCAAAAAAGCAGCAAAGCAAGCTAAAAAGCAACGTAAGCTTAGCTCTAATGGCGAACAGCATATTAACCAAGCAACAAGTCCGACGAAAGTATTAGCTGCAAACCAATTTAAGTGTAAAAAGTGCCAAAAGGTTTTAGGCAAAGCTTCTGCAAATCAAAATATGGAATGGTGCCAGTGTGAAAATTCAAATTGTAAGGTTTGGCTATGTCAAACATGCATACCAAGGCGATACGTTAAAGGCGCTGAGATTTATTGCACCAAAAAGTGCCGCACAAACGAAAACTCAACCTACCCTCTAGTACCTCTAAACGACTCAACTTAATCACAAGAATAAAAAAGTTTATTTTATATGATTGATTTTTTAATTGTTATTATTAATTGTTTTTTTTAAATTGTTATTATTAATTTTTTTTTTTAATTGTTATTATTGATTGCTTTTTTAATTGTTATTACTGACTGCTTTTTGTCTTTTTAATAAAGTGTTGTTTTACCCAGTCGGCATAACTAGTATTGTAAATACTCGGAGTATTGATCACGTATAACATACCGCCATTGATACCAGAAAAATGCGCATTTAGTTTTAAGTTTCGAACTCGAGTTCAATACCGCTTATTTATCAAAAATACGTATTTATAATATTTGATCAAAATTGGATATGATATCGAACCCAATTTTGATCAAATATTAACAAAAAATGGAAAAACGAAAATCTTTGCTTTTAAAGCGCATGCTTAATCTAAAATTGCGAAAACAAAATCTAAATTAAAAAGGTCTCTCTCGAGAAATTTAGTAAATTATCTCTAGTACAGTTACAGTGCTTTATTGCACTAAAAGAGTTACTAAAACTTTATCATAAAAATATTTATTACTATTTTTAAATTTATTAATTTAGTTTAATGAAGTCCTAAATTAATATAGTTCAAATATATTTTAAATCCTATCATTTCATACCTTGCTTATGTTGATTATTATTTTATTGACATTTCTGTTATGCTATTATCTTTTTTTGTTCTGTTTTAGAAAATTTAGAAAAATAAGTTAAAATTTTGAGCCAACACTGACATTTTAATTGTTGCTAAACGTTAAATTTTGTTATTAGGATTGCAGTTCTTTTATCTGTTTTTTTGTTCTTTATTCAATAAGTATTTGACTTAAATTAAATATGATATATTTTATTACGAGATATATGTCTTTATATATAAATTAATATGAATCTTTTTAGATTTTTTAATGTTATTTTTAAATTTTTTGTTCACGCAATTCAATTTATATATGTTTATAGTTTGCATATTTGTTTATATTATGTTCAAAATTAAAACGTTTTTGATAAATATATGTATGTGGTAATATGTGTTATATAATTGTTTTCTAAATGTATTTTTAAAGTAGTATAAAATGTATCTATTGTGTATATAAATATTATAAGAGGTGTTTATATATGTTTCATAAATTTAAATAAATATATTGTGTTTAATAGTTCGTATATATGTTTATATTATGTTGTTTCCATGTTTTCAAAGTTTAAGTAAAGTCTTTGATTAGAAAAGATCACAATTTGTAAGATTCTTTTACATTCATTTATTCAGTTATAGTAATAGTAAGATTACTGGTAATATGTTTAATGGTAATAGTTAAATTGAAATAGATAGTATTAGGCTCAACGAAGTTATTAATGTAAATGCTTTTGCATTTACATTAATAACTTCGTTGAGCCTACTTGCAGGCAACTTGAAAATAGTAGTCAAATGAAAAAAAATAGATCTAGGCAGGATGAAATTAATAATTGTTGAAATGCTAGAAATGTTGCTCGGCTAGCAGAAAACTTGACAGAATTCAGTGTCAAGCAGTGTTAATGTCTGTTAATTTGGTTTTACTTTAGAACAAAGCAAAGTATGAGTTTAACTATTTATAGTATCAATTAACACTTTTTAATTTAAATAATTTTAATTTTTTTATAATTTTTAACATAGTTATGTTCTTTTTTTCATTTTTAGTTTGTCTTCCCTTTGTCGTACGACGATGTACCAACATGTATTGTTTTCTAAAAGCTAACATGAAATAACAATATTTAACAACTACTACTCTCTTATCATGACATCTTATCTCTATCTGATATTTTGATTTGCGATTCATATATGATGTTTTTCTTTATATTTACTTATCCATTACATTTTTTCATTTCAGATTTATCATATGATGGATTTATGCAATATAAAAGAACAAATATATGTAAATCTTTATGAATTTTTTAAAAACATCTTCTAATAATTAGTCCAGTCAACGTTCAAACTTCAATTTTGCATATGTCATCTTTAAGTAGTTTCTAGGCTTTTCTAAATGTGTTTCTTATTCACATGGTTTTGCAAGCAAGGTATGCAAGCAAATTTGAGCTGAAAATTTTTTTTTTTTAGCCTTTAAGGAGAATTGGTGTTACACTTTTTTAAATTTAATTTGTTTAAATATAGTAGTTTTTTACAAATAAATGTTTGTTTGTTCTTTGTTTTTTTACTTATTTGTTTTCAGATTCTTAAGAACTTGGCAACTTATCTAAGTAAGTTTTTTTTTTCTTTTTAGTGCAATTGGAAAGAGCTGAAAGTTATTTTTTAGAGCAATTGAAAAGAACTGAAGTGTTTTTTAGTTACTTCACACGGTATAACTGATCCTGATTTGAGTAAGTTTACTATTTTGTTTTATTTTATATTGGATTTATTTGATATATGTTATATTTGATATATATTTTATGTATTTAACATGGAAAACTGACTGTAATTTGTTGACACAAAAGTTTATAAACATAAATCTGCCTATATTTCAGTATATTTTATATTTCTCTGTATCTTTATAAATATTCTTTCTTAGAAAAAATAACAGACTGGAAAAAATAAATAAATTCGTTGAAAGTAGTTGAAAAAAATGATGATGTATTTCCATATTTCACTGTGTAAAGTGTAATACCACTTTTTAAAGGTATGTGAATAGATATATATAGGGTTGCCAGATGTCCCGATTTTACGAAGGAGAACTAAGTAAAAAAAATATTTTTACATATTTGGCGCAGAATTCTCCTTCGTAAAATCGGGACATCTGGCAACCCTAGACATATAGGGGAACATGGGGCAAGATGACAACTGTTTCGAAAAACGCCTGTATCTTAGTCTCTCCCAAAAATTAAAACTTACCTTTAGCTGGTGATGTAGCGATGTAATAAATCAAGTCAAACAAGGATAAAAAGTTTTTTTCTCAATGTCGGAAAAACTTTTTTAATACTTAGCTTTCGTCACAAAAATAATATTTAAAAAGAAACTGTTGATAAATCTAGTAAAATTAATCTACTTCCCTTTCAGCTAAAGTCAACTGTTATATTTAGTTTTGCTTAAGAGATAACTGTAGGTCGTCATCTTGTTCCATTCGTCATCTTGCCCCATTTGTCATTTTGCCCCATTCGTCATTTTACCCCATGTTCCCCTATATATATATATATATATATATATATATATATATATATATATATATATATATATATATATATATATATATATATATATATATATATATATATTTAAATAATTAATTTAGAGTAAAATATATTGATTGACATTGCTTCATTTTTTTATACAAGATTGTGCATTTATTATTTTTGTGCATTAAGGTAAAAATAATTTTGTGCATTTTAGTCTAGATTCTTTTTTAATTAAAAATCATTGATGTAAATTAATGTTGTTTAATATTTTTAATAAACGACTAATGTATGTAAATATATAAAAAGATATGGATTTCAATAAATCTTTAGTTTAAATAAAGTCTTTGATTAGAAAAGATCACAATTTGTAAGATTCTTTTACGTTCATTTATTCAGTTGCAGCAATAGTAAGATTACTGGTAATATGTTTAATGATAATAGTTAAATTGAAATAGATAGCATTAGGCTCAACGAAGTTATTAATGTAAATGCTTATAGGCAACTTGAAAATAGTAGTCAAATGAAAAAAATAGATCATTTCTAAGAAATATTTTACGATTTGCTTGCTATTTTATGGTATAATTGTTTAAATTGTTTAACTATAATTGTCCCTCGATTGTTCAAATATTGTAATAAATAAAATCTTTTCAGTCCAAGTATTTAAGTTAATAAAATATTTTATTAAGTTGTGGTATTATTTGCCAGTGTTACTACATTGTATTGTCTAGCCTTTTTATAATCTTTTTTAATTATACTGTAGTTACAGAATATATACTTTCTGTTATTATTATCCTAATTCTACTAACAATAAAATGCAAATAGTACTTTTGTAATTAAAAATTGTAATTTTTTTTTTAATTTCATTTTTTAGGTATTTGCAGGCTTTACTTGACTTTCCGTTTCTGGTACCTGTGTTGTGACAGATTTTAAAAAGAACTCAACTGATGTTAATGCGGTCTTCGTCGTTAACTATAAGCAATGACGTTGCTGATAGGGAGTCAAAGTTAAAATATTTATAGATAAATTTGTATTAAATTTTTTAGATAATATATCAAGTTATTAATGTGTTTTTATTGTTATTAATGATTTAATAACTCCTAACCCGTATTACGGGTTGCTTACTGCTAGTCATTATCATTATGTTATGAATTCATATTAGTTAATAAAATTGTATTGAATATTTTCTGGTTATCGTGTTTTATACGTGTTCAAATGTGAGTTTGATACTCAATAGGCGTCGTATTGTATACCTGTCTTTATACGCATCTGATGTCTATTTTTAATGCGCGTTTGACACGATAAAATGGCTAACAAATATTCGTAAATAATGCGTATTCTGGAAAGTTTTAAATGCGCATGTAATACCAGGGAAATATCGTATTGAATATTCTCTGGTTATCGTGTTTTATACGTGTTTACAAGAGTTTCAAATGCGAGTTTGATACTCAGTAGGCGTCGTATTGTATACCCGTCTTTATACGCATCTAATGCGTATTTCTAATGCGTATTCGACACGATAAAATGGCTAACATACATACCACATCGATACGTATTTAAAAGAGTTTCTAATGCGCATTCATAACTAAATTTGCCGACTGGGTAATTACACACGTATTTGCGTATTTCATTCTTCCCGAATGTCCGTGTAGAATGAAATAAATTTTTTTTAATAAAACAAAGTTTCATAAAAATTTAAAAACAAATTATTAAATTTTTATAATTTTTATACAGCTCAATATTCTCCACAACTTAAAAAAAAAATTAAAAATCTTTTTTCCGTAAAAAATAAATAATTAAAATCCTTGACTATTAATAATTATTATAAATAAATAATTAAAATCCATTTGACCCCACTTTACTCTAAAAGTTGAGTTTAAACAAAATAAGTTTTACTTTAGACTGTCCATTATTTACGTCAACAAAATAGGGGAAGGGGGTCTGGAAATTTTTGACAATTTTTGGCAAGGGGGAGGGGGGAGGTTAAGAAAAGTTGACGTCAACAACTTTACTTTTTTAAATAAATTTAGTTATTTCGTTACCAGTCATGCATAACTACTTAGTTACTAGTCATGCCTACTGGCCGAGAAAAAAGATACCAAAACAAGACTATTACATATCAGGATCAAACGGCCTGCCACTTGCAATTAAAGTTGCTCATTTAGAGAGAGATCTTGGAGTTCTTTTCTCAAATGATCTTAAATGTAATGCTCAAGTTTTAGCAGCTGCGGTGAACGCTAACCGCTCCTTAGAAAGGCTAAAAAAAACTTTTGCGCAGCCGTACCCAGTCGGCATATCTAGTATTGTAAATACTCGGAGTATTGATCACGTATAACATACCGCCGTTGATACCAGAAAAATACGCTTCTAGTTTTAAGTTTCGAATTCGAGTTCAATACCACTTATTTATCAAAAATACGTATTATTTAATATTTGATCAAAATCGGATACGATATCGTACCCGATCTCGATCAAATATCAACATATAGCGGAAAAACGAAAATCTTTGCTTTAAAGCGCATGCTTAAACTGAAATTGTGAAAGCAAAATTTAAATAAAAAAGTTTTCATTTGAGAAATTTAGTAAAAAGTTTGTCTGGAATGAAAAGGAATAGTCAGGAATACATGAAAAGTTGTATGAAGAGATATTGTTCTGCTAAAGCAGTATCGCATATCTCTAATACAGTTACAGTACCTTTTTGTACAAAAAAAGTTATTAAAACTTTATCATAAAAATATTTATTACTACTTTTAAATTTATTTTGTTTTATTCTTATTTTTTATTATATTCTTATTTTCTTATTATCTTTATTTTATTTATTAAGTCCTTAATCAATATAATTCAAATATATTATAAATCCTATCATTTCATACCTTGCTTATTTTATTATGTTGATAATTATTTTATTAACATTTCTGCTATGCTGTTACCTTTTTTTCGTACTGTTTTGAAAAATTTAGAAAAATAAATTAAAATTTCGAGCCAACACTGACATTTTATTGTTGCTAAACGTTAAATTTTGTTATAAGGATTGCAGTTCTTCTATCTGTTTTTTGCTCTTTATTCAATAAGTATTTGATTTAAATTAAATATAATTATAATTTGATATTTTATTACGAGATATATGTTTATATATATATATATATATATATATATATATATATATATATATATATATATATATATATATATATATATATATATATATATTCATATATATGAATATATATATATATATATATATTCATATATATGAATATATATATGAATCTTTTTAGATTTTTTCATGTTATTTTTAAATTTTTTGTTCGCGCAATTCAAGTTATATATGTTTATAGTTTGCATATATGTTTATATTATGTTCAAAGTTAAAAAGTTTTTGATAAATATATGTATGTGGTAATATGTGTTATGTAATTGTTTTATAAATGTGTCATTAAAATAGTATAAAATGTATCTATTGTGTATATAAATATTATATGAGGTGTTTGTATATGTTATATAAAGTTGAATAAATATATTGTGTTTTATAGTTATTATGTATGTTTATGTTATGTTGTTTCCATGTTTTCAAAGTGTGCGACTTGGCAAACATGTTGAGCAAGATTTTGCGTAAAGTTGTTATTTATGTTACTAATGCTGTTACATTTGGCTTACCTTAATATTGGTGTCTATTGTTAAAAGTTGTAAGTGGTTTTATTATTGAAACTCACTGCTTTTAATCATTCACTAAAAGCCACTCAAGAAAAATCATTTTGCCGTATATACATTTTGTTTATATCTCAATTTGAATTTTTAGAACCATGAAGTACAAACATGATTTGTTTTCTAAAAGCTAACATGAAATAACAATATTTAACAACTACTACTCTCTTATCATGACATCTTATCTCTATCAGATATATTGATTTTCGATTCATATTTGATTTTTTTCTTTGTATTTACTTATCAATTACATTTTTTCATTTCAGATTTATCATATCATGGATTTATGCGATATAAAAGAACAAATGTATGTAAATTTTTATGAATTTTTTCTAGGCTTTTCTAAATGTGTTTCTTATTCACATTTTATTTTACAAGCAAGGTCTGCAAGCAAATTTGAGCTGAAAATTTTTTTTAGCTTTTAAGGAGAATTGGCGTTGTTCTTTGTTTTATTTAATTTGTTTAAATCTAGTAGTTCTAAAAAGTAAATGTTTGTTTGTTCTTGGTTTTTTACTTATCTGTTTTCAGATTCTTATAAACTAGGCAACTCAGCTAAGCAAGTTTTGTTTTATTTTTTAGTGCTATTGGAAAGAGCTGAAAGTTATTTTTTAGAGCAATTGAAAAGAACTGAAGTGTTTTTTAGTTACTTCACACAGTGTAACTGATACTGGTTTGAGTAAGTTTACTATTTTGTTTTATTTATATTGGATTTATTTTATATTTGATATATATTATATTAGATATATATTTTGTGTATTTAACATGAAAAGCTGACTGTAATTTGTTGACACGAAAGTTTATAAACTTAAATCTGCCTATATTTCAGTATATATATATATATATATATATATATATATATATATATATATATATATATATATATATATATATATATATATATATATATATATATATATATATATAGGAATTGTGTTAATATTTCCAGTAAGAGTGCTCAATACAGCGTGTTATATAATTAGTAGAGCAAATAATATAGTATATAATAATTATTTAGTTTTCACTATATATATATATATATATATGTATATATATATGTATATATATATGTATATATATATATGTATATATATGTATATATATATATATGTATATATATATATATATGTATATATATATATATATATGTATATATATATATATTTATATATATATATATATATATATATATATATATATATATATATATATATATATATATATATATATATATATATAATTACTTTAGAGTAAAATATACTGACTGACATTGCTTCAATATTTTATACAAGATTGTGCATTTATTATTTATGTTCATTAAGGTAAAAATAATTTTGTGCATTGTAGATTCTTTGTTAATTAAAAATAATTGATGTAAATAAATATTGTTTAATATTTTTGATAAACAACTTAGTATGTAAACATATAAAAAGATATGGATTTCAATAAATGTTAAGTTTAAATAGTCTTTTATTAGAAAAAATCACAATTTGTAAGATTCTTTTACGTTCATTTATTCAATTGTAACAATAGTAAGATTACTGGTAATATGATAACAGTGAAATTGAAATAGATAGTATTAGGCTCAACAAAGTTATTAATGTAAAATGCTAATAGGCAACTTTAAAATAGTTGTCAAATGAAAAAAAGAGATCTAGGCAGGATGAAATTAATCGTTGTTGAAATGTAAGAAATGTAACTCGGTGTGCAGAAAACTTACTTGACAGAATTCAGTGTCAAGCAGTGTTAATGTCTGTTAATTTGATTTTACTTTAGACACTTCAGAACAAAGCAAAGTATGAGTTTAACTATATATAGTAACAATTAACACTTTTAAATCTAAATAATTTTTTTTTTTTTATAGTTTCTATCATAATTGTGTTCTTTTTTTCATTTTTTTTTTTTAGTTTGTCTATCCTTTGTCATCTTTTGATTAGTTAGCTAGCTGTTGAAACACGGTTTTAATTTTTGTAAATTTAGTATGATATGAAATTAACTCTATTAATCATTTAGAGTTAGAGAGAAGCTGGAGCTTAATTAAGAAATGCTGGACATTAGCTTTTAATCAAGGTAAAAATAATTTTGTTTACTGGTAACATAATAAAACCAGTTACTAGTATTTATTCCGTGCTTTTTTACATTTGTTAACATGCTGCTTTGGAAACACTTTCTTTCTCTCTCTCTCTAAAATGAGTGGGAGATTTAATAAAACTTATGTAATTACTGAGCTCTTATGTATTTCTTAATACCACAAATGATAATGACCATTTATAAGAAATATTTTACCAGTTGCTTGCTATTTTATGGTATAGTTGCTCAAATTGTTTAACTATAATTGTCCCTTGATTTTTCAAATATTGTAATAAATAAAATCTTTTTAGTCCAAGTATTTAAGTTGATAAAATATCTTATTAAGTTGTGGTGTTATTTACCAGCGTTACTATAGTAACGATGCATACATTGTGTTGTCTAGCCTTTTTATAATCTTTTTTAATTATTCTGTAGACAGAATATATGAACCTGTCATTTCGAAAAGGACATAAGTCCACAACTTTTAGCAGTTAGTTTATATGTTTGAATTAAAAATTTCTGTATGATTTGTGTTTTTTTTATAAAAAATAAAAAATACATAAATTATATACGTTCTTTATTTATCTACTTCTATGTTTAATTTCTTTAGCAAACTAGACATAATTTTAATAAAAATCATATTTTTGTTGATTTTGAAAAGTTTTAGTAAATGGACTTGTGCCCTTTTCGAAATGACAGGTTCATATATTTTCTGTTATTATTATCCTAATTCTACTAACAATAAAATGCAAATAGTTCTTTTGTAATTAAAAATTGTAATTTTTTTTCATGTCCTTTTTTTAGGTATTTGCAGGCTTTCCTTGACTTTCCTTTTCTGGTACTTGTGTTGTGACAGATTTTAAAAAGAATTCAACTGATGTTAATGCGGTCTTTATGTCGTTACCTATAAGCAATGACGTTGCTGATACGGAGTCAAAGTTAAAATATTTATAGATAAATTTGTATTTAATATTTTAGATAATATATCAAGTTATTAATGTGTTTTTATTGTTATCAATGATTTAATAACTCGTAACCCGTATTACGGATTGCTTACTGCTAGTCATTATCATTATGTTATGAATTCATATTAGTTAATAAAATTGTATTGAATATTCTCTGGTTATCGTGTTTTATACGTGTTTAAATGCGAGTCTGATACTCAGTAGGCGTCGTATTGTATACCTGTCTTTATACGCATCTGATGTCTATTTTTAATGCGCGTTTGACACGATAAAATGGCTAACAAATATTCGTAAATAATGCGTATTCTGAAAAGTTTTAAATGCGCATGTAATACCAGGAAAATATCGTATTGAATATTCTCTGGTTATCGTATTTTATACGTGTTTACAAGAGTTTCAAATGCGAGTCTGATACCCTGTAGGCGTCGTAATGTATACCTGTCTTTATACGCATCTAATGCGTATTTTTAATGCGTGTTCGATACGATAAAATGGCTAACATACATACCACATCGATACGTATTTAAACGAGTTTCTAATGCGCATTTACAACTAAATTTGCCGACTGGGTAGTTTTTTAGTATGGAAATACCCAGTCGGCAAATTTAGTTATAAATGCGCATTAGAAACTCTTTTAAATACGTATCGATGTGGTATGTATGTTAGCCATTTTATCGTGTCGAATACGCATTAGAAATACGCATTAGATGCGTATAAAGACGGGTATACAATACGACGCCTACTGAGTATCAAACTCGCATTTGAAACTCTTGTAAACACGTATAAAACACGATAACCAGAGAATATTCAATACGATATTTCCCTGGTATTACATGCGCATTTAAAACTTTCCAGAATACGCATTATTTACGAATATTTGTTAGCCATTTTATCGTGTCAAACGCGCATTAAAAATAGACATCAGATGCGTATAAAGACAGGTATACAATACGACGCCTATTGAGTATCAAACTCACATTTAAACACGTATAAAACACGATAACCAGAAAATATTCAATACAATTTTATTAACTAATATGAATTCATAACATAATGATAATGACTAGCAGTAAGCAACCCGTAATACGGGTTATGAGTTATTAAATCTTTAATAACAATAAAAACACATTAATAACTTGATATATTATCTAAAAAATTTAATACAAATTTATCTATAAATATTTTAACTTTGACTCCCTATCAGCAACGTCATTGCTTATAGTTAACGACGAAGACCGCATTAACATCAGTTGAGTTCTTTTTAAAATCTGTCACAACACAGGTACCAGAAACGGAAAGTCAAGTAAAGCCTGCAAATACCTAAAAAATGAAATTAAAAATAAAATTAAAAAAAAAATTACAATTTCTAATTACAAAAGTACTATTTGCATTTTATTGTTAGTAGAATTAGGATAATAATAACAGAAAGTATATATTCTGTAACTACAGTATAATTAAAAAAGATTATAAAAAGGCTAGACAATACAATGTAGTAACACTGGCAAATAATACCACAACTTAATAAAATATTTTATTAACTTAAATACTTGGACTGAAAAGATTTTATTTATTACAATATTTGAACAATCGAGGGACAATTATAGTTAAACAATTTAAACAATTATACCATAAAATAGCAAGCAAATCGTAAAATATTTCTTAGAAATGATCTATTTTTTTCATTTGACTACTATTTTCAAGTTGCCTATAAGCATTTACATTAATAACTTCGTTGAGCCTAATACTATCTATTTCAATTTAACTATTATCATTAAACATATTACCAGTAATCTTACTATTGCTGCAACTGAATAAATGAACGTAAAAGAATCTTACAAATTGTGATCTTTTCTAATCAAAGACTTTATTTAAACTAAAGATTTATTGAAATCCATATCTTTTTATATGTTTACATACATTAGTCGTTTATTAAAAATATTAAACAACATTAATTTACATCAATGATTTTTAATTAAAAAAGAATCTAGACTAAAATGCACAAAATTATTTTTACCTTAATGCACAAAAATAATAAATGCACAATCTTGTATAAAAAAATGAAGCAATGTCAATCAATATATTTTACTCTAAATTAATTATTTAAATATATATATATATATATATATATATATATATATATATATATATATATATATATATATATATATATATATATATATATATATATATAGGGGAACATGGGGTAAAATGACGAATGGGGCAAAATGACAAATGGGGCAAGATGACGAATGGAACAAGATGACGACCTACAGTTATCTCTTAAGCAAAACTAAATATAACAGTTGACTTTAGCTGAAAGGGAAGTAGATTTATTTTACTAGATTTATCAATGGTTTCTTTTTAAATATTATTTTTGTGACGAAAGCTAAGTATTAAAAAAGTTTTTCCGACATTGAGAAAAAAACTTTTTATCCTTGTTTGACTTGATTTATTACATCGCTACATCACCAGCTAAAGGTAAGTTTTAATTTTTGGGAGAGACTAAGATACAGGCGTTTTTCGAAACAGTTGTCATCTTGCCCCATGTTCCCCTATATGTCTAGGGTTGCCAGATGTCCCGATTTTACAAAGGAGAATTCTGCGCCAAATATGTAAAAATATTTTTTTTACTTAGTTCTCCTTCGTAAAATCGGGACATCTGGCAACCCTATATATATCTATTCACATACCTTTAAAAAGTGGTATTACACTTTACACAAAGAAATATGGAAATACATCATCATTTTTTTCAACTACTTTCAACGAATTTATTTATTTTTTCCAGTCTGTTATTTTTTCTAAGAAAGAATATTTATAAAGATACAGAGAAATATAAAATATACTGAAATATAGGCAGATTTATGTTTATAAACTTTTGTGTCAACAAATTACAGTCAGTTTTCCATGTTAAATACATAAAATATATATCAAATATAACATATATCAAATATCAAATAAATCCAATATAAAATAAAACAAAATAGTAAACTTACTCAAATCAGGATCAGTTATACCGTGTGAAGTAACTAAAAAACACTTCAGTTCTTTTCAATTGCTCTAAAAAATAACTTTCAGCTCTTTCCAATTGCACTAAAAAGAAAAAAAAAACTTACTTAGATAAGTTGCCAAGTTCTTAAGAATCTGAAAACAAATAAGTAAAAAAACAAAGAACAAACAAACATTTATTTGTAAAAAACTACTATATTTAAACAAATTAAATTTAAAAAAGTGTAACATCAATTCTCCTTAAAGGCTAAAAAAAAAAATTTTCAGCTCAAATTTGCTTGCATACCTTGCTTGCAAAACCATGTGAATAAGAAACACATTTAGAAAAGCCTAGAAACTACTTAAAGATGACATATGCAAAATTGAAGTTTGAACGTTGACTGGACTAATTATTAGAAGATGTTTTTAAAAAATTCATAAAGATTTACATATATTCGTTCTTTTATATTGCATAAATCCATCATATGATAAATCTGAAATGAAAAAATGTAATGGATAAGTAAATATAAAGAAAAACATCATATATGAATCGCAAATCAAAATATCAGATAGAGATAAGATGTCATGATAAGAGAGTAGTAGTTGTTAAATATTGTTATTTCATGTTAGCTTTTAGAAAACAATTCATGTTGGTACATCGTCGTACGACAAAGGGAAGACAAACTAAAAATGAAAAAAAGAACATAACTATGTTAAAAATTATAAAAAAATTAAAATTATTTAAATTTAAAAGTGTTAATTGATACTATAAATAGTTAAACTCATACTTTGCTTTGTTCTAAAGTAAACCCAAATTAACAGACATTAACACTGCTTGACACTGAATTCTGTCAAGTTTTCTGCTAGCCGAGCAACATTTCTAGCATTTCAACAATTATTAATTTCATCCTGCCTAGATCTATTTTTTTTCATTTGACTACTATTTTCAAGTTGCCTGCAAGTAGGCTCAACGAAGTTATTAATGTAAATGCAAAAGCATTTACATTAATAACTTCGTTGAGCCTAATACTATCTATTTCAATTTAACTATTACCATTAAACATATTACCAGTAATCTTACTATTACTATAACTGAATAAATGAATGTAAAAGAATCTTACAAATTGTGATCTTTTCTAATCAAAGACTTTACTTAAACTTTGAAAACATGGAAACAACATAATATAAACATATATACGAACTATTAAACACAATATATTTATTTAAATTTATGAAACATATATAAACACCTCTTATAATATTTATATACACAATAGATACATTTTATACTACTTTAAAAATACATTTAGAAAACAATTATATAACACATATTACCACATACATATATTTATCAAAAACGTTTTAATTTTGAACATAATATAAACAAATATGCAAACTATAAACATATATAAATTGAATTGCGTGAACAAAAAATTTAAAAATAACATTAAAAAATCTAAAAAGATTCATATTAATTTATATATAAAGACATATATCTCGTAATAAAATATATCATATTTAATTTAAGTCAAATACTTATTGAATAAAGAACAAAAAAACAGATAAAAGAACTGCAATCCTAATAACAAAATTTAACGTTTAGCAACAATTAAAATGTCAGTGTTGGCTCAAAATTTTAACTTATTTTTCTAAATTTTCTAAAACAGAACAAAAAAAGATAATAGCATAACAGAAATGTCAATAAAATAATAATCAACATAAGCAAGGTATGAAATGATAGGATTTAAAATATATTTGAACTATATTAATTTAGGACTTCATTAAACTAAATTAATAAATTTAAAAGTAGTAATAAATATTTTCATGATAAAGTTTTAGTAACTCTTTTAGTGCAATAAAGCACTGTAACTGTACTAGAGATAATTTACTAAATTTCTCGAGAGAGACCTTTTTAATTTAGATTTTGTTTTCGCAATTTCAGATTAAGCATGCGCTTTAAAAGCAAAGATTTTCGTTTTTCCATTTTTTGTTAATATTTGATCAAAATTGGGTTCGATATCATATCCAATTTTGATCAAATATTATAAATACGTATTTTTGATAAATAAGTGGTATTGAACTCGAGTTCGAAACTTAAAACTAAATGCGCATTTTTCTGGTATCAATGGCGGTATGTTATACGTGATCAATACTCCGAGTATTTACAATACTAGTTATGCCGACTGGGTAAGTTTACGCCACGTATGTTTTTATCCAAGCATTGTCACCTTACCAACGGGCAGACACAGAAACGCTAGAAAAAGGTTCAAAACCGTGCTACAAAAACCATTTTTGAGATTAAGAATCCCACCGCCAAGCAGCGAAGAGTCATGTTAGGTCTTACGACACTTAAAGAAAGTAGAATAAGAGGTGATTTAATTCTGATGCTCAAGTTCATGCGTGAATTTGATGAAATAAACTTTCACGTTTTATTCAATTGTCCCTCGTCGTCAAAATATATTATGCATGGTCATAATCAAAGACTTGCACAGCAAAGAGTACTCAACTGCATGTTAAGAGAGAAATTCTTCACGAACCGTGTTGTGTTGCAGTGGAATACCCTGCCGAAAATAGTAATTGACATTTTCAAAAATCGACTAGATGAATATTTAAATTAGTTAAAAGAGAACTTTTAAACGATAACTGGAAATAAACTCTCTCCGCATATGTTTTCAGTATTCTATTATGTTCTTAAAGCATGGTACTTGTGTCACAGATGTGCATAAGTATCTTAAGGCTGTTAGTATTGAGGTACCTGATGCAGCACATCTTTTTAGGTAATTTAAACATAGAGAACATTCATGATTTTTCAAAATTCTATAAATTTATTACGGATTGTTGTAAATATTTAAAGTTATTGACCACTAAAATAAACTAAACTAAATTTAAAAAAAAGAAAAAAGAAATTTCATAACTTTCAAATTAATTATATATATATTTTTTAAGTTTGCAATTATTAATCGTAATATAACAACTTAAAAATATAAACTTGTTTTGTTAAAAAAGATATTGAAAATCTTATAACTTTTACTCCTATTCACTTTTTGTTCAGAGCAAGTCTTTTTAATTTTAAATGGTTATATATATTTAAAAAATGTTTATAAGTTAAAAGTTGAATTAAGTTTTTTTTTCTAAGCATTTTACTTTTAAACACTTTTTCTTGAAGTTGAAAACTACTACTACAATTGCAATTTTAAAATGTTTAAATTTTTTTTCATGTTTTTTTTATTTTACATAAATAAAAAGAGGGGGGGGGGGGTTTAAATTAATTGTTGACGTAATTTTATAGGGGATCTCTAAAAGTTTGACGTTGTTGACAAGGGGGAGGCGGGGAGGTAAAAATTGCCAAAAAAATGTTGACGTAATTAATGGACAACCCCTAAGTGTAAAATTTGCTTTTGCTTCATTTTGCTTGAAAATACTTTGTTATTCATCATGTAGTTTAATTTTAAATACCGAATAAAATGAAAAATATTGCAACAAGCAGTTACAAACTAGTTTTAAATCATAATTAATAAACTTCTATAGAAATATCCCATTTGGTCATACAAAGTTACCTTTTATTAGGGATGTTCTTGCGCTTGCCTTTAATGAAGTCCACAATAAATTATGTTTCTGGAAATTTTCATTAAATAAGATTACTGCTCAGTAGTCGTAGAATCAGTTCGTAAATATGCATCAAAGAATGTTGTATCATTCATACAAATACAGTTTTTCAAAATTTAACTTTATTTCTTTAATAGAAAAGAGGAAAGTATTATGAGTTTGGAGAAAGATACGAAGATGGAATAACTGATAAGTATTAATCAAGTTTTTGGAGTTGATAAAACAATTACAAATAACATTGAACTTAAGCATATTGCAATCGGCTTCGGAAATACCGTCAATTTCAACAATTCCTCGTGGTAATAAACTTAAATATTCAAACTATTTGAGAAAATGGTTTGAATATTTAAGTTTATTACCATATGTATAAGCAATACATATATATGTAAACTCATTGATTATATGCGTATAAATGCAGGTAAATATATAGGTATATACATAATATTTGTCGCTCATATAAAATAATACATAAGCCAGTCAAAATTGATTATACAAAGTAAATTAAACATTATTATGTTTAATTTACTTTGTATAATCAATTTAATTATTATGAACTTTTTATTCATTTTTTATTTTAGAAGCATTATGACACATCAGAAAGCAACAGTCATTAAAGGTGGTTGGCATCTCAATTGTTCCAAGCATTTAAAAATGTTGTGACAAATACTTCAAGTCAAATCCTTCTTAAGAGGCGGATTAAAAAGCTTAACTAGCACCATACTGGGTTAAGTGCAATCTGTTTTATTCAGTAGCAGTTCTATAAAAGTGTTTGCAGTATTAGAAAAAAGAGCTATTTCAGTATTGTTTTCTATAAAAATGGAAGATTTAATCCTTTTAAGCTAAGAGCACTTACATTTAAATATGAAACTTGAGATAAAGTTTCATATTTCTGTCTAGGTTGTGTAAAACCTTGGGAAGCAAATAAACATGCCGGTGTTAATTGGTTTAAAGCTTTTTAAACCTTCATCCAGAACTTTTTATAAAAAAACCAGAGATAACATCAATGGCTTAAATGTCTGCATTCAATAAACATAATGTGGATCTACTTTAAAATAATTTATCTTTTGACCAAATACAAGTTTTCACCAAATAATTTGTGGAATTTTAATGAAATTGACATCACTACTATGTCAAACGCAAAAACATGCTTTGGCTAGAGGAGGAAAGCGTCAAGTTCTGTTATTAGTGCCATACGTAGTATTTATTTTAAAATGTTATTTATTTAGATAGTATTTTATTAACAACGTTTAACGCAGTAAATGCAAGACTAAGTATGGTTTTCATTGCGTAGAAAAGTTAAAAATTGCTTTATACCGTATCAGCTGTGCTTTGTGTAAATTTACTGATAAAGACTTCACCCCAAACAATTTCGATCTAGAAAATCATCACTGCACGTTACTTACAAATAAAAAGAAAGAACAACATTTTAAGAGTATATATAATACTCTTAGAATGATTAAACCAATAAAATTTTGGATGAAGCATATTCTTCAATACGTGCAACAAAACAAAACCAAAGAGTAAGTAATGAATTAAAAAATAGATTGGTTTTTGGTTAAGTGATGGGTCTCAAAAAAAACTTCCTGTTGTGTTCACAAAATGGTATGGCCTATTTTGGTAAGAAAAATATGTCAACATCTATTGACTGCTTATTTTATAAAAATGATGTTGGTGAATTAAAATAATTAAAACAGGATTTTGCTGCAGACAGGTCTAACATCCACAAGATTTTAAACATTCCTGAGTAAATGTTTTTTTTAGAAATTTTCTTTAAAGAATGAAAAAATACAGTTTCAAAACAAACATAGCAAGACTAAAATTTGAAAGCAAATGTCTATATTTGCAGATGTAAAATTCAATAAATACGCAAATTTTTTAATATTATATATTTATTTTATTTTGATATATATTAATCGATATTTCATTGATCTATTGTAATCAGCGTCATCAGGTATAATAAATAAAAATCGTTACAAAAAAAATTGTTAAAATAAAAACAAACCGTTAAAAAGATGACATTCAAAATAACATAATTGAATACAAACAATTTTTTTCAAATAATGACGCCAACTAACCTAGTAAAAAATGGCCCCTTTGTTGTCACGTTTTCACCACCATTCCAATTAAAAAATTTTTTACCACTCCCCAACTAGAGTCAAACTGTAGCTCTACTTATTTCAAGTGATTCTCTAATTTTCCGAACATGATATTCTCGAGCAACAGATTTGGTTTTGGGATGCAACCAGTCAAAAGTACCATGGTATGATTAGAAATGTTTTGTAACACCTAAACAGGCCAGTTTTCCTTTTATACTATTTTTATCGTTTTCAATTCATCTTGATAGGACTTTCTAGTGTTATTAGTCTCACCGAGATATATAGAATCACATGAACATTTTAGTTGGTAGATGTCTGGGTTTATATTTGGAGGAAGTTTTGTTTTATTGCTTCAGAATATATTATTTAAATTTGGAGCTGATGTGAATATAACTTTTATGTTATGCTTCCTAAGTTCTTTTCTTAGTTTAGAACCTACGACTAGCATCCATAGTAGCTTTATAAGTGGTTAGTTTTTCTTTGGGAGATAACTAGTTTTTTTGAAATTGTTTTTTGTATATTCTCTGGCAATATTAGTTAGATTGTTCTTGTTGCGTCCGTTTTCAACAAATATTTCTATTAGAAAATCAATTTCTTGTTGGAGGTAGTTTATAGAGCATATTCTAATTACACAACATATAAACACTTTAAAAACGCCAATGATAATATTAGAATTGATGTTAAAGTTAAGTTTAAGTTGAATAATTAAGTAATTGCTTTTTTTCGATGTATTTGAGACTCATAAGCTCCATGCATTGTATTTGCAATATTATTATATAAAAAACAGTTTTTGGTGTTTTTCGAGTTCAACAGTGTATTTTATAACAGGATATGGTTCGTTTAGGATTTTTAGAAACATTTATTGCTGTTATATTGAGTCGAAGCGAGCGTGACAATCGGTATGGACGTATGTAAATTAACTATATCAAATGAAGCCTAAACTTCATTGGGATCTATTTTCATTGCCCGGCTTTATTAATAAAGCACTTCAAGTTAATAAATTTATCTTTGATTTTATTTAGTGTTAGTTGAATAATATAAACAAGATATTTGGATGTTCTATAAGGTAGTGTGTTGGTTAGCAGGACACATTGATACAGCAGAACAGATTGGAAGATCATTTTTAGGTTTTTGCGGGAAATCATTCCATATATTCTTTTTTGGAAAATTTTGCGGAAATCATTCCATATATTTTAGGTAGGACACAATCTGATATATACATTTTAAAATCGGATATATATATTTGCATCCTTTTGGTATATAAATGCGAAACCTGCGCCTTTATCAAAATTAATCTAAATATTCGAATTAATTTTTAATTTGTTTATGGAAAGACAATGTTGTTTTGTAAAATTATTTTTTAATCTTAATTGAAACGAATTGAATGAAATTGTAAAACAATTTTGTCCTAAAGATTCTGCCTGTGTTGCTTAATATAATTTTTAAGTCGTAAAGCGCACGTTTCAATATTACTTACAATGTTGAATAATAATAATTTTCAAAGTTTGCGCTTAGAAAATTATTATTAATGTATTACCGGAATGGGGCATTTACTCTGGTGTCCTATCTCGGTTATAATTTAACAACCTTTTTTTTTCGATGCCCTGATATTGCACCAAGAAAGTTTTTTATGATATATTCAACTTGAAAATATTAATTTAATTCATACTCTTTAAGATTACTCTTTAATATTTACAAAAAATCCGTGGTTAGGTTTACAGATCTTAAAATGTAAAAACAGAGATAACTACTCAGCCGCATTTAGTCCTAAAAAGACGGCTGGGTAGCCCCGGTCTCTCCTACTATTAAAAACCAAAAACTCAATGCATAATATATCAATCAGTTATTTGATTTTTATTAAGTATATCATTAGTTAAAATTATTATTATTAAAGAGATATTTAATAAACGGGTGTTCATACTCTAAGTATTTAATATGTTGTATATTTATCTATAGTTGAACGTTAAACATTTGATTTTTTTTCAATACTGAATATAAAACGTTCTTTGTAACAGTTCGTAGCAGCCGTATTCAAGAAAATTTGAAGAACTACGTCTACGTTAAACTCTGCTGATTTAATATTCTTAAGTTTAATTTTTAATTTTATAGTTAATTTTAAATTTATAACTTGTTGTAAAAACTGATATAAATTAGATGCTATAAAAGTGTGCCAATTTTTTAGGTTTAAGTGGTTTCCTTTTTGCAAGATATAGACTTCTCGCCCTAGGAGCACAACAATATAAACTAGATCTCTAGAACTAAGTTCTTAAAGTATTAGTTAATTAAAACATTTATTCTTATCAAAAGTTACCTTAATCTAGTTTTAAGAAAAACTAAAACACTTTGTAATATATAATATGTAACATATAATATATATAATATGTAATATATAATATATAACTTTGTAATATAAACCTTTTACTCTGGTAAAAACTAATTATTATATCATAACGTCATTCCTTTTAATGTGAAACTATAAACATTTGCAACTTGGGACAAAATCTACTTAATTTAACTTGTGACTATTCGTTCCTTTAGAATAGGCGGGTTCGATATTTATAAGTGGCAAATGCAATGATATATATATATATATATATATATATATATATATATATATATATATATATATATATATATATATATATATATATTTATATATATATATATATATATACATATATCCCGCAAGTTAGACATCTAGTGTATATATACTAGATGTCTAACTTGCGGGATTTTCTTGAACGAAGCCGCTTTTTTGTTTACAAATTTAATCCGCCATTTTAGAAAGGGCAAATATTATATAGTTAATGTTCTGGTAGCCATTTCTAATTAAGCGGCTTCACTTTTCTTTTTTTTTTTAACAAGTTAGAAGGTTTTTTTCCGATTGGGAATTGTCTCAAAAAGGAATCACCCCTGAACAAATTTCTGTATGGGCCGTCGAATTCTGAAAGTTTCAAAATATACGATCAGCGTATATTTTGAAATCGTTAAAGTTTTTTTCCGTATTTGGCTTCAAGTTAAAATTGTTTAACGTTTAACAATTTAAAAGTTATTTTATACTTGTTTTTTAGATTTTTCAATTTGACTACTTTTTTATTTAAAAAATGAAAAACGAAAGTGATGATATTGATGAAGTACCTGTTGGAACGCCAAGAGAAGAAAGGCTTGCCAGAAGACTTAAAGTTATCGATGTTCCTGCATCAAGTTCATCTGACAATGATTCAGATATTGTTATGCTTCAAAACTCTTTTCAAGAATTGTATTCTCCGGTTTTAAATGTTGTTAGTAATCATTCTTCTATTCCATCGTTATCTTCTTCCAATGTCGTAAATAGTGATAATGATGAATCCTCATTTTCTAGATCCTATATTTCTTTACAGCCAGAGGTGATTGCCACTACTAATCAATCAACAAGACCAAAAATCCAAATTCAGAATAGGGCTACATTGTTAGTTGGTGGAACTCGTTTCAATATAAACCCTCATATATTTATGAAGCATCCAAATACAATGTTAGGAAGGTAATCAATCATTATTTTCAGCATTGTTAATCTTGTTAACATTAACAAATTAACATTAGTAAATGATTATTTATGTTAGTTACTATATAATTTTTAAATATTTCTGTATCTTTTTTAGAGTTAATTGTGTAAATATGTCTTTAAAATTTTTATAAAGTTAATCTTAGGCAATAGAATTTACAGCCATACCTTTTAAAAAAACAATTTTTTAGTTTGAATTTAAAGTAGATATTCTAAAATAGTGGTTGGTAAAATTAAATGTGGAATTTTGAACCTTAGTCAAGATTTTAAAATAAACTTAGGGAAGCAAAGTAAATATTGTAATGAAGAAAAAGTGGCTGTTGTAATGAATTATAATAAAATTTGTATATTTTTTTGCTTTAAAATTGATGAAAAGTCTAAAAAGGAGTTAAAATATTTTGCATTAATATATAAAGTTTACAAAAACTAATGCGTTGTTTTTCAATTTCTATCAAACTTCTAATTGGTGGCTAAAAATAAATTTGTTATTGGTAAGAATAAATAGGTTTCTTTACTTATGAACTGTACTCTGTAAATATTTTATGATTTTAAGAGGGTATCCATAAAGAACGTACACAGTAAAACCACTGATTTAGGACCCCCTCCCTTTGTACAAACCTGTATGCTTTTGAAGACGCCCCTTCTCCCACGTACGTACGCATTATTATTATTATTTTTATGTTTATTTTTCTCTTATTAATTATAACGAGAGATAACCCACCCCCTTTCCCTTGTATGCGTTTGTAGGCTTTTGGGAAACCCCCTCCCCCATACTTGCGTACGTACTTTATGGATGGCCCCTAAATTGATAGACATTTAATTATTGGTTTAGAATAATAATGTCTAATAAAGGTTTAGTTCTTGTAGCTTGATTAACTTGTGTATTTTTTTAAGGATAAAGCTTTCAGATTCAGATCCCCTCCCACAAAATGAGGGGATTGTAAATTTTGCACGGTCATAACTTCTGTGGTTTACAATATTTTTGAATGAAATTTAAAACCTGTAGATAAATTTAAGTTTAGTATAAGATAGTAAAGTTGAAAATTTTACTACATAATTGCCCTCACATTTGGGCAGTGGGTATTAAAATTTTGGAATATTTTTTTCTCAGTCCTTCATCATTGCAATTTTTTGTAAAGCCTCCTCATTTGGTATAGGCATAAAAATACTTAAGTTTGGAGTTGGAGCACAATATGTGAAATTGTCATATCTAAAACGTTAAAAAATATTGTGAGCACCCATGCATCAGAGTACAAAATGCGTATGTTATATTTGTGATACAAATATACAAAATTTTTTAAAAATTTAATGTTCTTAACTTAGATTGTTTACTCACAAATAAAATTATGTAATTTACATAGGAATTTTTTTTCATGATGACTTCTACACACATTTAAAGTTGATCATTTGTTCAACAAGACAGACAAATAACTAGAAATAATAACACATATTGTTAGTATACACTCTTAATAACAAGTTGGCGAAAAACTGTTGATGTCACCATGTTTCCTGAAGGTGGAAGTGCGTGTGTAAAGCAATATTTTTTCACTTTAACTTTAGTAAAATTTTGTTAAAAGCATCTATCTTATATGATTTTCTGTTAAAATAATAATTATATTATTAATTTGATTTTTCTTATTTTTTTAATTTAATCTCTGCAATTGTTATCTTTACATTGAGTCAAGATCTTTAACAAATCCAAAATGAAAAAAGTACCAAAAACTATAAAACACAAAAAACCATCATTATTACCAAATTCTCTAAATCCATCATTCACTCAAATTTGTGGTCTTCTTTTATGTTGAGTTTTATCTCTTGCAAAGTTCACCAGACCAACTTGCTCTTTGCGAGACTAATTTAAGTTCAGCTGTCTCATCTTGTGATCTTAGTGTTGATGGTTACCTTCTTTTAATTTGTAAAAACTTCACATGCTTAAATAGTCACACGCTTAGCCTGCACATTTACATGTGTAAGAATTTGCCCATTTGTCAGTGGAGAATAAAAGGAAAATAGTAGAATAAAAACTAAGTTTAAATCCACAGAATATTCTTTAATGTGCTTTTTTTTACCACCACTTCACTCTATCACCTTTCACTTTGTTCTATATTGTTCTCCTTTATCTTAAGATAACACTCTTTTTGATGTTTTTGATGTTATTTCTGATCAAATTGACTAAGCTCTTTCTCTTTATCCTTCAGCCAATATTAATGCTCATTAAATGCTTGGCTCTAGTGGCAGTGACTCTGTAGGCATTAAGGCCCACAATTTTTGCCTTTCTCAATCTCTAGTACAAACAATCAACTTTCCAACTCGCTTTCCAGGCAATCTGAATCATTTACCTTCTCTACTTGACTTAAGTCTTATTTCTAATCCTATTCAGTGTTCAGTTTCTCCATATTCACTCAGGATGTGCTTCTTATTTAACTTCTTGTATTCAGGCTGGCATGGAATCATTTATTCTTCTCAATGATTTCAAGTCAAGCCTGGCTTTTTTTGGTTTTCCTCTCATTGTACTGCTGAAATTTCCCATTGTAACCATTACTTACATATCTATCACCAAAAAAATTCTCCAGAAAATAGATGTCTGTTTACTATTGCTAGAAAACATTGTAAAAAGGGTTTGTCTAACGTCAAAGCCTGCTGTTCTCAGGTCACAAAATCTGTTGTTCTACCTCTCTTGCATGGTTCAGATTTTATTACCTAACTTAAAGGCAAAGCTGAGTTGTTTGCTAAAAACTTATCATCAATCTCATCTCTTGATTCTACTAATCCCATCATACCTGATATAGTCAACAAACAGGTTGATCTGTTATCCCTATTTTCAAAAATTCTGGAGAGCGATCTGACTCGGGGCATTTGAGCTTAAAAAGAATTTCACTTCTGTTACAGCATGAGGCTCTCAGTGGCTGGTGAACTTTAACTCAAATAAAACTCAATTTTTTCAGCTAATTATTATTACAACTACAGTATGCGACAAAAGTGTTTACATGTTTTTGAAAAATATTCTTTTTTAAAATAAATGATTGAAATATATGTTTATATATTAATATATATATACCAAAATAAAGGTAATTCATTGTAGTTTCATATTTTGAGCCTGAATTTAAATGAATGAGAAGTGTTTATAGCAAATTATTTATTGAAACAAAATGTCAGATGTAAACAGTTTTGTCGCGATTTATGCTATTATTAATTTTAATGCGAAATTAATACTTTGTGTAGCCTCCACGACTTCTAATGACTGCTGCAATTCTCGCAGGCATGCTACCAATCAACTTCTGCATTTTCTTACTCCAGATTCTATTCTTTATCTCTATAAATCTGTCCTGGTATGGAATACTGTTGCCTTATATAGAGCAAATCTTCGAATAATGTCTTTTTTTAAATTTAGACAAGGTGCAAAAATGCATTGTAAACATAGTTGGACCTGCTCTTGCAGCCAACTTTCAACCATTATCAAATCGTTATGTTGCTTCTCTTTCTCTTTTCTATAAATACTATATTAGACGCTGCTATAAAGAGCTAGCGTGTATTGTGCCATCTACTAAAATCCATTCTCTTTTTACTTGTTATTCAATTAGGTTTTATCCTTTTTTACTTTTTTTTACTGTGACTGTTTCTAAATGCTTCTAAAGTTCTTATTTGTCTAGTTTTTTTCCTCAAACATCCATTTTTTGGAATTGGTTCCATTCATCTTATTTTCCTGTTTCATATAATTTTTTTAGGCTATCTATAATTGTTATCTTGTTTATAAAATTCATGTTTTCACCTCCAGTAACTTATTATTATTATTAATGTTATTATTATTATTATTATTATTATTTTATTGTTACATATCAATTTACTCATACTCAATCACCTTTCTCTTTGTTTTTTATTGCAATTTTTGATTAAATTGGCTGAGCCCTTTCTGTTTATCCATCAGTCAATATTGTTGTTATTGGTGACTTAAATGCTCATCGTGCTAAATGTCTTGGTTCTAGTAACTTGCTGGCACTAATGTTCAAAATTTGTGTCTTTCTCAACATTTTTTTAAAACTTTGTGACTTGTTTTCAGACAACCCTAATCTTACCTTTACACCTAGATTAAACCCTCGAAATTAGGAAAAATGAAGTCGTCAATAAATTGCTGACCTCAAACTATTGGAGGTCGGCAAAAAAAATTGACACAAAGGGGTTACCATAAAACATAGAAATGAGGTCGGCAATATTTTGCTGATCTCAAACACTTAAGGGTTGGCATTGCAGAATGCCGACCCAATTGCAAGGGCTGCCTAGATTACTTTTTTTTATTTGCTGATCCTAGCTTATGCTCTTTTTTTTCTTGTTCTACTTAAACTATTAAACTACTTAACTTAAACTATTAAACTATTCCTTTTTAACCCAGTATTTAATTTGTTTATGATGGAAAACACTCTTGTTTATTTCCAGTGACTTCTGGGTACTAAAAAACTACATCCTTGGTCCTGTTTTGTTTTTCAATATATTTCTTAATACAAAATAATGATCTTCCTCATATCACCTCTAAGTTGGCTTTATTTGCTAGTCACAATAATTTATACTCCACTTTTGATAAGAAGTTATCTTTTTTTGATTGTAACAAACTGGACTTGCTATTGTGAATTTTAACCCAAATAAGACTTTTTGCTGCTAATAATTATCTCAATGTTAATATTATATGTATTAATAAATAAGTTAATAAATGCCAACACTCTGACTTTATGCTCTCTATATTATTTGGGACACCCTAATATATATATATATATATATATATATATATATATATATATATATATATATATATATATATATATATTATATATATATATATATATATATATATATATATATATATATATATATGTATATATGTGTGTATGTGTATATATATATATATATATATGTGTATATATATATATATATATATATATATATATATATATATATATATATATATATATATATATATATATATATATATATATATATATATATATATATATTAGGGTGTCCCAAATAACAGCATTTTAAAAAAATCTATGCTACCATCCGCTTAATGTAAAATAACACTGGATTTAAAGATTTTTTGAATAAAAAATATTTTTAGGGGTCCCCTAAGACCCTTGAACATCAGATGGGTTCCTATAATTATCAAAAAAAGTTCTTCAAAAATATATCATGTTGGATCTCAAAAGAAGCAAAATTATATAGAAATTTCAAAAATAACCATTGTTACATCAATTATAATACAAAATCTTGTTCAATTCCCTATTTTTTGCTTTTAGTTAAAAAATGTCATTTTCTGTTCACCAAAATCTAAAATAATAATTTCTTTATGAAATGATAACTTTTTGAAGTTTTTATATAATTTTGCTTTATTTGAGACCCAATAAGACATACTTTTAAAAAACTATTTTCTTGTTAGTATTAGGGAGCCATTAAATGTTTAAGGGTCTTGGGGGACCCCTCAAAATATTTTTTATTCAAAAATTTTTAAACCAAGTGTTATTTTATCATATCGAACATATATATATATATATATATATATATATAAATATATATATATATATATATATATATATATATATATATATATATATATATATATATATATATATATAAATATATATATATATGTATGTACATATATATATACGTTTTTCAGAGTTATAGAGTTGAGAGAGGGTTGTAACCACAAAAAGTAGCCTCTTTGGCTGTAGTTGCCCTCTCGGCATTGGGGAGGTGAATAATTAAAATATATATATATGTGTGTGTGTATATATATATATATATATATATATATATATATATATATATATATATATATATATATATATATATATATATATATATATATATATATATATATATATATATATATATATATATATATATATATATATATATATACACACATACATACATTTATATATATACTTTTTAATTATTCACCTCCCCAAAGCCGAGAAGGCCACTACAGTCAAAGAGGCTACTTTTTGTGGTTACAACCCTCTCTATAACTCTACAACTCTACAACATTTTTGAAAAATCTATGCTACCATCCCCTTAATGTAAAATAACACTGGATTTAAAGATTTTTTGAATAAAAAATATTTTTAGGGGTTCCCCAAGACCCTTGAACATCAGATGGGTTCCTATAATTATCAAAAAAAGTTCTTCAAAAATATATAAAATAATATAGTTAAAAAATGTCATTTTCTGTTCACCAAAATCTAAAATAATAATTTCTTTATGAAATGATAACTTTTTGAAGTTTTTATATAATTTTGTCATTTACTACAATTAAAGATTTGGCATAATTCTGAAAGCTTTTAAAAGCAGATTGAGTAAACCAAAACTCAGGGGGAAGCGAAAGCCAATCTTTTATCCTTTGTTCCTCTAATCCAATCCTATCAAACATAAGACATGAAAATTCATCAACCAACAGAGCAAGTGAAGAAGGATGTTCACTAATTTCGTTTCCCATTTCTGTTTTATCCTCTATATCTATTTTTGATTTGTTTTTAGTATTGTACCATGCTGTAATTGGCATTTTAAAAGTAAGAATTGCTTTTGCAAGATTTGCTTTCTCCTCAAATGACATATTATCATCCAACAGAGCAAGAGGAATCATTGTTGAATCTAAATACCAACTATGTTTGTAAAGAGAGCTTAAAATTGCATCGACAGCATCTGGTTTGGCATAAAGTTTTTGGTACTGTTGCATTTGGTGTATTGCTTTTATATCAAGAAAGGGAGCTCTAATAGCGTCATTAGCCTGTAAATACCATTTGGCATAAAAGCAAACTATAAATTCACTTATTAGCCTGGTTTCTGTCTTGAGTTTATTATTCTGGTTTACAAACTCAAGATGGCTGGAAAGAAGCTGTAGCTTTAGGTAGTAAAGTGCTTTGGATAAGAACCTAGCATGATAAACTGCTCCAGGTTTTCTTAGTGTTACTAAAGATGAAGAAAGGTAAATTACGACAAGTTCTGCAAGCTCATTTCTATCATCTCTGATAAAACCTTTATTTTCTTTTCCATTTGTAATGTATTCTTGCCAAAAGTTCAAAGACTCTTGCGCAGCTTTCTCAAGAATATTTCCCCTTACTACTTTCCAATCAAACTTTATCAGTTCTGTTTGATTGTAATTAAAATCAGGATTTTCAAAAAAAAATTTTAATTTTTTAAAAATGGGATTATCTGGTCCTGTAGAATGTTCATCTGAAACTGAATTACAAAAATGAACCATTCTTAATTCACATACATGTCTGCATGCAATAAGTAAAAGATATTTGCCTAAATTGTTGGATATTTTAATTAAAGAACCTTTCTTTAACCCAGTGTTACTTGCAGTAGTATCAAAACATATTCCTCCTACTTTGGATTTAAGGTTGTACTCCTTAAGAAGGTCCATTACACCATTGCATTGATCTTCACCAGAGGATAATGGTAAAGGAAGTACTCCAAGCAAGTGTGTCCCACCTTCAATATTTATGAGTACAGCCAGTCTATCAGTTTTAATTCTTTTTCCTTTGTTTAATTCAATTAATGTTTTGCCATCAAAATGCACTATGCATGGGTATGAGGATTCATTCATTGCTTGCTGAACATCTTCTTTTGATATCATGCGTATATTATGATTTGCATGTTTCATTTTTCTAGCTGCTGTAGACTGGCTACATTTGAAATCTGTCAGATCAGCTCCTGATTGAGATAGAATTGCACTCTCCAGGATCAAAATCAGTATCACTCAAGGAGTCCTCACTAGTATCTTTATTATTTTCAACATTAGTTGTACCCTCTAATATTGTTGTTTCACTTGCTGCTTTCTCTTTCTGCTACTCTTCATTACCTAAAAATGTAACAAAAAATTTACTACTTATTAATTTTAATTTAATTATACGAGAGATTGAAATAGTGAGTGAACATTGTTTTTTTTGTTTAGCTATTTTTATTTTAAACCATCTTAAGTGGCATGTAAATTGTAAGTTGGCTAGAAAGCCTAGCAATTTTTTTTTTTTTTTGGTTTAAAAGAAATACATACTATTTTTCTGTACTTCTTATCTTCTGATCCAAGCATAAGTCTTCTTTTCCCTTCTTGGTCCTCCAGCAACTCCAAATCCTCAAGCTTGTCTGAATCAGATCTTTTTTTGTCATTTTTTATTGTATTCCTAAGATCAGGAATGCCAGCTCAGAATAATTTGTTCAGGTAAACTTTAAAATCTTGTTGCTTTGCTAAATCTGCAGTGGATCCCTTTTTTTCATGTCCAGATTTGAAAGATTTTTTACTAGACTTTGATCGTTTAGTATAAAAAATCCAGCTTTAATCCATGGCTCTTTTACCTTGGCCAAAATACAATCACATTTACTTTTCATTGCACATCTTTCAAAGTTTTTTTGAGGAGAACAAGCAAGAATAGTGGCTTTTTTTGATGTACTTGGGAAAAATGATTCATTGTAAGCTAAGTGCTGCAGTATTTCCATCCCTGTTGGAAGCTGACAGCCTTGTTTACAAAAAGTAAGAAATAAAAAGTTTAGCTAAATTTTTTATCTTAAGGGTTTCATTCTAAAACTAATTATTACCTTTAATGGCTGGCTTTGCTTCTTCGATAATGAATAGTTTTTTTTTAGACCTTAGTGTTCTTACACTTCCTATTTTCTGACCACACTCTTCTTCTTTATGCATATTTAGATTAATCTATTTAATTTTTTTTGACCTAAAAAATCAAACTTAAAATAATTATTGTAAAATAATTTGCTATTACAACAAATGGAACAGTTCAATTGTTCTTTGAGCTACTAAAGCTGGGTCTCGTCAAATCTCCACCTTATAGAAATTACTAAATTTTATTGTAGATTTACATAACTAACTAAAAAAGTATATATTTTGGATATATGGTTATAATCCTTTGTCAGTAACATAAATATGGTAAGTACATTATCAAATATTGTAATTTTTTATCTAAATACAAAAAAAATTTTTTTTGGAAAAAAAACTACAATACCATGTATTTTTGCTAAAATATATAGGTAAAAATAAACATCCCATAAAAAAAAAATTCAAATTTTTATGATTTAACTTTCTTTGGACCTGCAAAATTGGCTGTTTATGATGGATTTTGAGAATTTTTTTTCTAAAAAAGTGCTTAGGGGATAAGGATAGAGTGGACCTGTTGAGCTCAAATTTTTTGGGAGTTGTTTTTTCAACATTTGCCCCAAATCTAGAGTGTATGGTATTTTAGATTTGAAAATTTCCTCAAACTGACTACTCCTAATATGTGTATATATATATATATATATATATATATATATATATATATATATATATATATATATATATACATATATATATATATAAATATATATATATATATATATATATATATATATATATATATATATATATATATATATACATATATATATATATAAATATATATATATATATATATATATATATATATATATATATATATATATATATATATATATATATAATGCATTTAGCCCAGCAATCAATTGATTTAACTGGGCATGAAATGTCACTCATAAAATTGTACAAAAATAAATGTAGATTGTTTGAGAATCTAGATTCTTTATATCTAGATAGCACTTGCCCAAACCCAAAATCTCTGTAAATGTATGTACTGATGTCCTCGCTGATGGTTATTTTTGTATGTTATATGCAAGGTTACCTATGCAGCGATATTTATACACACGTTTTTTTTGTCAATAGAATGTTCACATCAGCCAGCAATTACTTAAGAGTAAATGAACATGGTGAATATCTTGTTGCTGAAGGTGTCTCTCCAAATGTATTTCAAATAATTTTGGTAAGGTAATTATGTTATAGTATCTTCGTAAGTTTTAAGCAATTATTTTCAGGTATTAAATGCTTTTGTGTGCTAAAGGTAATCTTGTTTTTTTTAGGAATACTACAAAACTGGCAAAATGGTTTGCCCATCAACAGTTCATGTTTCAGAATTAAGAGAAGCATGTGACTATCTTCTTGTTCCATTCAGCCATGAATCTCTTTCATGTCAAAATTTAAGTATGCTAACATGTTTTTATTGAAAAATATCATTGGTATTTAAAAAGCAATTACATTTAAATTTACCCAAATGATTATAATTTGTTAAAATCATTTGGGTGAAGTTTATGTTATATTATGTATATTCAATTTGTTACACCATAAAAAATTTGTAATTTTATTCTATAGTTCTCTGAATTTTTTTTAGTAATCATTAAAAATTAATAAAAATGTTGTGGCAAACTTTTTTAACTTTTTAAATTGTTTAGAGGATGAATTCACAAATTTTTAGTTGTTGTCAGTCTTTTGTTATTAGTCATTTATTGTTATTCAATTGTTGTTAATCATTTGTTATTAGTCATTTGTTGTTAGTCATTTGATATTAGTCTTTTGTTGTTAGTCTTTTTTAAACTTGAATAATTACTATAAAAATTATTTTTTAATCAAATCATAAAAATTTTGGAAAATTATTTTTGAAGTGTGCTATTCTAAAGCTTCTTGCTAAAAAAAAAAATTTCCTTTACTTTGAATGTTTTTCATATGTAATTGTTTCAAAGAAAAAATATTTTTAAGTGCAGTTTAGTTTAAATGCTGTCAATATTGTAGCATTTAATAAGAAATTAAACAAAACAAAAGGTGATTTACAAAATACTTGTATATTTTACCTGTAGTCTTTGTTACTTTAAAAATTTTAGGTGAGCTACTGCATGAACTTTCAAACGATGGGGCAAGAGTTGAGTTTACCAGTCTTTACATTGAAGGTTATATATTACCCAAGATGATTGAGAGTGCTAAGGTATTCATTAGATTTGTCAAAACTACAAATATATTTTAATGTGAGCTAATGTTTAAAATACTTTTTATTTTGTTTCAGTTTGTTTGCAATGTATTTTTTAACTAATTTTAGAAAGGTAATAGGGAATGTCACTTAGTTGTGCTTAAAGATGACGACACAATTGAATGGGGAGAGTTTCCTCCAAGCACTGGAGAAGAATTTGCTGAAAGTAACTGGATATTTTTTTTAAGCAAAATATATTTGTTCATGAAATATAGTGATGTCTCTAAAAAAACATTTAGTAATAAAAATTTGATGACTAATTACTTTTAGATTTTTTTAATTTAATGAGTTTAAACATTTTTAAATTAAAAAAAAAAATTTACAATAGAAATAAATTATTTGGACCATGTGTAAATGTACCAAGTATTTATAATATTAAAATGCTTTGTATTTTATTAATTTTTTTTTTTTACCTTTATTTTAGTTATTTACAGTTCAAAGCTATATCATTTTTTTAAATACTTTGAAAACCGAGATGTTGCAAAAGAGGTATTAAAAGAAAGAGGTTTAAAAAAAGTGAAGTTGGGTATTGAAGGTTACCCAACGCATATGGAGAAAGTCAAATACAAGCAACATGGAAAACCTGATGGTATGCTTGAATATTATTATTTGATAAACATCGAACTTATGAAGCGATTTTTTTTTTATTTACATATTTTGTATTTTAGTTGTGTATAGTTATATACAGCGACCCTTTGTGCACATGTCTTGGGAGAAAGAAGGAAGTAAAAGTCGACATGTAGATTTTCAGTGTGTGAAGCCTAAATATAATTCAGTTGGACCCAATGCTGATGAAATAGTTCCTTTTGGTGCTGCTGTTATAGATATTGATATCCCAACTGCTCTCTTGACAGATCAAGGAGACTAGATTATTGGGTTGAATTAGTTTTGAAGAAAGAAGAATCTTATTCAAAATGGCGTGATCCTGAGCGGCTTTCGGTCATTCAAATCCGTTAATTGTGTGGTTGAGAATAAAGTCGATTGTTATATCATTTTAAATATATTTGCTCTAAGCACAAAAATTGTTGTTAAATTCAAGCATGAGTTTTATCGGTTTTTTATTGGTTTATATGTGATATTAACATTTGTTTATAATATATTTGTTATTTTTTTTATCTACTTTAGAATATTGTTTTTTTAGTTGTTCAAACAATCTTCTTATTCAACTTTTAATATACAATGTACTAAATATTGTAATTGTTTATAAAAAATTACTATTTAATTTAATAAACATTGAACTTTTCTAATTGAAGCTTATTTTTGGACTTGAAGATATAAATTACGATAAATAATAATTAATTAACAATATAATGGGTTAGAGACATAATAAGTGAAATTAATGATAACGTATTAGAGACATAAGTAATCATTAGTGTAATGCTACTTTTTGTTATGTCATGAAATCTTTTCTATAACATGAGTTGTTTAATAAAAAAAATGGTTGTTTAATTTAAAATTTTATTAAGTCAAATAAAAAAGTTACTTAAGAGAAATTAGAAAATTTACTTATTAGAAATATCGGATAATTTGTATATTTTTAAAATTAGCTAAAGTTAACAGTGAATATAATATAAAATTAACTTAAGTATTATTGGTAAATTAGAAATACAATAATTTTAATCAATTACTATTTTAGTTATATATTTCCATAAATATATCTCTCATAAGGGGTGAGTAAACATCAAAGAGGAATGCAAACAACTTTACACCACAAAAGAATCAAGGGAGCTACTAGTTTCAGCAGGTGCATATGGATAGCGAACAAAAAGCTTGGCCAATTTCAAAACTATTCTATAAGTTCGGCATATTCTTGGCTACTATCACCACCTAGTTGACGTACGCCCTACCCCACCAGCAAAAACTGTTATGCAAATAATTTTCGAAAATTTAGAGTAGCTCTGGAATATGAAATATAGCTTGCCGTCAGTATCCAGAGCTGGCATCACAAAGAAATTAAATAAACTTGTGGATGCTTATAAAACATGTTTGGTGAGAAAGTCTACTAAGGATTTCTTTATGGCGTTTGATATCCTCGACAAAAATATAAAAATAAGACGGAAAAGCAGATCTTTTATGATCATCAAAAAGCTAATAGAAAGAGTTGTGCATCAACCAGCCAAACAGTTGATGATCATCCTGCTAACAGGCAGTTGATAGCTAAAAACATAGATCTTGATTATGTAAAGCAATTATATACAGGGTCAAGCTCCCAATATGTTGATTATTCTGACAATTTCCAGCCGTTGCTAGAGCTACCCAAAAGAAAGCTTAAATCAAAAGTGAATAACAATACTTCTCAAGATAAAAAAAAAATTTTTTTCAAATATGTTTACTTTATTTTTGTTTAATGCAATACCAATTGCTATAATGTGCGCAGAAACTGGTATCTAAACCCACAAAGCTGCTAGGATAACTTGCTCATTAAGTTATTTTCATGAAGATATTCCCACTTCACATCAATCTGCTTTTTTATAGTTGATAAAAGGTTTCAACTCTTATTTTATAGCTGGTAAAAAGGTTTCCTTCAGGTTAAACTTAAATCTATTCAATCGTCTTTTACATTTTGATGGGAAAGCTGTGGCAGCATATAATTATGGTGTTAAGAAAGTGAAGCGTATGGTCATCGCCCTTCAGTCAGATGGACCAATATTTTAATACATTGGTCTTAAAACACTTCATACTAAAGAAACCTCAAAAATCTAGGAGTTATGATAAAGGAAACATTGTCAGAGTATGGTGTTTATAAAGTCTCATTATTTGTGATACCTGCTCCGTTAGTAAAAACATGTTACATAAAAATTATACATGTTAGTAAAAATTATATTATTTATTTTTAATGGCATATAATTAAATAAATAATTACATTTTATTTTATGTGGATCTTATGATGGTTCTGGTGGAATATTAGGGGTTTTAATTATAGGTCTGAGCTGTTTAATAGACCTGTTCCTTATTATGGGTGCAATGCACACATTTTGGACCTTGTTTTAAATAAAATAGTAAATTTCTATTTGCCAACAACAACAAAATCACCTGCTTTAACTGATATTTAGTTTATAAGGAAACTAAAAGAAAAGAACCTACAATTAAAATATTATACAATGTTATGCATAAAATACCATATCCTCCTCCAACTGTAAAAACCTAGAAAAATGACTATAGGCTGTTGGGTAGGTTTGTTTCCCTCAATTTATTTTAACAGATCGAGAATTTGGCAGATAATTTTTTTATGTCAATGATATGTATGAATTGTATACGCATTTTTTTTTGCTTTTTTTTCAAGTTATGTATTGCCTTTACGCACTACTTGGATTCCATAATATTACTCAAACTGGAGCTGTCAATCAAATTTCCATGTTCTTACTCATCAAGGTGGAACAGCAGGGTAATTTACGTCTTACTAGGATATTTTCTAATCTCTAAAGACCGTCTTTGAAATAAACAGAAAAGTTTATTAACTGTTTCTGGTCACATATACGTGGTTCAAAATGAGAGAGAAACCCAATTAGATAAACCTAAAAGAAGCCACATCAAGCTGCATTCAAACCCAAGAAGCTTTGATCAGACATATCCTTAGAGTCAAAGTCTCATTAAAAAATCTGAATATAACAAATGAGGTAGTTAAAAGAAGACTCCGAGCTATAAACATCCGATGTAAACGGGCCAAGTCTGATAATGCTCTTGAGAGACTTTTTCAACTCAAATTTTTATTAAAATGTCTAATTAAAAGTAATTTAAATTTATAAACTTTCTTATATATTTATAATTAATATTTTAAACTAAATCAGTTTTCAAAAAACGGGAATATAGAACTTTTTTCTTCATCTGCAAAAAGTAATTTTTTTTTTGACCTAATAAAATTTTAAAATATTTCATTAATTTTTATAAGGTTGTGTTTAGAAAACAATTATTCATGTTTAAAAAAGGTTTCACGAGTGATTTTTTGAAACTTATTTTTGAAAATAGTTATTATAGCATCACCCTAGTAATCATAATCGATATTACTTCATAACGGTAAAAAAAATTTTTTTTCAAATTTGTTTTTGAAAGAGTTCATCGTCTTCGGGCTAAGGGACAATTTTACGAAGGTGGGTGGTTTATTTATAGTCATATAAATTTATAGCTTATTTTTCAAGGAATATAGTCGAATATAGGAATAAAAATTTGACAAATTTCATTCGGCAAATTTTAAGTTTTGAGGGATTTTTTTGAAACTTGTTGACAGCTTTTAAGGACTTGCCCCCTCCTCATTTTATTCAAAAAATTGCCTCTGTTTGCTTTAACAGTTTCAAAATTCAAATTATTCCAATCATTACAAACTCGATTTACAAAATAATTATGTTTTGCATAACATATTTTCTTGCAAATCTAAAGTTGTAATTTCTACCCTTTATTTTTTTTTTGTCTCTTACTCTATTTATGGCATTTCGGTTGCTCTTTTTTGAACTTACTCATCAAGATTTATAAAAACTTTAAGAAAAGAAAACAACAGTATTACGTGAATGTATTAAAGAAAAAATATAAAATTGAAAAATTTTAAAAACTTCAACTGTATAGTTTTTAAAAGTATTTTGGAATTTCCTATAAATTTTCTCTACTCCATTACCATATTTTTGAATTATTATCTTTTTCCTTATAAAAAAAAATTGTTTTGGGTTACTACAATAACAGCCTATATGTTTAGTATATTAGCTAAATTAAATATATTAAACAAATATATTAATTGAGTTTAATGAAATAAAAAAGTCAACTTCTATAATAAAGTATTCGCATTTTTTAATTATTTAATATTTGATATTAAAATACCAAAAAAAAATATCCGTTACACCTTTTCTCTAACTCAACTTTTAGTTCGGCAAAATAATAAATATTTGGTGCGTTGTAAAAGTTGTTAAAACATATAAAACAATCCCTTTTTTTTTAAAGATGTTTTTTTTTTTAATTATTCTTTATTTGTTTGTGTAAAAAAAATAAGTTCCTTTTTCTTTCTTTGGTTTAAAAACTTTGAATTGTCTGGAGACAATTCTAAAAATCGAGTTTCCAATGTGATGCATTCAGTTGTAAAGAGAGAATGAATAGTTAACGTAAAAGGAGTGATGAAATGTCTGATAAAGCATTATTTATAAAGTAAATATTTCATATGTACCTTTCCAAAAATATTTTTAAACATCTATTGATATTTTAATTTAAAAGCTCTAAGTTAGATTGATAGTTTTACATAAATTACTCTGAACTTGTTGAAAAAGGAAAGAATGAATAGATAAAATACACTGTTGAATATAGAGTCCAAGTAATAACAGCTTAATTTGTGCAGATAAAAAAAAAGACGTTGGAAAATGTGAAAAAAGAGGAAAGTTGAGGTACAATGCTTTACCACAAAAATTTAAAAATTTTCCAGACCATCTAAAAAGTGTATTAAGTTAAGTTTTGTTTATCCAATTTAAACTTAATAGGTTTTTACAATACTATAAGTCATATTTACTCTACTCCAACCTTAATTAGTCTTATTATGGTACTTTCTGAGCCATGTATTTTTCCAGTCTCATTTTTTTATGGCCTCTGTTAAACATGGTTTTTTGGTTTGACGACAACCCATTCAATTCTCTTTAACCAACCGTCTCTAGCACATCCTTTTGGATGCATTGATTCCTTCATTGTTTATCTCACGCTTCATTATCAAGTAGTTAGGTGGTTTTAAAGACAGATGGCCCTGATTTTACCATCACAACGTAAAGTAGAATTTATTTTTCAGCCTTTTTTGCTTCTAGCTGCTTCAAGAGGCACATTTGCATCAATTTTTCTTTAATTTTGGTTCACTACTGACTTCAAAACACTAAAATTTTTGCTACCTATATCTGAGAATGTGTAGAATGAAGAAGTAAGAATTGTACTTTCCCAAAATTCTTTGGGTTAAATCTGTAGACTTGCTCATACTAAAAACAAAATAGAAGTTAGAATAGTTAAGAATTAACCTCATTTTCAAACTATTTATTCTCCTTTTGAATACAAAATGTTAAAAGCTCATTGTTTGCTGAACGATTTCCAGAGTGTTTAAATACTGATTTCCTACTGCCACTTTTTGACCCAAATTATATTAGAGAATATAATTTGGGTCAAGAAGTGCTTGGTTTATTGCCTTTGGTTTATTGCTGTTTTTTTCTGGATTCTTTTTTGTCCTTTTGAAATTTCCTAAAAATATTCTCGAGGAGCACTTGGCCTTGACAATTTAGTACTTTGTGTTTTAATGGTAAATAGGGAAGGAATACTGAACCAAAAAACTTCTCTGGATTCTTTCTTAGAAGAACTAAATTTGCCTGCTAATTTGCCAATGTACTGCGTGAACGACCAGGCAAGAAACACGATACTTGCAGTCAAATTGTCCAAGCGCCTTGACCAATACTTGTGCAACAATCATATTTTGCAATGTACAGTTCGAGACTCATTTGGAATGACTGCTGGAATGGATGCTGCGTTGCAAACATGCAAACATTTGGCTTCTTTAACTCACCAGTCAACAAGGAATCAATTTTAGACAGTTACGCCAATCTGTTGACACAAGATGGAATAGTGAACTGGATTGAATGGCTTCTGTCCTACATCTAAAGAGTGCAATTATCAGCTTATGTGCAAATGAAGATATTTTTTCTTCAAAGACCATCAGTGCATCACAGTGGAAATCAATCGAGGGAGCAGTAGAAATTTTGGCACCACTTACAGAAGCTACAGAAACGTGGTCGGCTGAGTCTATTCCAACAATTAACACTGTCGCCGATTCTCTTTATTTAATCCATGACAAAATTGATCAATTTATTGAGATGAATGGAAAAAATGGCTACGGTGTCTTGTATGAAAAAAAACTTGAAAAGCTGCATTGAGAAAAGATTTCCTCTTTGTCACACTGGAAACTTATTGAGTGCTGCAGCAAACTACTTAAATCCTGCTTTAAAGGGACTTCACTTGAAGCTCTTCAAAAAATTTCAAACAACAAAAGAATAGTTAGCCTCACAGGTTAAGGATACTGTTGAGTGCCAACCTGTTGCCAGAGTCCTTTCAGCAGCTTGTCCCCTAATTCAAAACTGAAGCGCAAGTTAAACGTCAGACTTGAAACACAAGAGCCAACATCTGAACTGAATCCTATTTTGAGCGAAATGTGCCAGTATGAATATTTCCCTGATGCCAAAAAAGACTTTCCGATTCTTGATTGGCGGAAATTGCATTCAAATACATTGCCAGAACTCTCTTCATTAGCTAGGCAAATTTTAGCTATTCCAGCAAGTTCAACTAAATCAGAGAGAGTTTTTAGCTCAGGTGGAAGTGTCGTCCGATCATCCAGACACAACTTACACCCAGAAAAAGTAGAACAAATCATCTTAATTAGAGAAAACATTGTCTTGTTTGGAAAAGTTTAGCAAAAAAATTCTGAATTAATATTTGAAAAAGTTGTAACTTCTCGTCTCGGTCTCGTCTCGGTTTGAAAAAACCTATTCTCGCTCATGGTTAGCTTTATTAGATTTTTTTTTCTCAAGAGTTAAAAACTTGCATTCTATCTTCATCTTTTTAAAAATAAGATACAAATACGTAATATAGAAACTGTCTTTAAAACTGGGCCAAGTCAGTAAGTAAGTTTATATGATATAAATTTGTATTATCTTGATTAGATTCTGGTTGAAATGATTGATATCTCAGCAATCGAGACGAACCCGTTTACCCGTAAAATTTAAAAAAATGCTCTCGCAATATGTGCCAGCCCGGCTATTTGGGCCATACCAACCCGATTCACATTTACTGCCCCTAATCCCAAGTATCGGAACGGAACTCGTGGTTAATACTTTTCACATGGGATTCTATTAATTCCCCATAAAAAATAATTCTGAGATTTTAATTCATTTTTAATTAGACTTTAATAAATTTTTTAATTAAAGCTGCATTTTAAATTTGAAGCGTGTACATTTTTTTTTGTTTTTGCTTTGGCTGTTTTTATTATTAATTTAATCTTTGTTTATAGAAAAACGAATTATATTTTATGAAATTTGTTTTTTGATAAAAAATTTATTTCATATGTTTAATTTATATAAATTAATTAAATATAATTTATAAAAAAGATTCTTATCCTACTTTATGAAGTAATACCCAAAAATATTTTTTGGTGTCAACTATGACTTGTTCGACAGTCAAAAAGTCAATTAAAAAACCACCAAAAAGTCTTTTGTAATGTAAAAATTTCATTTAACTAAAAATGATCTAGATTTTAGACAGTTTTACTCATTATGTACACAAATTTAGACGTTTAAATTAAAGAAGTTAAGTGCTGGATGACTTTAGACATCTAAGACAAACCAAAAGGATTATTGATTGAATGTCCATGATTGCTTTGATTCATATTTTTTAATTTGATCCACTGTTGATGGTAGCAATAGTAGATATGTAGCACAAATAATCAACATTAAATGAGTCTTTATTATTTTTTTTTTCCGCATTTACAATTGCTTTACATGCTTTTATTATATAATCATTACTTAAGTACATTAATACATTACTGTACTTAAGTAAATGATTATATTAGAAGGTAGATAAGTATATAAGAAGTTTTATCTTTTACAAGCAACAAGAAAGTTGTGTTTCATTTGAGCTAAATTTATTGTATAATATATATATATATATATATATATATATATATATATATATATATATATATATATATATATATATATATATATATATATATATATATATATATATATATATATATATATATATATATATATATATATATATATATATATAAATATATATATATATATATATATATATATATATATATATATATATATATATATATATATATATATATATATATATATATATATATATATATATATATATATTATACAATAAATTTAGCATATAAATGAAACACAACTTTCTCGTTGCTTGTAAAAGATAAAACTTCTTTAAAACTTCTAATATACTTATCTAATATATATATATATATATATATATATATATATATATATATATATATATATATATATATATATATATATATATATATATATTATACAATAAATTTAGCTCAAATGAAACACAACTTTCTCGTTGCTTGTAAAAGATAAAACTTCTTTAAAACTTCTAATATACTTATCTAATATATATATATATATATATATATATATATATATATATATATATATATATATATATATATATATATATATATATATATATATATATATTATACAATAAATTTAGCTCAAATGAAACACAACTTTCTCGTTGCTTGTAAAAGATAAAACTTCTTTAAAACTTCTAATATACTTATCTAATAATATATATATATATATATATATATATATATATATATATATATATATATATATATATATATATATATATATATATATATATATATTATACAATAAATTTAGCTCAAATGAAACACAACTTTCTCGTTGCTTGTAAAAGATAAAACTTCTTTAAAACTTCTAATATACTTATCTAATATATATATATATATATATATATATATATATATATATATATATATATATATATATATATATATATATATATATTATACAATAAATTTAGCTCAAATGAAACACAACTTTCTCGTTGCTTGTAAAAGATAAAACTTCTTTAAAACTTCTAATATACTTATCTAATAATATATATATATATATATATATATATATATATATATATATATATATATATATATATATATATGTATATATATATATATATATATATATATATATATATATATATATAATATTTTTGCAGAATGTTTTACAATTGTTCTTTATATCTATTGTCTGTATTATAAATTTGTCATTTATAACTTTGTGTTATAGTATTGTAATGAAATAAAATCTTACTTTTACTTTTATTATTGTTTGTGTTTAGAAACTTTTTTTTTTTAACAGATATTTTAAAATAATAATGTTGACATGTGGGTCAACATTATTATTTAAATTATTATTTTGGTAATTAAAAGATATTTTTAGATAATAATGTTGACATGTGGGTCAACATTATTATTTAAATTATTATTTTGGTAATTAAAAGATATTTTTAAATAATAATGTTGACATGTGGGACATGGGTTAAAAGAGGAATTGCTAAGGAAGTACCTGATAAGGTATATTATACAATCATTATTGCAGTTACAAAAAACTTAATTTTCTTTATATTAATATTATGTTTTAAATGCAGGTAGAAATTAGTGCTGATGAACTTAAAGAACTTCTACAAGAAACAAAGGAGCAAATAAAGTATGTTGCTACATATGTTTAATATACATTTAATTTTTTGTAAATATAGTTTTTTGTTTGTAGTTATTTTATAGTTACAAGGAATATCAAATTTGAAACAAGTCATTTTTTTAAGTCAAGTTCTTTTCTTTTAGTTCAATATTTTTAGCTAAAATTCTGAACTAATATATTATTGTAGTATCACTCATCATACCTTTAAAACAGCTCTGTTTTACATAACTTTTTTTTAGATTTATGATCTGTATAAAGTTCCTCAAACAATAAATATAAATGATTTTCTTTTGTGAGTAGCAAGGGGTCATATTTTTTATTTGGCTTAATTGAAACTTTGTAAAATGTTTAAAACAGTTTGAAATTGTAAACAAGTTTAAACTGAAAGAATAGTTTTTACTTTTGAAAATAAAGAGTTCAGGGAAAAAAAGGTTTCACAATGTATTAGTTACAAGATACTCAATTTTTAAGTTCCAAAACCGTTTTTAATAATATTTGATTACAAAGTGACCCTTCTCAAAATAATTCAGCAATAATATCTATTTTATTAAAGTAATTTCAATAAATATTTATAGCGCAGCATTCGGAATTAAGGTCAGCATTCAGCAAATGAGTTTTTTTTGCAGACCTTGTTTATATGTTGTTATGGCTCAACTATTGACCCATTCAATGTTTTTGACCCAGTATTGACCCATTCAACTATCTTTTTGACTCAATATTGACCCATTTAACAATTCAACAATGTTTGAATCCTCCTAAGATAAATTTAGAATTTCAGGTGTTCCTGGGATCAAGTAACAAAAATCTAAGGTAATCTAAAAAAAGCAATGAAAAATCCAATGCACTGTGCAAAAAGTATATATTAGTAACTGAAACTAAAATTAATTACTAAGTTAACTTAAAGGACCAAATTAGTCTAAAATTAGTTGAGTAACTTTTTAGTTTGACTGAAGTTAGTTTACCAACTCTTTGGTTTAGCTAAAATTAGTCGACTAACTTTTTTTATTTAGACTAAAATTAGTTGACTTTTTAGTTTGACAAAGAATTAATAATAAAAATATGAGGTGTAAGAATGGCTTTACATCATCATGATTTTGTATCTGGGTTGATTTCAAATTATATCAACATTGTGCATTGTGCATTGATGGTCTATCATTAACCAGAGAAACAAGAAATTAGTTCATAAAAAATTGCCTGAAGGGTTTCTCAAATTTATTTTAAAACTTTAGACAAGCCCTGCTAGCTCATGATCAGTTTAAACAATATTTTTCTTGTTTAGTTTTATCCGGTCAAAAGTAAAGATAATTTAGGAAGTAAGAAAGCAAAAAAGCTTGTGCAAATATATAGACAGTATCAAAAATAGATAGTTTTGTAAAATATATTTCAAAAATGTAATTATTTTTATTAAAATATATTTGTTCTTAAAATTCTTATTGAATGAATCTTTTAATTTGTTTGGTTCCAAAAATATCATTGTGAAAAAATTTATTAAAATTAATATTTTGTTTAAATTAAAACTTTTATTTTATAGCTAGTTACTGAATATGCTTATGTTTTTAGAAATGTTAGTTAAAGTAGTTCAAAAAATTAAATCGTATCTCAAAAAAACCAAAATTGCCCAGGTTTATTGGGGTTTTTATTGGGTTTTTTTAGGTTTTTTAATGCCAACCCTAAGGTTTTTTAATGCCAACCCTAAGGTTTTTTAATGCCAACCCTAAGTTTAGGCAACTAACTTTTTAGATCGACTACAATTAGTCAACTAACTTTTTAGATCGACTACAATTAGTCAACTAACTTTTTTAGTTCAATTAAAATTAGTTGACTAGTTTGATATAGGGTTTTTTAGTTAACTTAGTATTTAATTTTAGTTTCAGTCACTAATAAATAGCATGTAATGGTTCTAAAAATAATAATTTGTATAGATGTCTTTTTCAAATTTTAAAATTATCGTTTTTCTATATAACATTCCTATATATTGAAAGCAATGTAAATAAAGTAGAAAGTCTTTGATGTAGAAAGGAAGTCTTTGAAAGATGATGTAGAAAGGAAGTCTTTGAAAGAGGATGTAGAAAGGAAGTCTTTGAAAGAAGATGTAGAAAGAAAGTCTTTGAAATACTTCAAGAAATTGAAATTGATGATTATTAACAAACAATTTATATTGGTCAGAACTGTTCTGCTCTGCTTTTATGTTGTCTACTTCTATTTATGTTAGTTACCATTATAAGTCCAGCTAAAAAAAATCTTGCATTTCATGGCATGCTATTGAATGAATAGTTTTATTAAATAATAGTGTTTAACAAATTGACAAATGCGCAAAATTTACTGAAAAACTTAAAAACTTAAAAAGCATTTTTTTAATTAGGAGGAATACTTTTTTCTTCTATCAAATTTTTAATTCTTTAAATTTAATTTATTTTAAAAATTAATATTAAAGCTTTTAATAGAAATTATACATATATTATTTTTTTCAAAGTAATTTTCACAATATTACACATAAACATTTTTTTTGTTTGTTTTGTTTTTTAATTATTTTGTTTATAGTTTAAATGATATATATGTTTTTTTGTTTTTTACATTTTACATGTTTTGTTTATAATTTAAACATTTAGCCATTTTTACTTTGTTTTATTTTGAATTAAAATAAAATGTTTGTTTAGCCTCTTTTTTTAAATTAAAAGAAAAAATTAAAGTCGATTTTAAAAATTGCCCAGGCCAGTCTAAAAATGCTTGTGGTAAATTTTAAATGTAGACTATAGATGTCAAGATTTGTATTGTATATATGTATAAAAAAAAAACAAAGTCCACATAGACTTGAAATATCCATAGTCAAGTGTTCATGGAATCCCAATTATTTGTTTTAAAAATTAAAATAACTAGATAAAGATGGCTGATTGTGATGAACTTTTTAAAGTCAGTAAGAAATTGAAAAAAGTTAAGTCATCACAAATTCAGAAAAAACTTCTGTTTTTTCTGAATTTGCTTTGATGTATTAAAAAAAACTAGTAGAAATTCGTTCCTACATTAATGCTGGAGATAACTGCCAATCAATAATCGACATTTGTCTACTTTTAGAAAAAATTATGTTTAGATCTCCCAATATCAATCATGGCAGATCAAATTTGATTGGTAAGAAATGCTAGGCAAACTTAATAATAAAAAATTAAAAAACCTTCAAAAAAAAAAAGAAAGTTAAAATTATTAAGTTAGCAACTAAATGCTTTCGATTATTAGAATAAAAGAAGTTGGTGCTATGCGGTAGTGGTGTAGTGGTAGAGCGCTCGCTTCATAAGCGAGAGGTTCCAAGTTCGATCCCCATCACATCCCTAGTAGTACCGCGCTCAACTTGTTTCTCTGCGCAATGGCCTTGTTTGTCAAGGTTTGTGTTTCAGAGTTGAGAGTGGGTTATAACTACAATTAAGTAGCCTCCTCGTCTGTAGTGGCCTTCTGGACCTTGGGGAGGTGAATTAACAAAGAAACAAAAACAAAAAATAACAGTATAAAAAAAAGCATGAAAGTCATATTAAATAAGCTGAAGTTATGTTGATTAAGCTGAAGATATATTGAATAAGCTAAAGTTGTATTATAAAAAACTAAATCATAAAAAACTGAATGATTTTGATTGGAGTTACAGTTTAAGATCATAATGAATTTATTACAGTTCATTATGATCTTTACATAGTAAAGATCATAATGAATTTTTTTTTTAACTTTTGTTCAAAAGTTTATTAATATATTAATTTTATTTTGGTTTATTAATATATTACTAGCTGTCATGACCCATACAATACGGGTTGTAGTGAGGGATAGTCAATAAATTATGCAATGCAAAATATTTTTAAAAAACAGAAGTAGGAGATAATAAGCTCTGTTACGCGGCAATTTTTATTAAACTTAATGGGCTACTTTATTATTTTTTTTAATTAGGACTCTGCGAGAGAAAACTTTTGATCTTTTTTGTTTTGCTTATTGTAAAAGTTTGCGTTACGGAATTTATGGACGATCTTTAAGTCTGTTCCACACCTGACTATTTTAAAAATTTATTATAGTAAACAGCATAAAATCAATCGATTTAAAGTTCTTGGCTTTTGGTTAACAATTAATTTACTATACTTTATAACTGTACTTATTTACTTCAATATTTTTTACATAATAAAAGTATCTTTAACAAATAAGACAGTTGCCTAACATTTCTTCAGGTGTTTTTGGAAACTTAGGCTATAATATTTTACTCTCTCATTAAGATTTATTTAAAAAGCAAATTTGGACATTTAAAAACAGGCCAAAGAGACCTAGTTATTTTAAATAATTTAGCTTTATTTGTTTGATATTTTTAATAAAAACTTTTCTGTAAAAAAATTCTTAATAAATTCATTCAAATAAGCTGTTTTTACTGCAAATAAATTATTAAACCTGTTTTTTATGCCAAAAATCGATACTTAATGCAAGTAGAACCGTCAAGTACAAAAGGTAATAAAAGTATAAATGGTTACTATTCACATATAAAAAAATAACGTAAATATAAAAAACAAAGCAAAAATAAAAAACAAAGCAAAAATATAAACTTTAATAAAAATTACAAAAAAGTATTATATTCAACATAAAAAAGTATCAATAATACTTATAAAAACAATTTAAATTGAAACATTGTTTCATTATTATATAGCTTTTAGTAAATGGTATGAAGGTTATCAAACTTCATTTTAGCTTTTTGAATACAATCAACATTCATAACATTTCTTAAATTCAGCTATGTAGGAACTTTCGAAAATCAGTCATAAGAGAAGGAATTCGACCTAAAAATGGAACAAAATATTAATTGAATACACTTAATACACATTAATTTATTATGTACTATTTATTTGAAAACTGGAAGATATGATTAAACAGATAGCAAATAAGAAACGTACTTTGTGAGGCTGTAAAATATTCAAGATTTATTGCAATTTGCATTAAACTCATTTATACAACCATCATTGCCAGGTTGCTCCATTCAGAGCGACACTGCTGCATTAGGATCATATATATTTAACTGAAAATATGTGGGTAGAAAACCTCCTTCAGGCCTTAAATTTCTGACATGATGCAAAATTTGCCTACAGACCTTAAAACAGAAAGGGCCATTATTTGAGGAAGGAGCTATTTTGGCTGTAAAGGAAGCAAAAGGTAGAGAGGAACTATAACTCCTTAGGTGTTTAAAAAAATTTTGATTTACAGAATGATCAACATGGTTTCCTGTCATTAAATTAGTCAAAAATGGTGGATATGGAGAAAGAGAGGATATGGAGAACTAATACAACTTTACATAAATGGCAGCACAAAAACGAGTTTTATTCAAAAACTTATTCGCACCACAATACTGACAAATATAGTTTAATTCTCTAAGGTAGTAACTCTTTGTAGCAACATTATTTCTTGGTATGCAATGGATTTATACTTAATGAGTTCTTGCCTTGCCTGATATCTTTCATTTCTACAGCAATTTATCTCAGCTCCCCTAGGGTCATCTCTTTCATTTCGACGATTTATTTCAGCCAGCCTAAACTTATCTCTTTCATTTTGACAACAGTTCAATTCATCTCGCCTAGCCTGGTTTCTTTCATTTTGATGAAGTCTAATGATTTCACTTATTAAAAATCAGACATAATTAAGCATCAAAAGAGTGCGTAAAAATGATGCTTAATATAACAAAAGTTAAACTTTTATTCTTAGATTAAACTTTCAGTTTTCTCTCTTAACTTATCTAAAATAAAGTGTAGGAAAAATAAAACAGAGTGTAATATAATTATCTACTTTATTCTACCTCTTAGTCATATTTAAATTAATTGTTTTAAAATAATATAGCAATGTGTAAAGATAACATATTTCTATCAAGAACTTATACTAAAGTTATAAATAAATTGATATAATCTTTAAAACTGAGTAATGTTATATATTTAAGGTAGTTGTTAATAATTATTGACAAAATATTATTAGTATTTAATCAAAAAAACAATGGAAAGAAATTTAAAAAAATTATAAAATTTTTACAGATAAGAACTCATAAATAAAGCAAATTAAAAAAATTAAAAGGTATTTGCTCTGCAAATACTGCTAGCATTGAACGGTGAAATGTAATCCTCCGTCAAAAATCTCTTTCACAACTTTGAAACGCATTAAATGCAAGAATAAATAAATAATAATAATTAAGTAAATACAATAATAAAAGAAATACTCTTTAAAAAATCACATATTTGCTTTAAGTGGAGAAACTTGGAAATATTGAAACTTCTTGAACTATTTTAATTTTTTTTGTGTATTTAATATTATAAAAGAAAAAAGGTCAATAATACAATGTAGAAAAATTAAAATGTGTATATGTATGTATGTATGTATGTATGTATGTATGTATGTATGTATGTGTGTATGTATGTATGTATGTATGTATGTATGTATGTATGTATGTATGTATGTATGTATGTATGTATGTGTGTATGTGTATATGTGTATATATATATATATATATATATATATATATATATATATATATATATATATATATATATATATATATATATATATATATATATATATAAATATATACATTTAAATATTATTATGGAGAAAATATTTTCTATACAAAAAATCCTGAAAATTTAATAAGAGTTACTAAAACTTATGTTATAACACTTTGTATACTTACCTTAATAAAAAAACAATAAATTTAAGTTAAACATATTTAATGAAGAAAAAGAGAAACTTTTAAATGTTTAAATAGGGAGTAGTTGTTATTAAAAAGGAAGCCCATTTTTTAACAAAATTTATTTATCAACAAAATAAATTGTTAACAAAAAAGAAAAGAGTATATATTAGGGTGTCCCAAAAAACAACATTTTTGAAAAATACATGCAGAGACCCCCTTAATGTGTTCTATCTAATACAAAAACACTAGATTTAAAATTTTTTTTGAATAAAAAATATTTTAAGGGGTCCCTCAAGACCCTCGAATATTTAATGGGTCCCTAATATTTTCAAAAAAAAAAGTTTTTTAAAAGTATGTCAACCTGGTACTCAAATGAAGCAAAATTATATAAAAATTTTAAAAATAATATTTAATTTGGAAAAATTTTAACTTATTTATCAAAATTGTCATAAAAATACATTAAAAATGCATTTTTTTGTTTTTTGTTAAAAAACATAATTTTTCATGTAATAAAACCAAAAATAACAATTCTATATTTGAAATCTATATTATTTTTGAAATTTTTATATAATTTCGCTTCTTTTAAGTACCAGGTTGACATATTTTTGAAAATTTTTTTTTTGAAAATATTAGGGACCCATTAAATATTTGAGGATCTTGAGGGACCCCTTAAAATATTTTTTATTCAAAAAAAAATTTAAATCTAGTGTTTTTGTATTAGATAGAACACAATGTTGTTTTTCGGGACACCCTAGTATATATCTCTGAAACAATTTTTTTCTTTAATTAACAAATTACAAATTGTTAACAAAAAGAAACAAAGTATATATCTTTTCAACAAAATTTACTTAAAAAGTAATTGTATATAAATATTTAATGATGTATATATCTTTTCAATAAAATTTACTTCAAATTATAAATGTTAAAAAAATTATAGATATTAAAAAACTATATATCCTTTTAACATTTTTTAAGACACATTCTTTCAATCTTTTTTTAATACATTTTATGAATACACTAACTACATTCAATTTTAATTTATGTGTTTCATCATGACAGTACACCACTTTACTGGCACGGACAAAATTCTTGCTCTCAACAAAGCCACATTATAGCAAAGTACACCACTTGGCTAGCAAGATCAACACTCTTGCTGTTAACTAAGCCAAGTCACAACAACTTGAAACAACATAATAACTACTTACAAACTATAAACACATAACATTATAACACATCACGAATATACTATGTCATAAAGAATCACTTCATATATAAAAGATATTAACACACTCACAAACCCATATAACCTTAACACATTAAATATATAAATTAAAAAATATATATAAATTAGAAACATTTACAAATAAAACCTTATTTTTATAATATTTGTTCAATGGCATACCTCGTAATAAATTGTTGTCAACTTTAAAAAACAAACGATGAAAACAACCTGTTTTTTAATATAATAAAAACAAACAAATTTTTATGTAATTTTTTAAAATAAGGCATTAAACAACCTTGTTCTTGAACATGCAACATAGAGTTGACCGTGTGAGAAGCAAGGGTTTTAGAGATAAACACGAACTTTATAAAGAGTTTGACCTTTGAAAAGAGCACCGTCTTCTAGAGTCATCATCGCCTTCTAATTTAAAAAAAAAAATTACAGATAAATATACTTTAAATACAATTGACAAAAGACTGGAATTGTGTTATTATTAAAATGCATGAATTAAATAATTTACCTGACTTTAAAAGTTACTATACTAATTTAGAATTAAGGTTTATCAATTACTACAGAAATTAAAAATTAAAAAGTTTTTGATTTTCTGATTTAGCAGATATTAACAGATTATTAAGATTTAAGAATACCTCATTGCTTGGTCAAAAATATATAAAAAGAAATATTCAAAGGCCAAGCTTATAAAACTCTGTGTAAACACGCGCAAATGGGTAACAGCAGTATTAAGTTAAGCAATAATGTATAGTGATTATATATATTAAATGAATTTTTGTTGATGAATTAAATTTTTTAAAATGAAATGAGTTTAAAATAATAACTTAAAATTTCAATATTTTTTTTTAAGTCTAAATAATAAATAATGCGAGCTTTTGATCAATAGAAAAAACATCTCTAACAATTAAAACAATTTAATTTTGCTAGAGTTATTATAAAAATCTCATAATGCGGAAGCAGAAAAGTTGCTTAACCCAGTAATAGATCATTATTTTATCAGCAAACTTATGACTGTTTTAAGTTAAGGCAACAAATATTATTTTAATTTGCAAGTACAATTTATATATGCTTACAGTACATTTTATATGCATATACATATGTTATTACACGCATATTATTAAAATAAGTTTAGCGTATTTTTTGTGCGCATTTCTGATGCAGTGTTTGAATATATTTTCAAGGAAATTATTTAAAAAAACACCATTTGTACTTCAAAATTCTTTTAAAAAATCTAATCTTTAGAGGAGATTTTTAAACAAACAAATGTTGTGTCTAGTTGTGCGCTGCTTTTTTGCATGGTTTATGGCCATGGTTTTTTGCATATATTAATAATTTGCGTGTTTAAAAAAAAGTGCTGTTAAAACCAAACTAATTTAAAAAGAAAACTAAAAATAAACAAACCATAAACTGAAAAGAGAAACTAACTTAACAAATGATAAAATATACAAAGGATAAACCAGAAAAAATAAAAGCATAAAACTAATATATTTTTTATATATATTTTATAATATATTTAAAAGCCTCTCAATTAATAAATCAAACTTAATTGATTTAAAAGCATTCCAATTAATAGTTTAAATATTATAATTTTTCCTTTATTACCATGTTGTTGTAGCTCCTAGGTTGATTAATTGTGCCATTTATGAGGCGTGAATATCATATTGATATTGGTCAAGGATTCTAATTCTACTAACGGAATTTGTTTTTTATAATAATTTATTTGCTTCGTAGACATTAGAAAAAATTAAAGTTTCAAATTTTTTAATAATTAAGTTTTAAAGTAATTAAGCTTGGATTTATAAATAACTTTCAAACTTCGATTTTTTCTAATTTCTTGGTAGTGAAACACTTTTAAATTTAAATAAAAACATTAATTTTATGCTTTTGTTTTTTCTAGTTTATCTTTTATTCATTTTATCATTTGTTAAGGTTTTTATTTTTAAAATTTAGTTTTGTATTTTTTTTTTAGTTTTCATTTCTCTTTCTAGTTCATAGTTTGTTTCTTTTTATTTTAGTTTATATTTACATCTGTTTATTCAGCTCATTTTTTAAACATGCTATCTTAAAGCATTGTTTTGTCAAAACAAAATAATGTGTGCCTAGTCATATAAAGCATTCAGTCACATTTTTTCTGAGAAGGCTTGATACATATATGATTTTGTTTTTAAAGCTATTTTGAAAATACACTATAAATTTAAATGCAAATTAAAATGAATTTAAATATCATAGCTTATTATAACTACAAATAATTTTTTGGAATTTAATCTATTTGAATTAATCGACACAATTTTGGATTGTTTTTAGTGATCTTGGAGAAAATGTTGAAGATCTCGATGAAATGCAAGAAAAAATTATTTCAGAAAAAGAAGTTCCTGTTTATGAGGATAGTGATGAAGAAATAAAAGCAGAATATGGTTTAGATGACTATGATGAAGAAGGTGAAATTAAAAAAGTTATAATATATCTCAATTAAAATCATGGTTTGTGCATCATCTTATTCTGCTTATTTTCAAGCAAATTTTAGGTTTTTTTTAATAAGCAGATCTGTTCAATTATATTTTCTTGAGCAGATCTGCTTGTTTTAGTCAACAGATCCAAATTTTTTTTATCTTTTTCTTTTGTTGTTGCTACAGCTTCCTCATTTAGAAAATTAGCCAGTAATGTGCTGCCCTCAAATGCCTTGAGCCATTTATCTTAAAAGGACCTTTTGGAAATAAAATATTTTGTTATTATGTTCTGGAATTGATCAATAAAAAAAGTTTTATTTACTTTTTCAATGGTTTGTAAATTAATTTCTTTACTGTCTGATTTAAAGTGTTAAACTTTGTGCAGTTGTATATTAGTATTTTGCATAATATAACATAACCCAGTGTTTCACAGGAAGATGTGCGATCGCATGCAATTATATGACCACAGAAAAAATAGTTTGTTTTGATGAATCGACCACGACTTTTAATACGTTTTCAAAATTTAAAAGTGCGCTAAAAAAATTTACTCAAACTTATCTAAAAGAAAACTTAACTTTAAAAAAAAAAAAATCTTAATGAAGGAGAAAATTGAAAAAAAACCTAAAACAAAACTCAACAAACTAAAATGCTTAGTTTATTTAAATCATGTTTTTAATTACGTTCGGAATAACTTTTTATCTTTATTAATGTTTATATAATATTATCAGAAACCCCTAAAATAAAAAGAACAGTTTACTTTTCATGATTGTTTAAAAAATACTCACACTTAATTTAAATTATAGTGTTTTTTTTACTAATTTAAAAATATCAGTTTCAATGTAAATGTAAACTAGTCAATAATCACGCATTAAAAAACCATTTAATTCTTTGTTTTAACATTTGTACTTTGTTTTTTTTTAAATTTGTTTTAAAATATTAACATCATAAAAAATACAAATAAACAACGGTTTATTAATACTTAACATAAAAAAATTCATTAGTAGTGTTTTGTTACTTCATTAAAAAGCGTTTCAATAATATAAAAGCATTTAAGATCAAACTTATTTAATTGTAGCAGCTTTCAAAAACATTTATCTTTTATTTTCAACAAAAATTTCTTTATATTTTTAAATTTATTAACTTCAATGATTCTTATATTCCAATTTGTTAAGGAGACTTTCATTGTCTTAGAAAGTCATTGTTTATAAAAACAAAATAATTTTTTAATAATGTTTATTATAAAAATTGCATACTTAAATAATTTATATAATACAGGGTGGCCAGCGGTCCTTGAAATCCTTGAAATCCTGGAAAAGTCCTGGAATTTTATAGGTCCTGGAAAAGTCCTGGAAAAACACTACTTTTTACAAAAAATCCTGGAAATCCTGGAAAACTTTTTTTTATAGAGTTATATTTTCCATTTATTATGAAAACTAGAAAACGGAGTATTATATATTCCGTTTTCTTGTTTTCATCTCTTACAAAATTTTTAGTTTGATTATGTATTTTCTGGAATGATCAAAATATTTTAATTAATTTTACTATATGTATTATTAATTCTACTAATTATTTAGAAAGTAAAAAATACAAATAATATATATATATATATATATATATATATATATATATATATATATATATATATATATATATATAAATTAATATATAATATAACTAACATAATGCCCAAGTCAAAGAACTGTCCTTTCCAAACAGAATGACTATACAATAAAAAGTATTCTTCTTGGGTAAAATTTTGTTCTTCAAATTCAAAGAAAGCCAGATTTAATTGGTATCGAACAGATATTTATATTTCTAACATGGGAGTATCTGCTTTGGATTCTCATGCAATTGGTAAGAAGCATAAAGAACATGCAAGAACACATAATGCAGCTGATATATTCTTTACAGGTAGTTTTTAGTTATTTGATTTGATTTTTTACTTTTTATTTTTAAAAATGTTTTTGAATTTTGGAATGCTTGGAGCAAATTGATTAGCTGTGCACTTTACCGGATATTAATTTTTTTTTTACACATTTCATTCCTAGATTTTACTACAGAAATATCTGGCTCTAAAGCAGCTTTTGTTAACTTGCAAGAACATTTTCCCAATTCAAACAAGGTTTTAAATGACAAAATGCCACAACCTACTATAGAGGATCTTCAATCTCCAGCTCTGGTTACCAAGGCAAAAATAATATGGACCTTAAATGTTGTAATGTCACATTCTTCAAGATCATGCTCACATTTAAATGAAATATTCAAATCTATGTTCTCTGATAGTACAATAGCATCAAAGTTTGCATTAAGCAAAACAAAATGTGGCTACCTCATAAATTTTGGTTTAGCACCATACTATGGAGAGCAACTTATATCTGAAGTCAAAGCATCACCTATCTTTGTTTTGTCATATGATGAGAGTATGAATGTAATCTTTAAAAATGAACAAATGGACTGTGGAGTTAGATACTGGAATTCAAATTCTGGTGTTGTAAAAGATATATTAATTCTAAATTCCTCAGACGTCCTAATTCACAGAATTTATTTGACAAACTTATTGAAGCAACAGAGATGTTTGATCTTGGAAAACTAATTCAAGTATCAATGGATGGTCCTAATGTTAATTGGGAGGTTCTAAAAATGTTAGATAGACATAGACAGGAAAAACGATATTCTGATATAGTTAATATGGGCAGTTGCAGTTTGCACATAGTTCATGGTGCCCTACAGACAGCAATAAATTCCAAAAAAAATAAATTCCAAATTTATAATCTTTTTAAAGAGTCACCAGCTAAAATAGATGAATATATTAGAGTTTGCGAAACTGATCTGCTTGCTTTGCCGTAAGTATGCATATTTGAACAGAAAAAAATATTATAATAAATTATCTTATCTTTTATATTTATATATAAGTTAAGAGCATTTCACCATTTATAGTTTTGGATTTTATTGTTTCTCAGTTTCTGTGCAACTCGCTGGGTAGAAGATGAAGGTGTGGCTTCTAGAGGCATTATTGTATGGCCAAACATGGTTAAAATTATAAAGTATTGGGAATCACTATGCAAAAGCAGACGTCCTAAAAATGAGCTATGAAGTTCTGGTAGATCATCATCTTCACAGTTTTGTACCTTTGTGAATGCAGTTTTTCAAAGATCTTGCTAAAAAATTGAAAGGATTTTTAGTTCTATTTCAAACAGAGAGACCTATGGTTGGATTTTTATCTAACAGTTTAGAAAGCATGTTGCGAAGTTTGATGAAAATGATTCTCAAACCAAAAATTTTAAATGAAGCTGCAACTGCATATAGTTTAATTAAGATTGAAGTTGGTAAATCAAACAACCACCTAGATGTAAACAAAATTGAATTCGGAACAGCACTAAAACAGATGCTAAGTTCTCTTTGTTGTAAACCAGAAGAGAAATTAGAGTTTATAATGGAATGTAAGCAGATTATCATAATGTTATTGCAAAAATTACAAGAAAGATGCTCATTGAAATTTAGTGAGGAATGCTTCATCAATATCCGCTGTTAAATTCAAGGCTCTAGCTGAGAGATTAAGTGCATTAAAATGGCTTTCAACCGATAATGCAGATGATGCAAAACAACAATATGATGAATTTGTTAGTGCAGAAAGTTAGTGTTCAATTTAATGAAAAGTTTGAGTCTTTTAACAAATTAACTGGTTCTGTTGATAAATTTCTTGCTGTCTATTTACCCAAAACTCTAAAGTATTCAGCATTGTGGAAAGTCTGTTCTATCATTTTTGTGTTATCTCATAGCCAATCTGGGATAGAACAAGGATTCAGTATCAACAAACAGTTGTTGGTCGAAAATCTGCAAGAGAGATCTCTTATTTCTCAAAGAATAGTTTATGATCACATCAATTCTCATGACATTGCTACTCATCAGTATGAGCTCCCCAGCGATCTTTTAAAATGTTGTAAGCTAGCATACAATTGCTACAACGCAGTATTGAAAGAAAACAAGGATCAGTTAGATGAAGTAAGCAGGAAACGTCAATTGATTGATGGAGATATTTTAGTTATTACAAAACAGAAAGAAAGTGTTAGAAAGTGGATTGAAGTTCTCAAATCTGATGCTGACAAGTTAAGCATTGACGCAGAAGTAAAGAGAGACTTCACTGTTCTTGCAAAAGCAAATTCTTTTAGAAACACAATTTTAGAAAAAGAACAAACAATTAAAGACCTTGAGCAAAACTGGAGCAATCCAAAAAAGAGATAAAATAAAAAAGTATATATATATATATATATATATATATATATATATATATATATATATATATATATATATATATATATATATATATACACACATACACGTTTGCATGAGTTTAAACAAACTTTACATTAATATATGTATGTATATATGATTTATATTTAACACACAAACGGTTATATGTATGTATGATTTGTCATACATACATACATAGTTCATATCATAACAAATGTCATACATTTGTTATGATATGAACTGTCAATAATACTTTTAAAGACATCATTGACAGTAAATTGTTACTTGATTTAATTTTCCATTAACCAGGAAAACTTTTTTATATTAGCGTTTTGCTAATATAAAAAAATTTGTTAAGAAGTTTTGATGTAATTTATTTCACTAAAGATATAATTCAGAGTATTTTTATTCAGCGCGTTTTTGAAATATATTTTGAAATAGCTGCGGTCAAGTCGTCAAAGCAAAATGTAATTTGCCTGGTCATATAATGACATGTGATCGCATGTCTTCCTGTGAAACACTGTAACCATTATCTAAGATTGTCTTCAAAAAAAAAAAAAAATTTTTTAAAATGTATTTATTAATACATCACATAAATTGCTATTAACTGTAGTATTAATTTAAAGAAATTGCATCAAGGGTTGATTTAAGTAGGGAGGTCAGAGTGAAATTCACAATCTAATTAAAAGAAATTTCCTCTTGTCTGAAAGATAGATTGTTGTTTTGAAATGTAAAAATTTTCTCCTGCTGATTTTATTATGAGCAGTTTTTAAAAAAAAAATTACTCATATGATAAATATAGTTTTTTTCAATTAAAATATTTTATCCTTACAACTATTCAGTTTTAAATTTAATTAATGTTTGTGTAACCAACCACCAGATTTTTTAATTGTTATATAATTTTGGTGTTGATACATTAAGTTCTGATTTTACTGTCAAAATTTTTTTATGAGGTTAAAATATTTGCAAAATAACATTTATCATTTATTAAAGAAAAAGCAAGTTTTATCTTTATTTTTATTTAATTTTAAAATAAAATGTTTTTAAATAGTTTAAGTTTTAGTTCTCCTAAACAAAAGAAATTGTAATCAAACTAATAAAAGTTTTGTTATAGTCGAAATTCTGATTTAGCAGTAAAAGTTATTAAAAAAACTGTTTTCGAAGCATGAAAATTATTTTTTAACAATAAAAAAAAAAAGAAAGAAAATCTGAATCATGATTTTGAATGTTATGTTAATGCCTGGTTATCTATTGTTCAGTTAATGTTATAAAAATATTTTCAACACATAATGTTGTTTTAATAATTAACTGTAGCACAATAAAAATTGTCAATTGATTTTTTTACATTCTCAAAAAATTAATTTTTCTTTGTTCTCCTAATAATTCAACTTTCATTTGGAATCTATTATAATTACTTTCTTTTAACAATAATGCCAATGCTGTTTTTTTTATAACGCAACATAGCTAATTAATTTACACTATATGTAGTTAACTACTGTTTTATAATGGCATATAACTACATATTGTCTTAGAAAGAAGTGTTTATATATTTATGGGCCTTCAAATCAAGCATTATTTTATCAATTTGTTATCAAATACAAATCATCAATTATTGTTAATTAAAAATAGTAAATTAAAGACTTTATTGTATACGGTAAGAATATATTTGGCAAAATCCTGCATAATTAGGCCTTATTAGAAAAATCCTGCAAGGGCTTTTTGGAGCCAGCACACCTCTAGTAATTACATTAAGCCATTACAGTTAAATGAAATTAAAAACATTTACTGGTATAAAAAAAAAAAGCAGATCTATTGTAGAGTAAAAAAAAAATCTATTGTACTTTTAAGAGTCTTTCTGTCCTTGTGAAGAGTCTTTGTGCTTCTTTATTAAAAGTGTCTGGGTAATTCCATGTCTAATGAACCAGGTCATGTTACCATACATCTCAGATTTTGCTGAATTTTATACAGTTAAGAGTGGTTAGTAAAATAAGAAATCTTTGAAACTTTGAGCCTCTGGCTCCAAAAAGATGCTGAAATATGACCATTTTACTTTAGCAGATACTGACCAGGCCCCTCTTGTCCCCTTAAAATTGCAACATTTATTTAGAGGTTTCAAGTCACATAACTTTGTTTTATTTTACTTGAAAACATGTAACTGGCTATTTTTGGGGGTGGAAAATCCAACGGAATGATCAGAAGTGTAAAAAATTATTATTAAGTACCTGTAATTATCAGTTTAAATAAGTTTAGGCAATTTATTATATACCTGTTTTTAATGCTCAAGAAACCGATGTGGCCTTTTTGATATCAAAAAAATATATATTACACATTATTCTATATTCATTGATCTATCAAAAAATATAAAGATTTTGATCTGCAAGTATTTGGATAACAGGGCACAGTTCCCACTTTTTTGTAGCGGAATATTGCAATTGGTTTTTCACTAACTTCCAGACTAGCTGGAGCTCTGAAAATTTTTGAATTTCTGTAGTGCCAATGAATGTGCATGTTAAAATTGTTTTCAAGGCCCCAAGACATTAGGGGGAACTGGAGAAAGTGCCCCACTTTTTTGTAGTGGGATCTTGTGATATTTTTACTACCTTCCAGACAAACTGGAGCTCTGAAACTTGAAGCATTTGTGTAGTCCTAATGAACGCGTGTTAAAATTTTTTCCAGGGCAGATGACCAGAGGGTCCATGGGTCAGGGCACTGGGGCCATGCCCCACTTATTTTCTCAAAAAAAAGTATTTTTTTTTAATGTATTTTTAATAAAGTAAAGATAATATTGTTTTTTAAAAGTTTTTTTGGTTTGTACTTGTTCTGTTTTATTTAATTATTTACAAAATAAAATACAAAAATATAAAGTCTCAAGATTGTGTTAAGATTTGCTTAGATGGGTCAACAGTCAAAGTTTACATATGTCCAGTTGTTGTTACAGGTGCATCAATGGTACAAATTATGTTGGTAATTGGAACCCAACACTCATCTGCTCTAGATGGTCAGAAAAGTTTGTTTAAAGGACTGTGCGGGTGCATAAATATTACCATAACATCTTTCAATGTTATGGTAATATTTATGCACCTGCACCAAATTTCAATCCAAATTTTCATTATGTTGATGTTATTTTGCTGATTAGGTTAAATACTTTGAATATCAGGAAAAAAAAAACAGGCCTGTTATATTAAAATCTTCACTTGTTTGTTTAAAACTAATAATATCTATAGATTCTGAGTTAAAATGATGATAGCTCCTAATTCCAGGAATTGTTCTACTTAGTCAAGCATTTTATTACATTCAATATCTGGTCATTTATGGGGCTTTGTAAATTTGCATTTGCATTTAATCGTTTACAGTGCCACCAATACCATCACATGGTGACTTATCATGACTTGTAGCAAAAATGTCCACTCTGCATCAATATCAAAATCATCTTTATGGAGACAGATATTGTAATAGTTTTTGTGGTTTTTATACTGTGCAGCACAACCATAAATAAAGAATCTTTGAAATATTAGAACAATTTTCTTTTAAATAATTAACTATTTGTGTCTTAACTTCATACACTAAACCAATGTCATGCTCATTATTTTCTGACATGAAGCAAAACAATTTTCCTTTAAGCTTGTCAATTTCGTTTAATAAATAGAAGGCAACGGGGTTTAATACGCATTACTTTGGCACCAATGGTAACTTTAGATTTCATCTTGAATCACAAATGTGTAGTTTTCTGCAAAAGACGATAAGCAGTCTTTTGCCAAATTTTGCTAAAATAAATGTAATTGTAATTCTAAGGGGACAAGAGGCGCCTGGCCAGTATCTGCTAAAAGTAAAATGGTCATATTTCAGGATCTTTTTGGAGGCTGAAATTTTCGAGGAATTCTTATTTATTAAGTACTCTCATCTGAATAAAAATCAGTATAATCTGAGATATAGGGTGACATTTTTATAAATTTCTGGGTCATTTGACATAAAATTACCCATCTGTCATTGTTCAAAGTTTTCAAATTATATAAATCACCTTTCTCTTGATTTTTTTATGTTACTCATAGACAATGATTTAATGACTAGAAACAGATCTAAGCTTGAGATCTTTGGATCTAAAGTCCATCTAAGACCACAAATTTTTTTTTTTATTTTAACTAGTTCCGAATGGAGTTTTGGTCAACTGCCTATTAAGCTAAATCTGTTTGTTTTTTTTTTTTCTTTAAGATTTTGAGATTGTTTTGATTTGATAAAAAAATCTTAAACTTAAGTAACAAGATTAGAAAAAATGTTAAAACTTATTGAAGACTCAACCCTAAGAATTAGGGTCAGCATTCGGCAATCTCGACCTAACTGCCAACCCAAAAGTGTTGAGGTCGGCAAAAAATTTCAGACCTCATTTCTGTTTTATATTAAGACCTTTGTATCAAGTTTGCTGACCTGATGCCAGCCCGTAAAAGTTAGAGGTCAGCAAATTATTGCTGACCTCATTTTTCCTAATTTCGAGGGTTGAAGACTTGTCATTAAAAAAAGCCTGCTCAAACCAAAACCCTTAGTTGTACTCAACTTATGTACGCTTACTATGTCTATCCTTACAAAAATTAGTTAATAATTCAGTCAATTTATGTAAAATACATAAAAAAAAAATTTAAATAGGAAAATGAAAGAATATAATCAAGAATAATATAATCAGATAAGTTATAAAAACAAAGTGAAGTATAAAGTTTATCAAAAGCAAAACTGAAATTGAAAAAAAATCAGAGTCATTTCAGTCAAATCAGAGTATAGCAAGGTAACTCGATTAAAAAGTTGGAAAAAAACTTAATTTTATTATTTGCTGTTTCCAATATAATTCAAATCTACGTGACATTGTGGAAAATGTATACTAAAGCAATCATCAAAATGTGTCAGGATTTAATCAAGAATAACAGTTTTGACTCAATCAAATCAATCCAACTTTAAAAAACAACAAAAGTAAGGAATTATCTTATTGTGTTAATCGAGAAAGAGTTAAAAAAATAATGACATAGAATTTCAAGCCTACCGATACCCACATATGATACCTACTGATACCCACATAGATTGTTTAAATCATTTAATTTATAAGAAAAATGTTTACATAAACAAGATTCTAAACAAAACATTCCATCATATAGGCCTTGTTTTAAAATAAAAAATGCTTAATGCATTAGCTTAACGCGATATTTGAAAATTCCCTTTTTTATTTTATTTTATAAAGACATTAACTTTTTTAAATTACTGCAATAATATTTTATCATAGCTTTTTGCTGCTTTTTTATCATTACTGTAACAGAAATTACTCCTATAATGTTTATTACTACTATAATGTTTATTTTATTTTATTTTTTCTAACATTAAATAATTAAGTTTAATATTGCATTTTTAAAAATCTTTTATATTAACAAATTTCATACCATTCTTGACATTTGCACAAATGAATTAAAGTATGTTAAATTTTTGAATTTTTAAAATGATTATTTCTTAAATTTCTAATTGCGGCTTTGCAACTACAAACGATTTTTTATTTAAAAAAATTAACAAGTAACAAATAAAAAAATTACATTAAATTACAAAAATTTAATTTATTTACTTTATTTATTATAAGTCTATTATTTTATTAAAATTCGCTGTATATATCGTTTATTAAAAAATAATTGCTGCGATTTAACTTGCGTTATAAATAAAAGTTTAACTTTTAGCAAATTTTTGATGCATTTGTTTATTTAAAATTTAATTTTGAGTAAAAAAAAAAAGTTTAGAAAGGAAAACCAAAAAAACAATTTCGATAAAAATAAGCAGATTTTTTTTAAAAACAAATAAGATTTAAATATATTAAAATATTTAGTAATATTTTTAAATAGATTTGACAGTTAAGTTAAACCAAGCATTAACATTAATTTTAATAAACTTAAATATATTTTTAAAATCAAAATTAAATTATATATTTTTAAAATCTAAATTAGATTATATAATTTTTTTATCAGAAAAAAGTTATATATTTTTATTAAATTAGTTTTAAATTAAATCATATATTTTTTATCAGAATTAAATTATGTTTTTATGATCTTTGCTTCAACCTTAAAAAATCAATCATTACAATAAAATAAAAACAAAATAAAAATAAACTTTTTATTTTATTTGGGTTTTTTTCATTAGTAAATAGCATAATTGTAGAGTAATTTAAAAGCTAAAAAATGATAAAAATTTGCTTAACCAAAATCTTTGAACTAAATAAGCAACTATTTTTACAATAGAAGTATTTTCATAAAAGTTGACAATCCACAATCTTATGATGGACAAGTGAATATTGGTATACCACAGGGTTCCATTTTAGGACCTATTTTTTTTCAAGTTTCATTAATGATTTTCCTAAATATTTATTGCTACATAGTTCAAAATTATTTGCAGATGAGCACTCCTATGACAAATTATACTAATATTGACCAACTAATAAAGAAGACTCAATCAGCATTTAATGAGTTTACTGAGTCATGTTATTCTAATAATTTGGACATACATTGGGTTAAAACAAAAGTAATAATATAGACAAGCAAGCATACAACTAAAATGATACTGCCAACATCTATTATTACAGTTATCTAGTTCAAAATTAAAGTAGTTAAGATGTATTTGAAATGTAATTATTATGTAGTTAAGATATTTGTTTGCATTGTTTACTTATGATACTACCATTTCTTCTTGTCTTGATAAGTCAACACTCTCTGATTGCTTGGAGGGGGTATTTGAGCTTGATAAGGATCTCACTTCTGCTACAGCATGTGGCTCTCAGTGGCTGGTGAACTTTAACTCAGATGAAACTCAACTTTTCAGCTAATTGTTATTGCAACAATCTACATCTTCCTATATTTATAAATGGTAATGTACTTGATGAGTCATCTACCTTTCGTCTTTTAGGATTAACTCTTACTTTAGATCTTTCTCGGAAACCATTATCAAATCCATTGCAAATTACCATCTGCTAAGGATGCATCTCGTTATTGTGCTCAACACTTTCTTTCTCCAGATTCTATTCTTTATCTCTATAAATCTCAAATCTGTCCTTGTATGGAATCCTAATACCATATTCGGAGCAGATCATCGAATGATGCCCTTTCTCTTTTAGACAAGGTGCAAAAATGAATTGTAAACATAGTTAGACCTACTCTTGCAGCTAACCTTCAAACATTGTCACACCGTTGTAATGCTGCTTCTCTTTCTCTTTTCCATAAATACTATAATGGAGCAGTGCCCTCTAGTAGCTAATGTCTCTTGCGCCATCTACTAAAATTCATTCTTCTGTTACTCTTCATTTAATTAAGTCTCATTCTTTTACTGTGACTGCTCCTAGGTGTTCTATAAATTCTTATTTGTCTAGTTTTTTTCCTCAACATCAGTTCTTTGGAATTCGCTCTCTTCATCTTGTTTTTCTGATTCATATAGTTTGCAATCTTTTAAGTTTTCTGTTAATCCTTATCTTGCTTTATAAGCTTCATCTTTTCTCTTCTAGTACTTCCAACTCTAATAATGGTTGCTTGCAGCATTGTTGAAAGTGAAGATGTTTAAAAAACATAATTCAACTTTGTTAGCCAAAGCTTCAAGTTAATATCTACAATTGTGACTAATAACAATGTATTCTGAAATGCATATTAAAAAAATTTTTTAGCTAAATTTTAAGTTAATGATATATGTTTGTTTTTAGGTACAAAAATGACAGGAGCTGGTATGGCAGGCTTAATGTATTTTGTTTCTACAGAGGAAGATCCTTATGTTGATCTCAAAGGAATGGTACAAAAATAGTTTTTTTCTAATTTGTGCAATCAAGTTTAACTATAATTTTTTTTAATTAGATACAACGATGATGACAAAGATAATGTTTAAAAAAAAACTTATTTTTTCATATAGGACGATGAGGATAAAGAAGATTATGTCATAAAAAAGAATGACAACTTATTTGTTGTCGGAAAAATGGAAGAAGATCATAGTTGTCTTGATGTATATGGTAGTTTTTTGCAATAATTTTAATCATTAAATTATTTGTTAATTATGCATTATAACTAATTCTTAAGGGCAATAAACATATTCTTTTATTTAAAAACATAAACAAAATTAATTTTAATGTGTATTATTTTTAGGGATGCACTGATGCAATGAGCTAATTTTAAACTTTGCATTGGCCTTGAATATCATCAACTGATGGCATAATAATAAGAATATCTTTTTTTTCCTTTGTGTTTATATTCTACATTAAGACATAAAATAATCTTATAAATACTATAGAGTATAAATTTAAATGTTGTGTTAATGCATTGGCATTGGCCAATGCATTGGAATCTGTCTGTATGCATTGGCATTGGTCAATAGTAGCTGTTAATGCACCCCTAATTAATTCAATTAAACTGTAATCGATTTCCAAAATATCTATCTTGTAAAAAATGTTTTTTCACTCAGTTATAAACAATATTCAAAAATACACTAACGTCCATAATTATTCAAATGGTCATACTTTTCAATACAAGATATCAAAATTTTACTTATTATTTGGAGAGAAACTGTAAGCAATGTCTACCTGAATTATCTGTTATCTTTTTATTTATAAGGTTTACAAAAAATTAATATAAAGTCCTATTAGATTAGTTCATAAGTTACTTGCCTTTTAATCACCCTTAGCAACAATGAACATCAAACATTTTCTTGGCATTTTACTTAACGGCGTATCTAATTTGTCAAAGTCAATATTATGCCACTAACTAATAAGTTTTTTCCACAACTTATGCATCATTAGACATTAGTTTTTGACTACTTTTAATTCCTCTCATAAAAATCTGATAGTAAGGAGATCTTGTGATTGGGTAGGCTAAATTATTTTATTCAATATTAGATCTTGAACTCAGTCAAATAAGTAATCAATTTTTTGAAAAATATGTTTTCGATTTAAGCCTCAAGTAATTTTCTTCAAAAAAATAAGTGGTTTCCCATAAATCCATCTTTCTGAAGGTGTAGCATGATTTTTTTAGTGTACAATTAAACTACTTTTTTTATTACTCCCTTTACTTTTACAAAATCACCTGTGGCATTCCAAATAAAATAGCCCCACACCTTAACACTACATCCACCATGTTTTCATAGATTTAATGATTTTTTTTATCATAGATTTAATGATTTTTTTTTTCCATACAAACAATCTTTTCTAGACTTGTCAGTCCACGTTTCTAGTCATTGATGATCCTTTTTTTATGTAGTTTTGCTCACTTTAGCATTTTTATTATTCTTATGATTTTTATCAAAGCATTTAAATCAAAATACTTTTAAATTAACTAATAGTGCAAAAATAAACATAAAATATAGTTAAATAAAAAATAGCATTTAAAAAAAAGTTAATATCATTCAAATTATTATGAACAGTAGTATATATGGGAATGATTTCAAACATTTTTAGTGGAGTCAGAATTGCTAAACAAAATCATGACTCCGACTCCAATAGTAAAACTTCTTGATATTGCATGTGCATGTACAAAATATTTAACCTTCAAAGAACTTTCCATATATTTTCATATATTGGTCTAAAAAAAAAATTCTAATTATCGCATAATGTTTTTTAAAGAATTCCAAGAATTTTTCAAAAATTTTGCTTTGGAGTCGGAGTTAGAGTCGTACTCTGAAAATTTCAACTATTGGTGTCGGAGTCAGTATTTTTTTTTTATGACTCCACACCCCTGCTAAATTAGTTTAATGTTAAATTAAATGATTCAGTATTAGGTAAGAAATGCATCATATTTTTAATTTTTTATTGCTTTCATTAAAAAAGTTATTTAAAAATACTTCCTCAAAATTCTTATAATTTCCTCTAAAATGCTAATTTTTATTAAAAACATTTATCACATTTTTCCCATTTAAAGTATTTTGATGTATTGCTTTTTTAAATGCTTATTTTAATACCATATGTTATATTATATTTCGAGATAATTTATATACATCATAGTCATAAGATAGTTGTGTGCACAAACAGCTTTATGTAGATGTATGTAAATTATTTTTTTACCACTTAAAATATTGAAATAAGGAGTAAGTATAGAAACAGACTTTTCAAGTATTTTACGGGTCCAGACAGATAATGATGTATAGTGAATTAATGATGCATGTAAACTTTCTTGAAATATAATTGATATTAAAATAAGCATTTAAAAAAGTATCCAAAAATCCAAAATAAAACAATTTTTATCGCACAAAGGTTTGTGTACCATAGTATGTTATATTTGCACAGCTAGATTATTGCAACTCCCTCTACTTTGGAATAGGAAAGTCACTATTAAAAAAACTGCAGTCAGTTCAAATTTGTGCAGCAAGACTGGTATTTAAAACTAGAATAGAAAATCATATAAATGACCATGAATTTAACAAATTGCATTAGCTGAAAATTAGAGAAAGAATATATTTCAAGGTCCTTTTAATAATGTACAAATCTATTATACTGGAAGCACCAATGCCATTATGCAATTTAATTCACCACTCTATGTCAGAAAGAACACTAATATTAAAGGAAACAAAATGCAGCAATTGTTTTGGTAATTGAGCATTATCCCACTATGGTCCTAAAATTTTGGTATATGCTTCCAAATAACATCCAAGACGAAAAAAAACACAACTATTTATAAGAAAAAACTAAAATCTTATTTAATGATGAATGATGAACAATTCCACCAGTAAACTCTTGAATGTTAGATTAAAATCTCTTGAACATTAATATTAATTTTTTTTTTACTAATATAATAATTTGTTGCACAGATGACCAAGTGTTTTATCCACTAATCTGGCAAAACACAGTAGCTGTGGGTAAACATATGTATTTAATTTAATGTCAGTAATAACTGTGAGCAATTAATGATTATACCAAATTAGCTTTAAACCACTTAATTGAATACAATATTAAACTTTTTTTTCCTAACATTTTTTTCATATATCATTTATTACAATTGAAAATATATTATGTTTACCTATTTTATAAACAAATATATGTTTCGTGACCTATTGTTACAACATATTTTTGCATATATTAGTTTATTTATCTTTGCCAGAGCATATTTTAATATAAATGAATAATTTTAGGGGATAATTTATAAGATTTTGTATAAACACCCAACCCAAACTTCTAGTTGGTGCACTTCTTTGCATGTTTTCCTTAGATAGTCAGTCAATGTAACTTCTTTCCCAGCTCTTTATTTCAGTATGATATTATATTGCTTTTTTTCTTTTTTTAATCTAATTTGCTCCCAACAAAACAACCACTAAAAAGTTAGGAGTTACTAGGAAACAAAGAATAGTGTTAAATAGCAAGGAAATGGTTGACAGAAGCCATGAACTTAAAGGTTGTATGAGTCAGGAAAATATGAAGATTGGAGAGAGTTTCTAAAAATTTAAGTCTGAGGAAAAAAACTAGATAAATAAAAGTTTTAAAGGCAGGGACAGTTACAGTTAAAAGATGTAACTTTGTAAGCTAAATGACAAGTCAAAGGAGAATGAGTTTTGTTTTATGTAAATCAGTGACCATGATAGTATATGTAGCGACCATGATAATATTTGTAGAAAAGAGAAAGAGGTGCAAACTTATGAGGATGGGAGAGCAACTCTAACTTGGAAGATAGAGCAAGTCTACATTTAAACTACGAAGATAACTTTTATACTGCGGTTAGAAAGAAATGATTCAATAATCTCAAAAAAAATTTCAGATGCACCATATAAGGCAAGCTTATGGAGAAGACCAGCATGTCAAATTTTATTGAAAACTTTTGAAAGGTCAAAAAATAGACCTTGCCATCTCAGCCTCGATCTAATGCACAATATAATCTTTCAGTTACAGTATTTAGCAAGTCAACCATAGGACAAAATGATCGAAAACTGTATTGATTGTCAGAGAGTAATTTATTAGACTCAGGGTGGGTTGTTAGAAAGTTGTTGATTAAAGTTTCAAAGACCTTGCTAATAACATAGAGAAGACTGATTGGATGATAGTTGAAGGGGTCAAAGTGATCTCCAGAGTTTTGAAAAATTAGAACCAAAGATGCCGTTTTCCACCCAGCACGAAAAAAAGATTTAGTCAAGCACAATTGTCAAATCCATGAGTTATGATTGGTTGATATGAATTAAAAACATGTTTTGTATCAATACCCAGTAAGCACAAAGATATGTTTTAGATGTCTAAAAAATGTATTGAAACATTTTAAATGTCCAACTGTTTACTGTGTTTACTGGGTATCAACCACTATTATATTTCTAAACCATGATATTTATTAATATTGCAGTGTAGAATATCGATCAATATTACAATTCTGAACTATTTGCTAATATGATATAATACATATTATAGCCTATGATATATATAATAGATGATATTTGCAAATAGAATGTATAATAAATATACAGTACAATCTCTCTAATTCGAATCTTCTTTATTCAAAAACCTCTATAATTCGACTAAATGTAAAGTCACCGTGAAATGCGCTTAAGAAACTTTTTTGTTTAACTTTCTATAATTCGAAAACCTCTACAATTCGAATGGATTTTTCAGACCTGTCAGTAAGATTCTCTCTGTAAATTGAACTTTTTAAATTTTTGTTGTATAAAAAGCTTGTTAACCATCGAACTCTTTTTTCAAATTTCGAATGTTTTGATTTTTTGTTAAACAATTATTGTGAATTATTTCCTTCTGTTTAAAAAATATCATGGCATCAAAAAGACTGCATAAAGAAAACAATTTAAAGCTGAAATACGAAGCTCTACTGGAATTGGAGAAAGGAAAAACAAATAAAGGGGATTTGAAAATCTTTGATATTCCACCAAACACTCTTTCAACCTGAAAAAAGAATAAAGATAAAATCTTTGACGCTATTCGTCTAGGAAATTTGGCTAAACGGGTGAAAGTTGATACGTATTATCAAGTCAACAAAGCTGAACTTAAATGGTTCAAATGAATCAGAGCTGATAATGTCCCAATCAGTGGTTTGCGAAAGAGTTAAGCTTCGAAAATTTTCAAGCTTCGGATGGATGGCTAGACAAATTTAAGAAAAAGTAAATTAATTTCTTATTTTATTTTCTCCAATTTTTATGATTAATGACTTTACAATATATGATTATTCTACAGGTTTTTTTTTAATTGCTTTAAAAAAATAAAGTAAATATTTTCCAGAATTAGACATTCTGGAAACTTGCAAAGACCTGGAAGTTAAATTCAAATGTATGTATCGCACGTATAAGTTACATCCAAGCAATTATAACTTTTTTTTTGTAGATATGGTATATCTTTCAAAACCATTTCTGGAGAGGCAAAGTTTGTTAACAATCAGATGATCGCTCCATGGCTTGAAACCACACTGCCTACAAGTCTCTCTCGATACCCACTTGAAAATATTTTTAATGTCAATGAATTCGGTCTTTTCTACCAAAGTTTGTCTGACAAAAGTTTACATTTAAAAAATGAAAAGTGCATAGGAGGCAAGTATAGTAAAGTGTGCCTGACTGGAATGGCCGCAGGTAATGTTAAAGGAGAAAGACTTTCAATGTTTGTAATTGGAAAATTGAAGTCTCTTAGATGTTTAATGGTGTGAAAAATATTCCTTGTCGCTATCGGGCCCAACCAAAAAATTGGATGTCGGCATAATTATTTGAGTAGTGGGTTAAAGAAATTGACCTAAAGTTTTCAGAAAAGGACAATTGCTTTAATTGTAGATAATTGTTCTGCCCATCCTAACATGCAGAAACTTGATTGGGTGGAGCTTATCTTTCTTCCACCGAATACAACTTCGATCACCCAACCTATAGATCAAGGAATTATCTGATCTCTTAAAGCCAAATATTGCTCACTTGCAGTGAAAAAGCAAATTGCTGCCTTAGAAAAAGAGAACTTAATTGCTATGTTTATGCTAACAAAAGCATGGAATTCCATTCCAGATCAAACCTTCATAAATTGTTTCAAAAAATCAGGAATATTATTAGAAGCAGTGGAAAAGCATGTAAATGATGATAACGACCTTTTCTATGGCTTAGATGTAGACAAGACTGTAATGGAAAACTTAAGAAATGATCTCGAATTGTTAAAATCAAAATTTGATGCAGATTTTAACCTCATGGCTGATGAGTTAGTAGACGTAGATTTCGATGTTTGCATTGTCAACAAATCATCAGATGAAGACATCATTGCAGAAGTTTCTGAGCATGATGCTATTGAAACTGAGAAGGAATCCGATGATGAATGCATTGGTGTTTCTGACAATGCTACAAAACCAGGTCTGAATGAAGCGATGCATGCTGTCACTGTACTCGAGAATTACAGTCTTTATTCTAACTTTGGAGATGATTTGACTAAAGCTCTTAAAGACATAAGTCGTGTCATTGAAATGGATTTAAAAGCCTCAAAAAGACAATCTACAATTACTGACTTTTTTTTGAAAATGTAAAAGTTTAAATCACATAATATATATTGCATTTAGGCCTAAAAATCACTATTCGTTTGTTTGTTTCATTTTTATTCGTTACTTTGAAAAAAAGTTAAATTTCTATAATTCGAAAATCTCTCTAATTCGAACTTTTTTCCCCTTCAAATTCGAATTAGAGAGATTGTACTGTATAATCATTTTAACTGTGCAAATATATATAATCGCTTCCGAGCTTGAATTCATCAGTCTTTTATATATGAATTTGGGTTCCCCACTGAATGTGTTTAAAACATTTGTATTCTTTTTTTTTTTTTTTCGAGAAGATTATTTTTAAATATTGTAGAATTTGTATCATGATGAAACAATCAACTTAAGCCTAAAAAAAAGATTTATTTTAGAAAATTGCTTAGTTTAAAAAAATTAAAGTTAAAATTGTTATTAAAATAAAATTGTTTTTAGATAAAAATTTTTTACCTAAATCTCAGTTTTGTCAGTATAATTTTGCTAATAACATCAATTCAACATCAGTTTTTAAATTAAAACTTTATTCAAAAAATGATTGAATGAATATTTTTTGGTTTAGATAAACTTTAATGAAACACGATAAGTTCTTAAATAGTAGTGTAAAACGTTTTATATTATATTTTCAAATTTTTTATTTTGTTTTTTAGTGTACAATGAGGAAGAATCTAGTCAGTATGTGCACCATGACATTCTCCTTGAATCGTATCCTTTGTGCTTAGAATGGTTAAGTTATGACCCTGTCTTAGATGGAAAACCTGGTATAATTTAAAAATGCTTTTTTTTCCCGATTACTTATGATAATACTTTGAGTTGTATGTTTAGTTGTTGTATATAATATTTAATTTTTAATTATATAGGTAACTATATAGCAGTAGGAACAATGGAACCAGATATTTTGATTTGGGATTTGGACATTGTTGATGTAGTTGAACCAGCCTTTGTTTTATCTGGTATGAAAAAGAAAAAGAAAAAAGTATGATATGCATATGCTTTTTTAATTATTTGTTATTATTTTGTTTTAGGTGGACAACCAATAAATTCAATTAAACTATTCAAATGATTTTTTTTCTTTTTTTTTTCTTGTACTCAAAGAATAAAATAACAATCTTGTTTACAGATTTTTTGGTATTTTTTATCTACAGTATTTTGTGAAATTATTAAAGTAGCTATAATGCATGTTAGAGTAATGGTATCAGAATCAGGTTTGAGAATCAATTTTGCTCTGGCTATAAAAGTGACATTGGCAAGAAAGGAGGCTCAAACTTTACTGTGACAAGACTGTGAAGTCTTTTGAGAGCATCTATGTAAATAAATTTTTGCATGTTCCGTGTCTTGAGGAAAAAAGTTTTAGGTTTACAAGAAGAGCAAAAATATATGACAAAAGAGCAAAAAAGTAAAGAACAAAAAACACTTGAATAAATGGTCAAGTCAGCTAATAAAAGAGTTAAAGGCCAAAGAAGCCAAGGTAGAATGTAGGTATTTAAAATGAAGCAATTACTATTTATGCTGAGCCGTTTGTCACCCTCAATATATGATGATTAGTTACTTTTTTCAATGAATTTATAATTTAACTTAATGTTTCTGATACCAATAGAAAAAAAAACGTCTAGGTAATAAAATTTAATACATAATAAAATTGTTAATATAAAATGTTTTGAATTTATTAATTTCAATGAAAACAATAAATTAAAAAAAGTTTATGTAGACTTTTAGTCTGCCTGATAAACTGAAAATTATAAATTGAAAACAATTTATTAGGTAAAAATTATGTTATAGAAATTTTTTCTTATTTTTATTTGAAACATTAATTTTTTGGTTTGGTTAAAAATAACTTGGTTATAGCAATATGCAGTGGTGTGAAAAATATTAGAATCATCTATAAATTTTACTGATTTTTAATTTTAAAACATGCGTGTTTAGGTTTTAAAAAATAGATACAAGTAAAATAAGTATTTTTTATTTTATGTTATTAAGATAATGGTACCAGTAATTAACAGTTTAAGAGAAAAACTTTCTGTATGACTGTCATAACTTTAAGGTTGTTTACCAATTATATACTCTACTTAGCATACTATCTTCTTGCATACTGTTAATATTTCACAAAGTACTATCTTTTCATCTGCAGCTGTTTTTTTAAAGCATGATTTTATGTTAGTAATTGACTATAAAAAAAAAGTTTTTTTTCAGTATTTGTTTTAGTAGTTGACCATATGTTCAATGAGAGAAAAATAAAAACCATGATAGTTTTTTAATTTTATTCTAGTAAACCTAATATTGCGAAGACATTAAATATATTTAAAGCGATGCAACACAAATACAACATTTTTTTACAAAAGAAATGATGAATAAGTGTTCATTTCTGGTATAAGACCCACATTGAGAACACAAGTTTGGATAGTGGATTTTGCCTTTGTATTTGTTCCCTTATATATACAAACTTATTTTTCTTGTCTTCCTTGGCCACCCGTAAGAAGAAATGCCACCATTAACAGTTGTCACTATCTTATAGCAATCAGCCACAACTTTTTTCCCCTGAACATGGCTCCCTTCTTACTCTACAATTACTAAGTCATCCTTTTACAGAGTAATTTATCTTTGTCTGAAGAATATTTATACAAGTCAGAATCTTCACTAATGCTAATCTCAGGGAAATCGAGAGATCTTAATATTTCTTAATATTTTGCTTATTTTTCTTTTTCTTTTTTTGTTGTCTTTCATTTTCTTTCTTTCCTTTTCAGCTGCTCTTTCTTAGAAAAGTATGAAGAATGGTGGTCTAATAAATCATAAAAATATGAAATGTGCGTATTGCAATGAGTTTAAATAAAAAAAAGAATTACTGAGTAATTGACCACCCTGGTCGATTAGTAAATATTTGAAATTTTTTGATAAATTGTTTGACCACCCTCATTACTGACTACAGATGGACAATAAATTGACATTGAATAACTTTTAATTACTATTAAGCAAATGTATTTTGAAATATAATGATCTAATATTAAAATAAAAGGTACCTATCTTTTTAAATTAACCTTGTTTTTGAAGTGTCCTTAGCAAATTGTGCAAGAAAACTTTAAAATTTTGAAACGAGCGTAGGACATTCACATTGAAATTCAGCCATCTTTGTTCACAGCTGCCAAATGTTTGCAGGGTTTATGCTTGTACAGCGGAATGGCAAGAGAGTAGTTTTCCCCTGTTTTCAAAATCATTCTGCCAGAGTAGGGTTTATTTTAACAATTTTTCTTCTAAATGGTCAACTACTGGCACATGGTCAATTACTGGTATCGTTACCTTAGTTACTTTCAGAAAAAACAAAGAAACTTTAGGGCAAGTTTGCATGATTTCAATACTTTTTAAAAATACACATACAGTAGGATTTGGTGGCTATTTTGACATGTTTTATCCTTACTTGTAAAGTTTTAATGATTGTGGAATAGTGGAAAGTTTGCATTGTTGTTGATTGTGGAATGTGCATTATTAAGAAGCATAAGACACTGCACATTTTTTTTTTTGAACATATAATATATATCATGTGGAAGATAGTACAAGTACAACTTTATGAGCAATGTCACTGCCTTAGTTACAGCAAGTTTTAGAGAGATCAAGCTAAAGCCCTAATAAAACTTTATTAATTTTCTCAGATAATGATTGTCAAAAAAGTAGGTTAAAAGCAATTTATACCATTCCAAAAAATTTTATATTGCTGAAATTCACTGTAAAAATGCTCAGATTCCAGTTGAAAAAATTGTCATTATGGTGCCAGCCAATGATAGCATTTGTCTTTCTGTTTTGATTGGTTTAGTGCAAGAAAAACAATCACATTATTTTATTGCACACATTGTTATTGCCCTTTGCTTTTTCATATGCAACCTAGATCTTTAAAATTCAAGTTAAAAATCCTTTGCAATTTTTTTGATCCAGAACATTTATCGTGTGGGTTGATCAATGGTTGCCTTGATAAAAATTTTCAATCTTTTGTGGCCTAGAAGTTCATCAGATATGAATCTATTTCAAAACATAAAAATAGTCAACATTCAATGAGCTTAACAGCATAAATAAACTTGCAAAATATCATTGACTTTAAATAATGTATATGACACTGAAATCATGGAAATGCACCAAAAATAAAATTGTTGCCCAAAAATAAAAATGGTACATATTGAAAAGTTTTTGAACTAAAAGGTGCACCAATGTGATGTTTAGTTAAACATTATAAAGAAATTACTAATTATACTTCATGAAACCATTTTTTTAATGTTTTTTAAATTGTTGATTCTAATATTTTTTACACCACTGTAAGTTGTATAATCTATGCTAATATATTATGCAGAATTTATGCTATTATGCAGAACTTAGAAATACTTTTTTGGGTAAAAAATTAAAATACTTTAAAAAAGGCTTTTAAAAAAATATTAGGAAATGATAAGTAACAATTTAAATAAACAATGGTAACTGAATAAGAGAAAATTAAAGGATGATGAAAACTGAAAGAGAGATTACAGAGATAATAGTAATGAGTGACCATTTGTTATGATTTGTCATGATAATAATCTTATTTTTTTTTACCAAGTTCATTATATTTTTTGTAGAAATTAAAAGCTAGTTCAACTAATGATAATGGACACACAGACGCTGTTTTATCCTTATCTTGGAATCATAATATTGTGTGAGTATTTTAAATAATTACAAAAAAGTTTTCTATAAATATGTATAATTTTTTAGAAATCTTTTTTTGTCTTTAAGAAATCTGCTTTATGACTACTAGTTTAGAAGTTATTTAATATTTCCCTTTTTTCAGAAATGTTCTTGGAAGTGCGTCCGCAGATAAAACAATAAAATTGTGGGATATGTCTAAGTGTGAGTGTGTTCACACACTAACACATCATACTGATAAGGTATTTTTTAAGTAAAATCAATTCATTTCCTTGAAGGTTAAGCATAAAAGCATCACTAATTAATTTTTACTTTAGCATTATTTAAGTTAAATCACTTTGATATTTAAATTAAAGTAATTTATTTCAACATCTAAAAGGCACAAGAAAACTATGAACAAAATTAAAATCCATCTATCAAATTTCTTCTTGAAAATCTCCTTTTCTATAACAGATCTTTAAATATTGATATGGTAAGATAAAGTAAACCAAATAACCAAACTTGTAAGTTATAAAGATAAAAAATTTATTTAAATAAAAGATAAAAATTAACACATCTTTCCAGGAAAGTATGTAACTGGATTGACAACATAATATTTATAATAACTCGTGTGTTTTAAACGTCTTTAATTAATATTAATAGTCATAATAATAAAGCAAATAGTAAATGACCCAATATTGACTCTTAAATTAAATCACATAGAACTTTTACTGTTTCAGACATTGTGCTTTGAAAACAAATTTTTAGAGATCTGTTAAATAGGAAAACCTTCAAACCAGCAGAATTCAGTATCACAAACACCATAACTGTTGTTGATGTTGATAATATTATTTTAGTATTTGATTACATTTCTTTTGGATTGAAAATGTGAATTTAATACTGGAATACTACCTGGAAAAATCTGATAAAGCCTGGTACTCTCGATAAAGTTTGTAAAAGCGTAGAAATATAAATTTTTTACTTGAAAATTATGATCAACAAGGCATTTTCTTAAAGAACTTTAAAGTTCTGCAATTATAAAGACCTAGTTTAAAAGCAAATTGTTTAAGAATTGTTAGTTTTTTATTTATATTAGTCTATGACAGTAGAGTGAATCTTCAGTCAAAGTCACAGTTCAATATAGTTAATATTATACAATAAAAACATAAATGTAATATAATTAAAATTTTTCGACTAATAAAATAAATTAAAAGATACGACTTCAAAACTTAATAACAATAGAATTTTATATACATTTACAATATTACAGTTGATATATTGTATATAAACCTTTAAAAGGTAAATAAAATGTCTTTTATTATGTTTTTTGTTAGTTTGGATAACTTATTAGAAATCTCCCTTTAGCAAGTGCTGGCACATGTTGGCACATAAGTCACTTGAAAAAAATTTTATTCATAGTCTTAATCTTTTTTATATGATGGAAAAATACAAAAACATAAAACTCTTGCATAGTAATTAATATAAAATAATAGTAACTTGTTTATGTCATTGCGAACTTATAAAAAACAATTACTAGTGTTTATTAATAAACATGCTGTTTTGTTGTTATTAAGTACTTTTTCTAATACTAAGAAAAGGCTCAATGGCTTTAAAAAAGTTGAAAATATAAAATGATTAGAAAGGAAAATAAAAAGTTTATTCAATAAATACTATTTTATAAACAAAAACATTGGGATTATACGACTTGAATTAAAATAATGATTTTAATAACTTAATTATTAAAACATATTGTGTAATGATTTTTATATGAATTTGTCAAATATATTTCTAATCATTAAATTTTTATATATGTAACAGAAGTTATTTTTTGGTTTGACTCATATGTACCACAAAATAGAAATTCAATATTTGTTTTTGCTTTCGAGAGTTTATGCTAGAAAATGCAAAACAACTTCTAACAATGCTCTTTCTTCAATCTTCTAATAATGTTCTTTCTCTTCTAGACAAGATCTACAAATATATTGTAAACACACTTGGACCTGCTCCATCTGCCAAGTCTCTCATCATCGTAAAGTTCCATTTCTTTCTCTTTTCTTTAAATACTGTTTCCTGCTCAAAGGAGCTATCATCTCTAATTCTATCAACTAAAACTCATTCTTGCTTGACTTGTCATTCTGCAAAGTCTCATTCTTTTATCGTTCCCAGCATGCTCTAAAGACTATTATTTGTCTTTTTTTTTCCCCCTGCACTTCAAACCACTCTTTTATTTTCCATGTTTTTCAGACTCATATAAGTCCCTTCAGTTTTTCAAGTCTTTTCCTTGCTCTTTAACTGTATTCTTTTTCTTTCTAGTAACTCACAACTTAATACTGGTTGTTTGCAGGCTTGTTCGGAGTGAATCAGAATTTGAAAAAATACACAGATTAAGACAACTACACAAAATTTATTTTAAAAAGGTCAAACAAAAAAACATCATTCTCTTGTGAAAGAAGTTGATAATGCTCATAGCTTAATCAAAAAAAAACTTTAAATAGGAATGAAGTACTTAGCCTAATTAATAAAATTTCTGTATTAAAAACACTAAAAAGAAAGCCCAAACTTCAACAAAACACTAAGAAGAATGCCCAAACCCCAACAAAACACCAACAAGAATGTTCAAATCCCAAAAAACACTAAGAAGAAAGCCCTAACTTTAACAAGACACTAAGAAGAAAACCCAAACTTCAACAAAACACTAAGAAGGAAGCTCAAACTTAAACAAAACACTAAGAAGAATGCCCGAACTTTAACAAAACACTAAGAAGAAAGCCCAAATTTTAACAAACACTAAGAAAAAAGCCCAAACTTCATACCCTTCAGATATGATCATCAGATTTTTTTAGTTTTGAAAAATTATCAGGTTATGAATTTTTTTAAGTTAATTAGTCTTTTCTATGTCAAACAGCTGAAATAACATACAAATGTCACTTGGAGGCAGAATTATGTGTAAATATTTATAGAAAAGGACATTACAAGTTAGCAAAAAAATACACATTTACAGGAAAAAAGTCCCAATCTCTATTATTAATATCTCATTATTAACAGCACTAATTCCAATTTTTCAATTATCTTCTAATAATTTTTTTATTAATATTTTTACTATAAAAACATTTTTAAATTAATCTGAAGGAATGATTACTATATTTTTGAAATAAAGTTTGTTTGAAATTTTAAAGACATATGTTAAGAAAAATAACTTTGAATCTCTTACCCACACTTTTTCAATGATGTGTTTTTGGAAGTTAAAACAAATAAGTGCTTGTATATTCCAATGATAGATAAAACCCACCTTATTTTGCATCATAAATAATGAAGTTAACTTATCTCTTTTCTTTCTATTATTTAATACTCGGTTTTGTAAAACTGTCAGTTGGATGTTTTTAATCAATTTTCTGACCAAATCTCAGTACAAATTGAAAATAGATATTATGATTCAAAGTTTTTGCATTAACTGTACCCAGAACAGTTAAATAATAAGAAAATATTTATAGCGGTTTAAGTAATCTAAAATTTCAAAAGTTTAATGGCAACGTATTATTTATAGTGTACTTAAAACTGGAACATCTAAAAATATGTGAATAAAGAGAAAACTGTATGCTTAATAATAAATCAAATTAAAAATATTGAGTTATATATAAAATAGGAATAGTCACGTTCTGTTTTAAATTTTTTCATTTTTAACAGATGGGTAGAAAATCAATAAATTATTGAAAAATCAACATTTTCTTGAAATTTTTTATTCACATTAAATTAACTATTTAATTTACCCAAAAAAAGGTTTTATATCTAAACTATGCATTAAAGTCATTCCCATGTTTAAAAAAAGCAAAAATTCCAGGCATTCTCATTTTCAGGATTTCAAGATTTTTTGAGAAGTTTGTCAACTTGAAATCATAGGAGACATTTGAAAACACAATCATAGGAGACATTTAAAAACATAATCATAGGAGACATTTGAAAACACAATCATTGGAGACATTTGAAAATACAATCATTGAAGACATTTGAAAACACAATCATAGGAGACATTTGAAAACACAATCATAGGAGACATTTGAAGAACTAACAATTAATTACTCGTCTAACACTTAATTAATTTTATGATCATATTGCTAAAAAATTTTAAGCTATTTAAATTATAAAATAATACCTTAAAAAGATATTAGAATTAAAAACAGTAATATAAAAATTATATATATATATATACACATGATTATAGAGTTATTTATTTTTCAAGTATCACGTTAAAAAGATCAAAGCGCCTATCATTTTGTTGTTTAACCCTGTTTGATTTTTTTGAGCATAAAAACCAGGGCTGAGGATCTGTATCAAAAATTATTTCCTGCTACCTGGTTTTTATTCTGTGGAGCCAGCTCTGGCTCCTTCATCTGTAATGCTAAATAATTTTTGGTCATGACCACACATATGTAGTGACATCATCAACACAAATGCAGTTCTGCAGCAGTGGGGTTAGAACTTTTGAACATGAGGTAAAGTACATATATATTAATATATTTTATTTACAAAACTAAGCTATTCTAATTTTATGCTTAGTTATGCTAGTTTAAAAAGTTATAACATGAAGAAAGTAATTAATGCATAAGATACTAAAAAATTAAAGAACATGATTTGTTTTATTCAAAATGAATTTGTTTTGAGAAATAATATTGTCTTCTTTCATTGGTTCTCTAAGGTCTAACTGAATAATTTGAAGAGCCAAAAATAATTTTTTCGTGTTAGCCTTTTTAAATGAAATGCAATTACTGATTAAACTAATTTTAAAATATTGTTAGGTATTGTGGTTTAGCAACCATTACTGTTATTTTTGATAAACCATCATTTCCTTTTTATTAAAAGCTTTGATGAATTTTAGTTTAATTTACGAAATTGGGAATAGTATTTCATTTGCACTTTGTAAACATTCAATGAAGCAGCACTTTGCTTGAATATCAAGATGCCTGTCAAAATCTCTTCAGGTGTTTAATTTGATGAGGGTTGATTATCAATGAGTAATTGTTCTTTTTCATCTAAAGTTGTGGATCCTTTATCCATTTTTTCCACAGTTACAACACACAATGCTGCCTTTTTCCTAATCAATTGTTCCAAGGCACAATTAGATCAACATATATTGCAGCTAGTAATGCATCACTGTTGTGGAAAGTTATATCCGGATGAGACATGTCAATCAGAATTTCTTTTAGTTCCAAAAGACACTGAATAATTAAAAAGGTGCTGCCCTATATAGTGACTTGGTCAATAATTGCCCCTTTCCCTCATCAACACATTAGCGGTTCATGCTGTTTTCACTATCTGATAAAGCTTACCTATCAATGGACTAACTTTGTTAAATCAATGAAGTTCACCTATCAATGAACTAAGTCTTTTATACCATAACAAATAGTCAATTATAATGTATTAACATTATGCATCTCATGTGCTTTATAGGGGAAATTCGAATTATTCTCATCTAAATTGAATCTACAGCTTTGTTAAATTGCGAATCTAAAATATCTTTGCTTGTATTATTAGAAATCATATTTTGAAGGGTCTAAATTAAGCTTATCTATTGTATTAGTCTTGTTGGAAGTCATATGTATCTTGCCCTTCTGTGTTTGAACTTAATAAAGTACGCATACCCAATTTTTTCTCTGGTTTGATTTGTTAAAAAATATTGTCAGAAGAGGCATGAATAGACATTCACATCAATAATAATATTGTTAATTAATATATTTAATTCAGCTTAATACTGTATTTAATGAAGTATATTACTCAGTTTTCCGAAATGCAATTCAATCATTAAAATAATTATTTTCTATTAAAAGCAGCTATGCATACTTTAAATATTAGGGTAGAGGAGGTGGAACTAATAGATTTTTTAAGGGTCTGGTTTCAGTTCTGGTTCTTTTGAAAATTATCAGTTTAGTTCTGGTTCCAACCTCGCTCCAGGTAAAATGCCTGGCTCCAGATTGAGTTCCCTAGCCTTGATAAAAATTCAATCAAGAATGGTTGTTCAGATTCCACACTTGTTGGTTTATAAATAATATATAGTCATGTGTTTTTTGAAGGTGATCACATTATGTGCATGTGCAATGTTATTTTTTTTTGGTTTACTCTTTTATACTTTATTTGTTATACTTTCTACCCTTGCAGGTTTTTTCAGGTTTAGGTACAAATTGCTGCTAACTAGTCCTGGTCTCTAATTGGGTACTTGTTGTTTGGTAAAAAAATATCTGGGGTTTTCGCTTAAGTAACTTGACTTTAATGAAAGTAATAAACAACCTTTTTAATAGTGTTCTTCTTAAATTTAAGTATGGTAGTGGTGAAGTGGTAGAGCTTTTGCCTCATAAGCAAGAAGTTCAGAGTTCGATCCCCACCAGGTCTCTGCTAGTACTGCACTCAACTTGTTTCTCCGCGCAGCAGCCTTGTTCGTGGATGTTCGTGTTTCGGAGTTATAGAGTTGAGAGAGTATTGCAACTACTTATTACAACCAATTATAGTAGCCTCCTCAACTTTAGTGGCCTTCTTGGTCTTGGGGAGGTGATTTAACATTAATAAAAAAAAAGAAGTGACTCAAGTGTTTTTTGATAAAGAACTTAAATGGCTAGTTTAGATGAGCACTCTGACGTCACACTGAAATAGCCTGCTGCCAGGGGCTTCAGTACATACATCGACTGACAAATAGCCTGACTTGCTGTGGAGTGCTACTACATCGACTGAGGGTTTGGGATGAGGCAGCAATCTTTTTCATTATTCTTTGTTTTTTTCTTTTTTCTGAAAATGCCATATGCTATAATGATAAGCTAAACTAGTGAGCAAATGCTCATCTAAACACGGTATAGAAGGTATAGATATATATACATTTATTTTTACTTTTTATTATTTTGACTCTGTAATCCCCGTAAATTTCAAGGACTAATCCAGGGATTTCGGGATCAACAATTTGTTAGGGAACCTAGGATTGCCATCCCTACATGTTATGTTACTAAAATAGTTTTCCAGTAACTGTGGTTCTTATAAATCATTAGAAGTAAGTTTTTTTATTTTAAATTCAAATGTAATGTAAATTAAAAAATGTAAAATAAAGTTTTTTTACAAAACTTATTTTTTAACAACTGATTATTTAGGTTCAATCAATACAATGGCATCCTCATGAATCTCAATCATTATTATCTGGTTCCTTTGACAAGTAAGTCATTTTTGTTAACTCAATCTACAACTTAATAACATTTTAAAAATCCCTCTTGTTTCCTTTATTGGAAAAGCCTTACAAGTATTAACTGAAAATTTGTATTTAGGTATAGCCATACTTTAATTATTTTTTTTATACCTAAATTAAATCATTGCTTTATTCAAATATTAAAGGAAAACTTTTTTGGAACTTTTACTCAGATAAAACATAATTTTTTAAACAATTTGATTAACATTAATGTCCTGGTCTTAAATTTTTATTAAAGAAGAAATTTATTATCTTAAAATATTTTTTTAAGCATTGTTATGATAGCATTAGTTTATGCAAGATGTTTCAAAATCACAAAACACAAAGTAGTAAAAAGTTTCATAAAAATAGTAGACAAAAGTCTTGCAAAATCTTGGTAAAATGAGATGGTTTTATTTTTTAAAACCATATTGTTATATGAAACTGAATTTTTTTTATCTTTCACTTGATCTTATAATATTAAAACATTGACCGGAATAAAATTTATATACTTTTTGATACATGACTGTCTGAAATAATTGATTTTAGTTATATGATGCTTTCGTGCTGCTGTTACTGACTCCTTCAGGACTTTAATGATAATGTAATGTTGCCATTAGTAAAAAACTGAATGAGCTAAACACTGTAAATTGTGTATAAACAAAGTTAATTTCACTACACTATGATTATACTAACAATGATATTATCAAAGGATTAATAAATAAACAGATCCTAATAAAGTTAAATTGGTTATCATGCTATGTTATTTTTTAGGAAAGCTGTATTGCTTGATTGCAGAACTCCAAATGTAAGTAAATATTTAAATAAGTTTTTACATTTGTTACTATTTTTTCTTATTTTTTATAGTTATTAAAATGAAATATTACTAATTTACCATTTTACCCACCCCTGTGAATATATATATATATATATATATATATATATATATATATATATATATATATATATATATATATATATATATATATATATATATATATATATATATATATATATATATATATATATATATATGAATTAGCTGAATGCTAATATTTTTAATAGAATATTGCTTCTCAGAGTCTCAAAATGACTGTTTTTACTACTTACCTGATAATTGTGGTAAATTCTGAGTTGCAATATTCTATTATAAATATTAGGATTTAGCCTAGATATATAAAAACAAGACATTAAAACAAATTAAGACAAATTATGTAAAAATAAGCATAAAAGAAATGAAATTAGTTGTTCAACAACAATAGTTTTGTTTATGCTAAAAAAGGCTCAGTCACTATTTAGATAGGTCAATTCCTTCAAAAGTATAAAACTTTGAGAAAAAACTTATTTTAAGTGATGTTAGTTGTTCTCTAGATTTTTCATTGCGCTTATTATCAGGGGTGGTAAAAGTAACAAAACTTTGTACCCAAGTAAAAGTTCTGTTACTTGAGTGAAATTTTACAGTAAAAGTAAATGTTACTGGTTGAAAAGTTAAAAAGTAAAAAAAAAAAATTCATTAAAAATGTACACAGAGTAAAAGTCATCACGCCACTTTTTTAACAAATTTTTAATTTAAAAATTTTCATTTAAAATTCTAATATGAAAGATTTAAATTCATAATGTCAGCAACGCATGTGTTTGATGGCTTCATCAGAAAGCATACTTGTATCAAAATAAAATTGATCAAAAATAGGAATTAGGTTGAAGTGATTAAAGCTAAAAATTTGCATGAAAATGTAATTTGCATCAAAATTTGCAATTTAGGATTTGTATTGAAATGAGTATAAGGATTTAAAATTAAATGTGTTTGTTTTTGCTTTATCAGCTGATTTATTAAGGGCTTCTTGAAAGTTTCAGTGTAATTTCATAATTCCATTTTCGATACAAATCCAAATTGTTTATTTTGAGCCGTTTCTTTTTCATGGTTTTGATCTAGGTAATGCTTCACTACTTGCAATCAGACTAATTTTTATGTTGATTGCACCAGGCAATCCTTGCTTTTTGCTGTTTAATTAAAAGTCTTGGCTTCTTGCATGCAGATTGCAGCATATATTTATTTCTATGTAGAGTTCTTTGAACAATTCTTGCACTCCTATTTATTCCAGAAGTATTGTTCAATTTATGGTAAAGAGCCTTTGATGATAACTTTCTGTCATGTTTCATTAACCAAATTAATAAATGTTACCAAATTAATAAATGTCTCTTTGTGTTGTTATAGTTGGGCAACCAGATCATTGCTGACCCTAAATGTCATCTGTTTCAGTATAACGTTTTATGTGCAGCAACAGAATATCGGATATTTAACTTATTGGGTATTTGATAATAAAATAGTCAATGATTTTGAAGAAAAATAGATTTGTAATGTGTTTTTTCAGGAATTCTCGTCCTGTCTCTGGAGTTTCATGCTGTATTTCATTACTTGTTTTGTAACTTTTTTACTATTAATTTTATTCTTGTTTTTATCAGGGTTTTTTTATTTCAAAATTAAAAATAAAAAGTTTGGAGTTAATAAATGCTAATGAAAATTAAATTAAAATTTAGAAGAAAATCATCAATATATTAGATTAGTTTAAAAATAAAGCAGAGAGCCTTAACTTTTAAATAAATAATCACCAAAATAAAAAATCAAAATAATATAGTAGATGCTATAATGTATCAGGCCTTGTTTTAAAGCCATTTACGTATTAGCTAAGCCATTTGAGACATACTTTGGTCGGGCCACTTTTTATCATTTTTTTAATATTTAAACAAGCCTAAAGATATCATTTAAGCAGTAAAAAAAATTAATTAAAAGATAAAATAAGTAATTAACATTATAAAAACCACTTATTAAGTTTGAATGATGTAAAAAAAATTTGCATAAAAATTATGTTTGCATTAAAATGAAACAATTATGTTTGCATAAAAGTTACGTTTGATATTCGCACTATTTACAAATGTAATAAGTTAAGAAAAAACAAAATAAATTTTTTTTGTTTTAACTTTTCCATCAAAAATGTTCAGCAAAAGGAAGAGAGAAAAAAGTGTTATACGTAAAAGATGTTATATGGCGCCTAAAAAAGAAATCATAAAAGAAACATTAAAAAAACTTTTATTTAACATCTTGCAAGGGAAAGAATACTCATTTAAACAATTTCTCATAGAAAACAGTAATAAAAATAATTTTTTAAAAAAATTAAAAAACAAAACAAAAAATTGTTAACTAAAAAATACACGTTAAATTTTATTTTATTATTATTAGCGTCACTTTTGATATTTTAATTTTTTTGTTATTTGTTTGTTTAGTTATAATGATTGATTTTATCAAAAAAATGAAAAAACATTATTACAAACTTTAACATCTTATAAAGAGTTTATTTTTATATAATTAAAAAAAACTTCTCTTATGGATATAACTCTATTAATTTTTTTGCTTGAATTTATGCTTGAAGCAATTTAACTCTTACAATGTCTTCGTTTATATTTATAAGTTTTATTTCATGAAAAATAATAGTTTAGAAAAATAATATTTTATAAAAGTTGCATCAGCTTTATATAATTAACAGATTGTACGATATCAAAAAAGTGAAAACAGAAATTTCCTTATCATTTAGAAAGTATTTTGAATAGAAAAGTTATTTAGATTTAAAAAAGTTTGATTTCTTTTCTCGATTTTTCTATTTTTTCTCCTTTTCTTTTTTTTACAAAAAAATAAATTCCTTGTAAACATGTTATAACTTATAACACTGCATCAAAAATATTCATAAAGCGTATGTTTAACTTTCTTAAGGCAATTGAAAGCACAACAGTATATATTTTTTAATAAATAGTACTTGGAAACTTAAATCTTTGTTTGTCGCACAAAAAAGCACTGGTAAAGTAATCAATTTTTTTTTTTTTGTAACAATATTTTTTGTTTGTTAATAACTTTTTAAAAGTAAAAAACCATTAATTGCAAAGTTGCAATTTGAAATAATGAAAAAAAGTATTAAAATATTTTAATTATACAATTGTCGAGAAAAGAAAGAAATTATTTTATTTTAAATGGTCATAAAAAATGTAATATTAAGTTATTTAATATTCAAAAACAAAAAAAAATTAGAAACAAAATAGACATTCCACAATATATAAATATATTTATATATTGTGGAATGTCTATTTCCACAATATATTTAGAAAATAACACTTCTTGATTTGTTTTCCTTAATTAGTAAAATAAACTTGTTTTGAGGTAATTTATTTTATTGCTGTCGTTAAAAAGTTTATGTCCTTAAAATAAACAAAAATAAAGATAATTTTATAATGTCAAAATCATGACAAGCCAATGTGCCAAGCCGTTTTTTATTTTAAACAGTGCTTGATATATATATATATATATATATATATATATATATATATATATATATATATATATATATTTCAAATAGACACAGATTTTTATGATATACAAATTAAATGAACTATAACTCAAATAGGTTTTTAAATCCTGGTCATTATCTGGAGAATGTGAAAAGGTTTTATGGGATCATTTGTCACCATGTAATTTTTACGTAAGCTTTTACTATATTATCTTGAATTTTTTTGAGTCTGTAATTATAGTAATGGTGGTGGTGATGATGATGATAATGATGATGATGATGATGATGATGATGATGATGATGATGATGATGATGATGATGATGATGATGATGATGATGATGATGATGATGAATTTATTTGATTTTTACTTTTGATTTTAAAATATGTATATTTTAAAAACTTTAGGTGAGCACAGACGACGGCATTGTTTTATATTGCGATGTTAGAAATGATCGACCAATTTTCACAATTCATGCTCATGAGGAAGCTGTTACTGGTAAAATTTCATATATATATATATATATATATATATATATATATATATATATATATATATATGTATGTATATACATACACACACTCTCTCTCTCACACACACACACACACACACATATATATATATATATAACAAAATTTGTGTATTTTATTATAAGGAATGTGCTTATCAGCTAATATCCCTGGAACTTTGACAACAGTTTCGTCTGATAAAAAGTTAAAAGTGTGGGATACAACGGGTAAAAAACCTACATGTGTGATGTCACGTGATATGAAAATGGTGAGTTTACAGAAGTATAAAATATTTTACTTTGTCTAAATATATGAATATAGTTGTAAGATTTATTAAGCTTATGTAGATGTGACACATAGGAGTGTGTAGTGTTATACTACATTCTTTTTGAATAACAAGATGACAATTGCAGCAAAATTATTTTCAAAATCCTCATGCCCCTAAATTAGAATTTGATGTTTTAAATAAAGATTCGTAGGCTTTATATCAAAAGATGCAATAAATGGTCCAACTTTATTTATGGGGAAACTAAATTTTTTTAAATAAAACATCAGTATTAGTTGTAGGAGGTGTCTTTTGTAATCTACATTTACAACTGTACCATACATTTCAAACTTCAACAAAACATTTGTTACACATTTGTTACAATACACATTTGTTTTTTTGTTATCTTTTTGTGCTTTTGACTACAAAATTTGCATTACCAATTTGTGTTTCTAAAACTTTTTCCAAATTTAGTACTCATCCATTAAAATTTGTCTTTGTACAACTGTTTCTTTTTTTTTTTTTCAAGTTAAAAAAATTTGGACCTTGTTAAAATATATTTGAAAGTTAGAAATAGTTGGCTAATTCAACAATTTAAAAAACAAGAATATTATCTAATTTTTAAATATAAAGTCATTGTTTTTTTTACATATTGGCTATTCTTGTATACATGATGATGAATGGAATATAGCTCTTATAATCAACTCTTCTTGTGTATAGATGATGAATGGAATATTGAGCTTACAATAAAATCTTGTTAACTGCGTGCCTAATCTTAGCAATAAGAGATTTAAAGACACCTAGTGAGATAATCAAGTAAATCGATTTTTTTTCACTTTTATGTATTTGACACCGCTTGTAGTAGCTTACTTGTTGCTTGATTAGAAATCATCATTTACCTTATTTGGAAATGTAAAATTGTACTTTTTCTGAAATCAAAACAGCTTTTTCTGAAATTTTAATTCAGTTGTTATTACATAATAGTAGTTTAAAAATAATTGGCATTATTTGAAACATTTATACCCAGATCTATTTCTGCTAATTTTTATTATTCCAGATTTTTACTATTTATAAGTTTAACTGTTGATAGTTTCATAAAGTGAATAGTTTGTGGGTTGGGTCAATTTGAATTTCAGTAGTATCATCCAGAATACTGTTGGCTATTAGCTCATTCATTAACTTAAAATCGATTGCACAGGTTTGGACAGGAATGCCATGCGATCAAATGCTATTGATAACCATGCAAATGATTTTTTTTGTTGACAACTTGATCACAACTGTTTAGATGTTTTAATGATTTACATTTCAGAAATGTGCTGAAAAAAGATACACTAAGCTAAACAGTTTAGCTTAACGTTTTTAAGTCTTTTTTTTTCAAGTCTGAAAACTATGATAAAAATTAAAAAAACTGAAAAAGAAAACAATACCTCACAAAAAAGAAAATATACAAGCTTTAAAATAAAACTCAAACTCGAGGCGAAGTTTACTTTTTATTACGTTTTTAATTGCGATTGAAATAGATTACTTTAAAACTTATCTTTTGAAATAAATTACTTCTAATGATTGTTTAATAAATGAAAAAATCTTATATAAAAAGCAAAATTAAATTATTGAAATTAAAAAAGTATAATATTTTTAAATTGTATAAACATTTTTTTTTGAAAAAGTTGCAACAAAAAATTTTTTTTTTTAATGATAATATAGTCTTTTTAAAATAGTAATTTTTAGTCATTTCATTAGTCATTTCATTAGTAAGTCAAGTTTAAAAAAAAAAGTTTTAAAACAATTCTTTGTAAAAATAGAAACAAAAAAAATAAACCAATTAAATCATTCTATTGCAATGAGAAGGTTTTAATTAAACTTATTCATAATTTAAAGTATTTAAAGAAAGTATTCTTATGAAAGATTTTTAAAAAGCATGGAAAAATAGTTTCAAATGTTTAAATTTATCATAAAAAATACATGCCTACTAAAAAAAATTTACCTATTTAATTTATCAAAGTTTATTTTAAATGATTGTTATAATTAATTTTTTATTTAATTTTAAGCCTTTGTGTAAAATAAAAAGGTTAGAAAAGATCAACAGTTAATTGTTATTCATAACATAATGATTTTTTTATTGCATTTAAATTAAAACATTAAAACAGCTGTGGTCAATTTGTAAAGAAAAAAAATTATTAGCATGGTCAGTTGCAGAGTGCAATCACACACCATTCCTGTTCAAGCCTGATTGCATATAGCTTACAAATACGTTTTAAATTGTCAGGCAAGTTATTGATGTAAATTGTAAATAGTACTGGGCCCATATCAGAGCCTTGTGGTGCACTACTAGTAACATTAGCCCGTCAGATGTGTGTTCTTCAAATGCCACTCTGTTTTCTATTAATTAAAGAGTCTATAGGCCAATTAAGTTTTTTTATAATTCCATAAGCTTTTAGCTTGAGGATTTTAAAATTGCAAGAGATTGTGCCAAATGCTTTCTAAAAGTTCAAATAATGGTTGTTCATTTTAGTAAGTGTTAGGGTTGATATTTGATTGGGCCTTGGTTATTTGATAAAAATAACCAGGGCTTAGTCTGGGTTTGTGACCAGGGCTGCATAAACATTGATACATCCTAAAGTATTTTTTTTATTTGAAATTCATGTTATATTTTATACATATACATATGCAAGTATATTTATATATAAACATCATAATTAACACGATCATCATTATCATCAACATCATTATCTTCTTTGTTTTCTTTTATAACTTCTACTTTATTTTTTATTTCTTTAATATAAACAATTTTGATCATCTTACTTAACCAAATTTTATTCATACCATATTTAATGCACTCTCTCCAAGTTTTCTTACTTCTTTCTCTATTTTCTTCAAAAGCTGCTACCTCTCTACATGCTGATACACATACCACCTAAATCTTCTCTGATAAAGATTGTTCTATACAGCATTTTTCTCTGTCTAAAATTATGGGTCCTTTTTTTGTCTTTATAGAGTCATATCACACATCATCATTATCTTCACTGTCAGCAAATACTAAACCATATAAATACTATAATATAAATAAATAGCAAACATGTATTTATATTCATATATATCTATATTATGTATGTTTAAATGTGTTTCTTACCTTACCTCCTTATTCCAAGCAGATTTGGAAGATTTTATTTTTTCTTGTCAGTTTTTATGTCTTCTCTTTGCTCATGTATTTTTTCTCATCTACAATAACAATCTTCCTGAAAACCTTACATCCACTGGAATGCAACTCTGTAAAATTTACATTAAATTCTTGTAATTGCTGACGTAAAGGCATCTGGGATGTGTTGTACAGCCAGATTGTAAGCATATGCAACAAATTAATAATAAAAAATTACAATTTTGACTTGTAATTTTTTATTATTAATTGTTTTATTATTATTAGACGTTGTTGCATGATTCATGTTTCCAATATAAAAAACAGATGAACTTTGGTTTGAAAGTAACTGAAGTCATTGGTTTTATTTAATTTTTGAAAAAGGCCACCCACCATGACCCTTGTTTACACACTGGCTCCCATATATCAGTGAATTTTCTTTTCTTCAAAAGTTTATCAACCTGGGTCTCAAAATAACCAGAATTTTATAGTGATTTCAAAATTCATTATAAAAATTTGAAAAATTTTTTTTTTTTTTAAATTACAACCAAAATGTCATAAAAAACGACCTTTTCAATTTTTAGTTAAAAATAGTTGTTTTTTGTATATAAAATTTAGGCAGTTTTTATTTAAAACCATTATTTCTGAAATCTCTATGAAATTCTCGTTCTTTTGGGACCCAGGTTGATATACATTTGAAGAAAATAAAATTCACTGATATATGGGAGCCAGTGTGTAATCAAGGGTCATGGTGGGTGACCTTTTTCAAAAATTAAATAAAACCAATGACTTTTCAGTTACTTTCAAACCAAAGTTCATCGGTTTTTTATACTGGAAACTGGAGATACCAAAAAGTCACATCCCTAATATATATATATATATATATATATATATATATATATATATATATATATATATATATATATATATATATAGCAGTGGCCAAAAATTAAAGACCACTCATTTTTTTTCAAAATTTATTTTTAACCTTAGTATAATTTTATTTTGGAAAAAGGTATCAAAAAAAGAAAAACATTTTTAGAAAGAATTTTTTTTGTATTTTATATTTGTTATAAAAGAATTTATAATTTTTTTACAAAATAATGTTAAAAAATTAAAAAACTGACTAGTAAAAAATATAAATGGGAAAAAAAATTGGACAAAATTTTAAGACTAGTTTCAAAATTATTTCAAAAAGCAATAAAAAAATAATTTAGAAACATGTTGTTCCTCCATTTGTTTTCAAGCACTCTTGTACTCGCTCTTGCATTGAATTCATTAAAGTTTTGATTACTTCATCAGGCACATTTTTCAAATGATGAGAGATAGAAGATTTCAAATCTTCCAAATTGTAAAGTTGTTCTTTACCAAGCTTGTGATCAAGCCACGACCATAAATTCTCTATTGGATTCAAGTCTGGACTATTGGCAGGCCATGTAAGCACTTGAGTTTTATTAGAATTGAACCAATCGCTAACAACATGCGCTTTATGACACGGCGCATTATCTTGCTGGAAAATAAATCCATCTTGCAACTGCCATTAATCAATGCTAGGAATAAGCGAATTTTCCAAAATTTTGATGTACCTTTCTTTGTTGAGTCTACTATCGAATAAATGAAAAACGCCAACTCCACAGGCACTTATACAGACCCAAAATGCCTATTGAACCACTGTCTTGTTTTGTTCGTTTCAAATTGATGATTCATCGAACCGTTTGCTTGGAAGTCTACGCAACATTACGCGACCTTTTCTGTTGTCTACTTTAACGTTCATTTCATCACTAAAGACCACACGACTCCACTGATCTGTTGACCAATTTTTATGTAGTTTGCACCACTCTTTCCTGGCAAATTTTTGTTTTTTATTTAAGCGTGGTTTTTTTGCAGCAGCACGCTATAAATAATTAAATTGTGGAGGACCCTTCGCACAGTTCTAGGGCTTGCTTTTAGACCATTTGACAGTGTCCATTTCGTAGACAAGTCTGTAGATGATGCTTGTCTGTTTTCTTTCATTAATCTCACTAACGAGCGAACATCACGGTCATTTGAAATTTTATTGTGTCCAGTCCTATGACGATCATTAATTGACCGGGTCTCTTTGTATCGTTGAATTATGTTAGTAATGCAAGAGTGAGAACTTCCAATCTTTTCTGCTATTTGTCTGATGCTATAGCCTTCTTCTTTTAATACAAGAGCCTCATATCTGTCTTTTTCTTTGATCTTTGCACGCATTTTTGCAATATTTTTATATCCTTATTGCAATTCAAAAAATAAATGTTTATTTGATATCGAAACTCAGGTTTCGACATTTTATTTTATAGCCAACGTAATAAACAATTAAGACAGTTAAAAAAAATAATGGATTATTATTTTTAATAAGTGCAAGTTAAAGATTTGAAAGTGGTCGTTAAATTTTGTCCAATTTATTTAAAGAAGATTTATAAGTACTCATCAGTTTTTTATAAGTTAAATGCTATTTAATTAGAATTAGATTAAAAAATTATACCACTTTAATCCGTATGTTTTAATTAACAAGATATTAAACAAAAAAATTTAATATGTCAATTAGAATCTTCTTAATTTTAATTTAAAGATTAAGAAACCAATTATAAAATGAGTGGTCTTTAATTTTTGGCCACCGCTGTATATATATATATATATATATATATATATATATATATATATATATATATATATATATATATATATATATATATATATATATATATATATTTATTTATTTATTGTTAATGTAATCTACAAATAGAGTGCTCAATGTTCTTAAAAAACAGAGCAATAATAAATTAGTGAAAACACTTATCTTATTTTTCTTCAACAGGCTGTTTCTCCTTCTGTAGGTTCATAAGAAAGCTTCCTGATGAACCTGCAGAAAGAAGAAAAAACTTCATTCAGCCTGTCTGTCTGTGTGTGTGTATATGTGTGTATGTGTGTATATATATACACACACATATATATATACATATATATATATATATATATATATATATATATATATATATATATATATATATATATATATATATATATATTTACACATATATATATAAATTTTTTGCTTTCCAAAAGACTACCTATTTGACTGCTTAAGTTTTTAAATATATATATATATATATATATATATATATATATATATATATATATATATATATATATACCATAAAATGTCAGTTTTAGGTTTTATTTAAAAAAAAATTATTTTAAAGTCCGGAGAAACTTTTTTTTCTTTTTTTTATTAATTATTTGATAGACTGCCCGCCCCAACCAAACTCTCTCTCTATTACATGCTCAAAGCTGTCATCCCACGAAACAGCAGTGGTGTGCCGCCAGCTTACTGGTGAGGGCCTTGAAATCCAAACCTCATATCAATTAGCAATCCACAAGGCTATCTACATGAGAGCTGCTCAGGTGAAGAAGCACTTGGTGAACACGCTTTATCTAGAGAAGTGGAGCATACACTTTGACGGCAAACACATTGAGGGCTTTGAATATCAGGCCGTGGTCCTCAAGAATGAATCCAAAGAAATTAAGTTGACTGTGCTAAAGTTGAAAGATGGGAAAGCTCCAACAATTGCAGAAGGACTCCAGGATGTGTTAGAGGAGTTCAACCTGTGAGGATTAGTTGTGATGATTGTTGCCGACACAACAAACATGAATACTGGCAAGAAGACAGGCGTTGTTGTTCGGCTGCAGCAAATGTTTGAAGAGAAAGGTCACCTCAAACCCAAGTTCATCACTTGCCAGCACCATGCGCTAGACCACGTTCTTTGCGTTGTCATGGACAATGAGCTCCATGGGTTGACTAAATCACCAAACATCAAGTATTTCTTTGTGCAGGATTTGATAAGCAATTACGATAAATTAAAAGCAGCCTTCAGCAATGGTAAAACTGGGATTAAGGAAACAGGCAGCTGGAGAGATGGCATGAAGTATCTTTACCACCTCACTCAACAGATGACTCTCCAATCAAAGTTATGCAAGAATTCGACTCCTGTTGCAACAAGAACAACCTCCCACTGAGATTCATCCTCTCTAATGCCATTATCGTGAATATTTGACTTCCTTGTGCATTTAATGATCCTATATAATGTTGTATGCATGTGACTCTACAGCTTTCGTTCAATTTTGTATCTGCTTACAAAAATTGACTTAAAAATTTGGCCAAAAAGCTAATAAAATTCTTAAAATCATTTTGTGCGTGAGGTTTTTTTATCTAATCACCTTGAATGTAATATTCTATTTATCTTGAATGAAAGCTCATCAAATTATGATATATATATATATATATATATATATATATATATATATATATATATATAAATTTATATATATATATATATATATATATATATATATAAAATTTTTGTCTTCAACAATTTGTTTCTCTATTAGTAGGTTCATCAGGAAGGAGGAACCTTTCTTCTTGATGAACCTACTGATGGAGTAACAATTTATTGAAGACAAAAATTAGTTATGTGTTAAAAAAAATTAGAAAGTGCTTTTATTAATTTGTTTTTGCTGTGTTCTTGTGTGTGTGTGTGTGTGTGTGTGTGTGTGTGTGTGTGTGTGTGTGTGTGTGTGTGTGTGTGTGTGTGTGTGTGTGTGTATGGACATATACAAATATATACATATACAAACACAGAGTAAAAGCAGGTCAAACCGATTATACTATTTTTTCAATCACTGATCGAAAAATTTAAATAAAACCGGAACTGATAGGAATATTTAAAAAATAAAAACACCAGAAGAAAGAGAATCATCTCCTCTATTCAAATGTGTCAAAATAAAATCCAAGTTATAAAAGTTTAAAAGAGAGTCGTAAAAATTTTCTTTTTTCTTTTATTTGCTATCGTGATAATTCGGCAACCATAATTCGTTTAATTTTACCTCTTTCTTGTAGAAAATTTAATTTTAATATCGATTACATAATTTTTTTTTCATTTTATAGTTAAAAATTAGACAAAAAAGTAAGAAAAATTAATATTAAATTTTTTCTGGTAAAACTGATCATTCACATATTTACTTAAAATTCCTTTATTAAGTAGTATGTGAATTTTTAAATTAGGTACCTAGGTGAATTAAATTATTGGATTTTCTCATGTGTTAGTTGCGGGTTCTCCCTATATAAAATTATTTTACAAAAATGACTAAATGATATTTATTAATTATTCACTTTCAAGATGACAACAAGTAAAAAGTCATACAATGAAGAAGATATAGAAGCTGTGTTAAATGATATAAAAGAAAAAAATACTTCAATCAGAAAAGCTGCATTCAAATATGGCATTCCATTCTCAACTCTAATAGGTCACAAGAACAACAACAATGCTAGCTTCAAGGAATCAGGATCAACAACCGTACTCTCACAGCAAACAGAGTCAATTTATGGTGCATGCGTTTAAGTTCCTATGTGATTGGGTTATGGTTTAACACGAAATGATGTCATGGACTTTGTATGCGGTTACCTTCTTCGTACAAATCAATCAGGCCTTTTTAAAAAAGGCAGGCCTGGCAAAGACTGATTTTTTGCATTTATAAGCCGATGGTCTAAAGAAATTTCCACAAGAAAAACTCACGCTTTAGCATCTGCCAGAGCCGCTTCTTGTATGCAAGAAATAATTGATAATTATTTTGAAGTTGTCACTAAACAATATTAATTGTCTGGGATAACTTCTGGTTGTCACATTTGGAATTGCATTGAAACAGGTTTCTGTGGTGATCAAGGCAAAGCAACTGTAGTATGTCGAAAAGGTGCAAAGCGTGTTTTGAAACTCACTGGTAACAATGAAAAAATCCATTATACAGTGAACAATTGCTGTAATGCTGATGGATACTTTACACCATCATTCGTGGTATACAAAGCAAAACTTTAGAGCTAAGTGGGCTTTAGGTGGTCTGACTGGCTCCAAATATTCAATTTCTAAATCTGGTTGGATGGAGCATGACACATTAATTGAATGGTTGAAGGAAGTGTATATACCAGAATGTCAAGCTATTAGTGGTACTCATATTTTACATCTTGATGGACATACGTCTCACATCAGTTTAGCAGCTGTATTGCTATGTCGGGAAAACAATATAATTTTGATTTGTCTACCTGCCCACTCATCTCACATTCTTCAGTCACTGGACAGAGGTGTGTATTGCCATGTTAAGCAAGTGTGGAAGGCAGTTCTTACTAAATATTACAAAGACACAAAATGCAAAAACTTAGATAAAGAAAATTTTCCTACGTTGCTCAAACAGGTGTATGAGAGCGGTAAGTGTTTTACATGTTAGCACGCTATTGCTGGTTTTGAATATACTGGGTTATTTCCACTTAACAAAAACAAAATCAATCAACAAGCATTAGCTATCTCCGAAACGTTTAATCAACCGACGTCTTCAATGCCATTGCGAACAATAAAGTCTTTAGCATTATCTTCTGAACCAGCAACAGCAGCTTTGAGGTTCGACAAGCACAGAGCACTACATGAGAGAATGAAAATCAAAATCGAAAATGAGCTAAAGAAAAAAATCAGTCTTATGTAAAAAATCGAGGCAACTTAATATTCCAAAAATTGCTAGCCAATGTATTACAGAACACGGTGTAGCAGATCATCTCAAAAAAAGAGAAGAAGTTAAGCAACTCAAATTAGCTGAAAAACAAGCTAAAAAGCGTAAAACCATCTGCAAACTCATAATGCCATTGCCAAACACTGCAGAAAAAGAAGTAACTCAAAATATACAACCGATTACACCACCTTCAGCCAAAAGAAGAAAAGTTATTAAATGCAGAAAGTGTAAAAAAGAATTACATTCGTACATGATGTCATGCGAGAATCCAAATTGCAATACTTGGCTCTGCAACAAAATATGTTTGCCAAAAAGTTTTGTAATGGGTTCAGATTTTTTTTGTTGTAAAAAATGTAAACCTTAAATCTTTTATTATTTCTGTATGCTATATAAAAAATATATAGCATATTTCTGTATGCTATATAAAAAATATATAAAAATATATACATTTACATATATAAAATGTTAAATTTATTAAATGTATTTTATATTGATTGGTTTTAACAGACTTTCTGCCAATAGCGATCTTTTTTTCTTTTTCTAGTTTTCATATTTTCAAATACAATTAAAAAAAAAATTAATAAATAATATTGTTGGTATTTTTTATCTTATTAAAAAAAAATAGTTTAAAAATTATTTAAATAATAAAGTTACTTGATTTTTATTGTTCGGTGATCGGTTTGACCCGCTTTTACTCTACATACTATATAAATATATGTATGCATAATTATGCATAAATATATGTATGCATAATTATGCATAAATATATGTATGCATAATTTTTTATATTTTAAACATTTAGATATATAGATAGATATAAAACAGATTAAAACAAATTTAGATAGATATAAAACAATATTAAGCAAAAATAAAACAGTAATCGTTAGAGTTTTTAAGGAAGGCTATAATTATACTTTCTTATATAATCTTCAATCATAACATGCATCATGTGCTATCTACCATACAGTTGTATTATAAGCCTTCTAGCATACTGCAGAGGGTAGTTAAGAATTAAAAGTACAAAAAAAAAAAAAAAACATGTTCATATAACAAATACTATTAGTAAACCTATTAGTAATAGGTTTACTTCATTTAACAATGTAACATTGTTTGTAAACATTATAGCAATGTAACATTTTCAAAACATTTGGAAGATAAAAGTACAAAAATAGCACTTTATGGCATTTGATGTTTGTATTTTTTTTATATTTTGAACCATAAAAATAACATTGAATGTTGTTTTTATTATTTAAAATATAATAAAAATACAAACATTAAAAATACCATAAAAAACTATTTTTATTCATACATACTTCATCGTTTTTAAAATAAATCATTTGATTTTTAAGTAAATAAAATTGCCAATATATTTTATTAAAGCATTGTTGTTTAAAATAAGTTAAACCATCTTTACAAAAGCATTATTCTTTATGAATCTGTCAAAATGTCTTGACAAAAATATCATTGTTTATAAATCTGGCTGTACTAGACATCCCAGAATCCCCGTTTGCTAAATTACAATCTTTTTTTTGCCAAAGCTTGAGGCTTCCAGTGGCTTGTGGATTTTAACTTCAACGAAACTCAGTTATTTACTTTAAACAATTATCACAATATTGTTGACACTCCTATATTGACAAATTTAACTCTCTCTCTCAGACAAAGTCCAAAAGCACATTTAAAATGCAATTGGCATTAAAAAACTATTTATTTTTTATACAAAGGATTTTGTTTTTTTAATATTGTTCGACTAGTTCTGGTATCTTCCACTTCAAAGATTTTTACATATCTTTTTTTATTTATTTATGAGTGTATGATTGAACCAAAGAGGCGCGTTTTTTTACAAATTATTTTTTTCATGTGTAAAACAAAATTACAAATATATTTGTTAAAAAACTGATGATGCAAACATTTTATAAAATGTAACTGTCATTTATAATTAAATTTCTCTACTGCTTTGATTAAATATTTTACAGATATTTAATCATAAAAGTTAAAATCAACTTTGAGATAACTTGAATGATGAAATAATTAAAAGAATTAATGTTATCTTCATAACATAAATTATAATTAAAATTTAGTACAAAATGATCTTGTCATTCTGAGAGGTGAAAATATTTCTGTTTTGTATTCGGTCTGAAGATTACATTGTGACAAAATCCAATATATTTTTAGATCATTTATTTGCTTGGATGAGTGTTGGAAACCTTACATTTTTTATGATGCTCATGATTTTTTATGAAATATAAATTTAGAAAATTAAAATCATTGCATATGAGTTTATAAGTGTATTTTTTTTTGGTCAGTTCAGCTCTTTGTATGGTCTTAATTATCTTATCGTCTGCTTTTGACATTTTAATGTTTAAATTGTTAGCATAATACATATATACATTAAAAGTATTTTTTGATTTTGAAGGTAAATAATAAATGCATCTTATTAGCTTGATTTTTCAACTCCATGCTTGACAAAGCACCAAATTTGTTCTGATTTTTTAATGTTCATTAACTACTTTTTAATTCCAAATGATATATTACTTTTCTAGACATAAATTGATAGTTAGATCATATTTTAATACCACTTATTTGCTAGATTGTATTTTTAAGGCCACATAACTGTTTGATTTTCGCTGAAGTTTTGCTGCTTACCTGTTTCAAGAACTTTTAAGTGAAAATTATTTGAAAACTATGATGTTGACTGTTGGTTTAGGCATCGTTATTTGTTTATTTAACACTTATTTTTATGAAGTTTTTTAAATTTTTTTAAAAATTTAGGTTTTTGTATGTCAACAAACAACACCAATGCATATAAACACTGATACATTTTAACAGTTTAACTGTATTACAATAAATAAAGAAGAAAAAAAAAAGACTAAATTAATATTTTAAAAAAGAAAATAATTACAAACAATTTGTGTAAAAAGAATGCGGAGACGCTAGATCTTGTTGTTCAAAGATTGTTAGATTTTTTCATTGAGAGCCGCCTAGAAGTGCATATAAATATGTACATATTAAACACATGCACCTGAAAATTTACTTTTAAAAGTAAATTTTAAAGAGCATGTGTTTAATATGTGCATATTAAACGCATGCTCCTGTACCAGTTAAAAATATGTCATTAATTGATAAAGTATTTCTAAAACTAAAATTTAAAAAATATCATCATTTGAACACGATAATTAAAAGTAAGTTTCCCCCTGTTTCTGAAAACTAATATATTAACTCTATATTGTACTATATTTAGGGTGGTTTGAATTTTATCACAGCTTGCCCAGATGTCAATAACCTATGTGCAGTTGGTGGAGAAAAAGATGGGTTGCGAATTCTAAATGTCATGGACACAACTAAAGGTTAGAAAAGATAAGATTGAACAAAAAAAAATTTATTGTCAATAATTTAGGGACATCCATAAAATATGTACCAAGTAAAAACACTAGCCGCACTCCCCCTAGTAGCTCCTGTAGGCTTTAAATGACCCTCTGCGTATGTACACATTATTAAAAACTGGAACCTCAAAGTAAAATTTCAAAACTTTTAGTTAATTCAACACTTTTACTTTACTAAAAAAAACAGGCAGTTCTTAATAGAGGGAAAGAAAAGTAACTTTAAAAGTTTTTTGTTGCGAATACTTTATATAGTCCCTTTCGTGTTTTTTACAAATAATAACTTCAAATCGAAAAATTGAATGTTATTAAATACAGGTATGACCTCAGCTTCTACTATTTTGATGGAAATCTCACTGACATCTTTCATTTCATTTGTTTACACTTATATCACTTCATACTCTCCATTTCAATCTCCATTTTCTCCATTTCAATCATCTTTTATTTTTTTATGTGCTTTTTTGTGTTGTTTCAACCCAGTCATGCTGGACCAGTATTTATTGCACTTGTCGCAATTTCTGTTTGCATTCTTTTTTTTCAGCGAAGAACAAAACGCATTAAATTATATAATTTTGTACTTTAGTCTATTTTGTAGATGTATCTTGTACCAAAAAGCAATGCATCAGTGGTGCAAACGTAAATGGGTTTGATATACTTTTAAAACATCGAGACAGTTTCATTGCTTTGTAATCATTGTTCTAGCATTTGATTTGTAGATGGCTTGAAATGGAACGAAATGGATGATTCTTAACCAGTCTGTTTTAAACGGTAAGCAACACTATGGTGACTAGTTTTGGCATTTCAAAATTTGCAGACAGTATTGCTATTGCTTGCAGTCTTTTTCAACTCAAATAGTATAAGAAGATTTATACCCATTAAAGACGGTTTCCAGTTTGTGGTCTTCATGAACATTGTCTTTATAGAGGTTCATTGAGAGCTTCATAGAGAAAATACAAGTGATTGATTTTCAAAATGATCATAGAGAAAAACTATTTAAAATAAACAATTCTAGAAAGACTATTTAAAATAAACAATCATCAGAACGAGCTATATCAGAATGAAGTGCTATTCTACTTTCAACAAGGTTGAAGGCTGAATCCCTAATCACAATAAAAAGCATGGCATTTAAGTTCAGCAAACGAAGGAAGTCGAGAGCTTTTCCGTTTGGTGAATAGTTTGAGAAATAATATAGTTTTTAGGAAGCATAGTGCCTCATCTTGAGCAACATCAGTCTCCATTAATGTAATTGGTCTACGTTTTACCAACTTGATTTAAAAGTTCTTCCTAACATCTAAACCATATGTAAAAGTATTTGATGTATTGTGTTTCTTATCGTGTTTTGTTAACTTTTTAAATTTGTCCAACGACAAAGTTGTGATATGGGGCATTCCACGTCAAGTGGAACCATTTTTTGGTCAAATTCAACATCACCGACTCGGATTTTGATGAAAATTAGCTTAAATGTTGGGCATATGGACAGAAGAAAAACATGTAAATTTTTTTGACTTTCTTCAATTATTTTCTGAGATATGACCTTTCAAAGTTTTGACCTTTTCACTTGACCTTGGTTATTTAAAACGTCATAATTTTTTTGCTATTATACTTAGGAAGTTGATTTTGGTGGCAAACAGAAGCTCTTGCATAGACGAACAACTTTGTGTCTATACAAAAAAGTGATAAGTTCAATAAAAAAAAAGTTATTGGTCATTTGGTCACTTGACCTTTGACCCTGGTCGATGGCAAAGGTCAAAAGTTATAATTTTTTTTTACCGATTGCTTTTTTTATTGTGGGTGTCCCATGAAAAAATCTTTTTGGGATTCCCATAAACAGCTTTGGAAATAATATTAAAGTATAAGTAGGTTCTAAAAATTTAATATTTATCGGCCTTACAAATGCGATATTTTAAGGTCATTTTCTGTAAATAGCCTATTGTAAATATATATTATTAACTATTTCCTTTTTTTCTTTTATTTCCTAGGTTGTAATTTAATTACTAGTACTATAAATACATACAAAGTCAGTATTAAATTATATGAGGCTTAAAGCTATATATATTTATATTAAAATAATCAATTCATTTCCATTGAACTAGTCATCAAAAGATCCTTTCCAACAACATAAGAAAAAACAATATAAAACCTTGAGGGTAGCTATTAGTCGGCAAGTAGCTATGTATCCCTCAACTTATGACTGGAGCAAAAATATGTGATACTTGCCGAAAGAGGTCACTGGCTTACCTTCCGAAATAGGATTATGTGATGATAAAAATTCTGCAAGTTGTAAAATAGAGTCAGATTCTCAAGGCAGTTCCATATCTCAAGATATTTGTAGTGACAAGGGAGATGAAAATTATCAGTTCCAGGAAGTAGAAATTTCTATTTTTAATAAATCCTTGTCGTTATTGGGTGAGTCACCCTTGGATAAATGCAAGTTACAAACTGTTAAAAGTTATATTCCGGAGAAAAATATAAAGCTTAAAAAACTTGTAAAAAAGAAGTTAGACCTTTTATCTACTAATTCAGATGCTATTGATACTTTAGAGGATGATGAATACGAAGCAACTAAAAAAAAATTTTCCAACACATGTGCTGATGATATTGTTAAAGTGCTTCAGGATAAGTACAAATCAACACAAAGTAAGAGTGAAAAGATCATGATTTTGACAATATTTGTTGCTCAATAGAGTAATCGAAAAGTGATGAGAGAATTTAATTGTTCGCATCGACTTGTATCTCAAGCAAAAGAAGTTTTAATAACCAAAGGTGTTTTATCAACCCCTAACCCAAAAAAAGGGAAATCACGACCTGTACATGTGAAAGATATGGTAAAAGAGTTTTATTACTCTGACACTGTTAGCCGTGTAATGCCTGGAAAAAAAGATTTTCTATCTGTTATGAAAAATGGGGAAAGAAAACATATTCAGAAAAGATTAGTTTTAAGTAATTTGAAGGAAGTTTATCAATTATTTTCAGAAAAGTATCCAAATATCAGCATTGGGTTGTCGAAGTTTGCAGAGCTACGTCCAAAAGAATGTGTCTTTGCAGGAGCAAGTGGTACTCACTGTGTGTATGTACCATTCATCAAAATGTTAAACTCATGATAGTCGTATATATATATGGATGATTTACAACTAGAAAATGAACTAGAAACCCCTATTAAGAACTACAAACATGCTTTGGCAAAAATCCAATGCAATCCTTCCTTGCCAGCATGTTCTCTAGGCGAGTGTAAAAATTGCCTTGGAGTTGCTATGCTAAAGGAACAGCTGTTGCAATGCTTTGAAATTAAAGGAGTTGAAGAAATTGAGTATAAACAGTGGACTATAACAAATAGGTCCCAGCTTCAAACCTTTATACAGCCCACTAATGAATTTATTGAAAGATTTTTAGGGAGTTTTAAAACACTTACTAGGCATGATTTTATTGCTAAAGAGCAGGCAAAATATTAAGACTGGAAGAAAAACAATTTATCAGATGGAGAATTTCTGGTTATCGGTGATTTTTCAGAAAATTATGCATTTATTATACAAGATGCAGCACAGGGATATCATTGGATAAATAATCAAGCAACTTTACATCCTTTTGTTTTTTATTATAAATATGAAGGAAATTTATGTCATGGAAGTTATGTACTGCTTTTGGAATGTAATACTCATGACACAATTGCAGTTCATCTTTTTCAGCGTAAACTAATTAATTTTTTAAAAGTGAAATTTGAGGTATTAAAAATAACATATTTTAGTGATGGCTGTGCAACACAATACACAAACTGCAAGAATTTCATAAACCTGTGCTATCACAAAGAGGATTTTGGTATTCCAACCGAATGGCATTTCTTTGCCACAAGTCATGGTACGGGCCCTTGTGATGGAGTTGGAGGAACTGTTAAACATGAAGCAGCAAAAGCAAGCTTACAACGTCCATACCATGACTAAATAATGACCACTTATCAATTATATACTTTTGCTAAAAAAGATGTCCATGGAATTTCCTTTGAATACCTCACTGCAAATAATTCGCAAATCGAATCCACAATATCAAAGAAAAGATTTTCGAATGCTAAAACGATTCCTGGTACCCAAAAACTTCATTGCTTTAAACCATTATCCACAAATGAACTTCAAGTACAAGATTATAGTTCCAGTTCTGTGTCTAGAGTTGAAAAAATTACATCACAGAATGTTTGCCAGCTCAACTTCAGTTCAATTAATGGTTACATGGTTGTAGAGTATGATGAACATTGGTGGATAGGTTGTGTGTTGGAAAACAATCCAGAAAAAAGAGAAGTAACCATGAACTTTCTTCACCCTCATGGTCCAAGTCAACTTTTTTCCTTCAGAGATCCTTCAGATATTTTTACCGTTGATTTAAATGATCTTTTGCTAGCAGTCAAATCCAAAACTACAACTGGTTGGTCATACTTCATTACTTCTAAAGAGTCTGAAGGAGCAACCAAAGCACTTAATTTGCATCATCGTTAACTCTCTCTCTCTTTCTCTCTCTCTCTCTCTCTCTCTCTCTCTCTCTCTATATATATATATATATATATATATATATATATATATATATATATATATATATATATATATATATATATACACATATATATATGTATATTTATATATATATGTATATTTATATATGTATATATATATATATATATATATATATATATAAATATATATATATATATATATATATATATATATATATATATATATATATATATATATATATATATATATATATATATATATATATATATACGGGCCAAGTATCACCAAATCATAGTATATTGGTATATGGTAGCTATTATATAACCTAGGGCCTACATTCAATAAATTACCTTAAAATACTGTATAATTTTAAGGTATTTAAATATTAAATTTTTAGAACCTACTTATACTTTAATATTATTTCCAAAGCTGTTTATGGGAATCCCAAAAAGATTTTTTCATGGGACATCTACAATAAAAAAAGCAATCTGAAAAAAAAAATTATGACTTTTGACCTTTGACATCGACCAGGGTCAAAGGTCAAATGACCAATAACTTTTTTTTTATTGAACTTATCACTTTTTTGTATAGACACAAAGTTGTTCGTCTATGCAAGAGCTTCTGTTTGCCACCAAAATCAACTTTCTAAGTATAATAGCAAAAAAGTTATGACGTTTTAAATAACCAAGGTCAAGTGAAAAGGTCAAAACTTTGAAAGGTCATATTTCAGAAAATAATTGACCTAAGTCAAAAAAATTTACATGTTTTTCTTCTGTCCATATGCCTAACATTTGAGCCAATTTTCATCAAAATCCGAGTCGGTGATGTCAGATGGGTGGTTCCACTTGACGCGGAATGCCCCATATGAGTTGACCTTGTAATTATAAATGCACTAACATGCGCCTGAAGACGTGCTTCAATAAAACCAAACGATGCCCTGGCTTATCATTGTCGGAGCCTTAAAAGCACAGTTTTCTATGCAAACAGTTTGCATAGTTTAAATTATTTTATCAATGAATAACATGGCAAGCATTATTGTAATTTTTTTTTGCGATAAGTTTTCTGGACGTAATTTCTTTATTAGAAATGTATTGAGTTTTTAATTCAGAAGCTTTTTCACGTTGTGATTCAAAACCACTCCAAATCAAGTTAAATCTTATCTTAGTTCTACCTGAAGGTCGTGCACGTTTCGAAAACATGCTGCTCTTCTACGTTTGTCTGCAGCTGATTAGCTGCACAATTTTTGATCGACTTCGAGGTTTTCATTAATAAGAAATCAAGTTAAATTGCGCTTGTATTTGCTGTCTTATTCCCTTTTTCTTTTACGGGCTTTTACGCTTTTGGGTAACCCTCCGCCATACTGCTGTACGTACTTTAAAATTTGTTTTCTTAGCAAAAACATTTCTTGTATTTAAGAATCTGTTTAAAAATAAGTTTATTGTCTTAACAATAGGTAAAGAATATTTTCGAAATGAAGCGATGGCTTCTGAATTAACTGCAAAAAGTAACAAGGTATGCTAAATATTTTCTTTTTCCTTATTTATTATTAAATTACTTTTTTTATTTTATTATTGAAATGAAAGCGATTATTATGACTGAGAATTTTTTTTGTACGCAGGATGATACTACGGAAAAAAAAATGGATATAGATTTTCATGTTGATGCTATGAAAACTCTTTCTTTGAAAACTGATAAAAATTCTGATATCATTAGAAAAAAGAAAAAGAAGAAGAAAAAATAGTTTATATTGTTGTTCTAAATATTTTTTTTTAAACTGAAATTAGTTGATTTAATATTAAAAACTTTACTCATGGTTTTAGAGTTGGGAGGGTTAAAGAAAAAGGGTTGAGACTAACGTTGGGCTTCTGTTCCTAGACCTATCATATTTTTTTAGGTTGCCAAATGCATATTTAATTTCAACTCGGTTTTCCCTGGTGCTTTTTATTTGTAATAAGGTTAGAGAATAAATATTTTTTCTCTCTAAAAGTAATTCGCGGTCAAAATTCAAAATCAAAATGTTTTCTATACAATCGCATTGTAAATGTAATTTTTAAGACTTTGATATATAGCAAGTATTTAAGGCAGTCCCTAAATTATTAGGGTCTGGGAATAAATTGTTTAGTTTCGGAGCAGCCGTTCTTTCGTATTGATTTGCTCCGCTAACATTTAAATGATATGATGTTATAATAGAAAAAAAAAGTAAATTTATTATTTTTATAAAAATTTATTTCAATAAAATAAATTATTCCCATATCTCGACTAAATCGACTTTTAGTCGATTTTTAAAATGTATTAGTCAATTCTAGTATACTTTAGAAAATATATACAAGTCGACTGTCGAATTATTTAATAGTCGTAACAATACTAAAAGATATTTTGAAAACGCTACAAGATTACAACTAAACGATTATTTATATATACAACGCTAAAAGATTATTTGAAAAGGTAATTTAGCCTTAACGGTTTTTTTCGTTGATATGTCAAAGTTCTGTTTCACAAAACAGTTCTTCTTTTAAGTATCTTACTTAAAAGAAGAACTGTTGAAAATTCAGTCTAAAACTTAATGAAGTTCTTTTGTAAATCCGGCTAGCATATTTAAAACACCTCAAACTAAGAAAACACGCTAGTAAAAAAATAATTTAAAACCTACAAACATCCAAAATATTACATATAAGACTCTAATTTATATGAAACCGAAGATATCTAATTAAAATTAAGAAATCTCCAATTTCATTTGTTGTACCTTCTTTTTCAAAGTTTTAGTCACACCACTTTTTCAGCACAATTTAGGCGACGCAATATCTTGTGAATTTCCTGTGCAACGTGGTTAAGGCGAATTAGTAAAACTAACATTGAAATTTTTTAAAAATTCTCATCTTTGATAATCTACAACTTAGGTTTTAATTGAAATAAATAAATGTAAATTTATTTTTGTTCAATACAACCTCTTCCCCGGAGTTTTTTGTTACAAGCATTTACATTTTATGATACCGCAAAATTTACCATTTTAATTTTTTTTCGTTTTTTCATAATTCGCAGACCTGATAATTTAATGGAAATATGTCGTAGTCAACAAAATATCATACAGACGCTATAATATTTTAAAATTGCTTTATCTCGAGTCCGCTTGTTTCTTTTTAAAAGTTTCTTTGAGATTTTTTTTTTTTGTTTATATAGAATTCAAGACTTTTATAAAGTCTCTTTTTAAACTTCTTTATTCGGTTTTTAGGAAAAAAACAGTTTATTGTAATTTTTTCGGTTCACCTGGACTTATTCCAGACAAATTCAGAAAACTATATAAGGGTGTGGCGGAATAGTGCCGCAAAATTTTAATTTTCGCAAGTTTGGTTGTCGAAAATGTAAAAAAGGAATAGTGTCACAAATTGTCGCATTATTGATTGTCGAATAACAGTTTAAGGTAGAGAGTCGAATACCTTTTTTTTGTTTTCGACACAATACAATAGTGTTGAAAACAAAAAAAAGGAATAGTATTGCAAATGAATTTAATGAATAGTGTCGAAAATAGAAAAAACAGGTCCGATTTGAATAGTGTTGCAAATAAACTTAGAACCGACGATGCCCCCTGGCGTCGTCGGTTCTGAGTTTATTTGCGACACTATTTCTTTTTTTGTGTTTTCGACACTATTCATTAAATTCATTTGCAACACTGTTCCTTTTTTTTGTTGCGACGTTAGGCCTTTTTAATATATTTGACACTATTTGGAAGTTCATTTTTTCGATACTATTCCTGTCACCCTACATAAGTCTGGATAATTTTATTTAAAAAACAGAAAGCGCTGCTATTTTATAAACTATATCAAAAACAAGATTTGATAATAAACAATATCATTGAATACAGAACATCAGTATAACATTTTAGTTCTTGGTATTGGTTTTCTTAGTTAATTACTAGTTAATATTTATTAAATTGTTTCTTAAATATTTTTTAAAAACAAAAAACCAGCAAAACTTTTAAAAACAAAAAACCAACAAAACTATAAAAAATACAGAGTTTTTTTACAAAAAATATAACAAAAATAATCAAAACTATTAACAATAGCATAACATTTTTATTCAAATTTAACATTTAAAATAGCAATTCTAATTTAGTGCTGACTAATAGTTTAAATAAATAAATTTCTAGTTTTAATAAAAATTATTTCTCGCTATTTAATTTCTTTTTGTAAGTTTTTTTTTATTTATCCAATTATACAATAAAAAGAAGTTTCATAAAGTTGCAGTTACTAAAAAAGAAAATAACATCATCATCCTAAACACCTTGGTATAAATTTTTTATATATTTATAATATATATACTGTTATAATCAATGAGGGACTCAATAAAGCTATAGAAAATGTTTAACGTCACAATAATGGTTGACTACAGAGGCTCTATGAAAATGTTTTAGAGCCCCTGAAATCAATCATTAAAAAATAATTAAATTTTTTACAACCAAAACTAAGAATACTAATTACTGTTTAAAATATAAAAATTAAAAATAATTGTATTTTCTGACTACCGTTCCTTTAACTCTTCTTCTATAGAAGAGGAGTTAAAGGAACTGTAGCCAGAAACGTCATTACAACTGTCTTTTATAAAATAGGGTTAACTTTGCCTAATTTAAATTTATCAGGGAATGTACTATTTTTAAATGAATATACTATTAATAAAAGAGAGGATTACTAATGCTTTTCATATATAAATAACAACATCACTGACATAAAGCGATGGAATAACCCTAAATATCCTGAAACTTCTTTAGCATTTTTTAAAACTAATTTATTGTTTATTGACTAATATAATATTTTTTCAAAAACACTTAAAATTTAAAATAATAAAAGAATTCCTCTTGCTTAATTTTTTCAGTCTATTTTAAAACATATTATAACGTACTGCAACTTAATGAAAACACTCTGGGTCTGGGTACAGATCTTTTAACTACCATACTTTTTTTTATCACAAAATATTTACAAAATCAATGACACAAAATATAAATTACCAAATTAGTAGCTTGTTTTGTAAACTTTACAAGGCTTATCGTTTTAAAGTTTTGTTTTGCAACTTACCCCGTTCAACGTTGCAACTGGCCCCGATGCAAAGTAAGTTATAACATTTTTCATTTTGTTTCAACATTGCGACATGAGTAAGTTTTATATTATGTTTATCAATATTAAATTAATACCTCATTAAGATCTATTTTATGACTCTACAAAAAAATTAAAAAGAAAAATCAATTATTGAAAATAAATTCAGTTTCTTAAAATTTGTTGCAACTAGACGCGGTCTCCCACTTTTTAGAAAATTTGTTCCAAAGCTTTCCTGATTTTTTATATATCTTTTTGTTTCTTAAAAGAGTGTTATAATTGTAATCACGCCTGATTTTAAAATAGTGAACTTGTCACAGGGAGTTATTCAATGAAGCTATATCGTGACTTTAGAATTATTTTGTTCTACCTCCACTTTTTAAAAAATTGAGTTATTGAGAGTGTTGTGTACTTCAGAATAATGTTTTCTACTGTATTGAAACCTAAGTTATAAGTAAAAAGATGCGGAGAAAACATAAGTTATTAAAATGTTTTTATATACCGTCTTGAAAAGAGATTTTTTTTTTAAAAATCTGTTTATCTTAAAAAACTCATAAAGGGAGAGATAGAACAAGATAATTCTAGAGCCGCAATATAGCTTCATTTGATAACTCTTTGTGACAATTATTTAATTATAAAATAACTCTTTGTGACAATTGTGATGGATTATTTCATGTATTTGATATAATATGAATATTGATATTACACATCATTGGTTTATATAGATTAAGTATGTCATTAATATTTACCCATAGGCTTAGTTTAAATACCTAAACCGTTATTTTACATGAGTTTATTTTTTTTTTATTGCTTCCATGTTTTATATAAATATATAAATAAATAAATACTTCAATATAAATATAGATGGCCGGGCAAAAAAAAAGACGCAAATTGTCTTATCGGCAAACCCCGAAAATTGATTCCATAAAAGATAAGTAATTACGTAGAGCATATATAATTGTTATCAATATACATATACTTTTTGAAAAGATAAAACAAAAAGGGAATAAATAAAGAAGAAAAAGAAAAAAAACTAATTTTAAGGCTATGAAAATATCAAAAATTTTAAACACTTTCATTTAATTGAAACACTTTCATTGAATTCCATTTTTCAAATATAGTAAACAATATTTATTAAATTTGATTTAAAATAACGAATTCGTAAAAAAAGTGAAATAACTTAATCGTAGGAAAAAAGTCATAAAAACATAAAAATAAATTTGCACAACGTTCGAAAAAAGTTCAATCTTATCTAAAATTTTGAATACTATAATAATTGCGCAAGTTTATTTTTTTATAATTATTCTTTATATGAGCAATTATAATTGCTCATATAAAGAAAAATATCAGCAGTCAATCGTCTACCGAGGCAATGATTGCCAAACTTTGGGGTCGTCAATAAATTATGTCACGCCTTGGAGGGGGAGAGGGTTTAGTGGTTTGTGACAACTCATACGGAACTTGTTACTCAAGAGTTACTATGTTGTGACAGGGGGAAGGGGTCAAAAACGGTCAAAAACTGCGTCACGTAATTTGTGGACGATCTCTTAGCTATTATACGATTTAAGTCCATCTTGCCTGTATTCAATTATGTCATCAGTTTATACCAAAGAGATGCATCTGTTAGTTTTAAGAATTTCACTAAGAATCTGAATTACTGGTTCCACTTTTTTTTTTTTTTTTAAATATATGTTTACTTCACCTTCTACAATAAGTACAATTTTCATATATATATGTATATATATATATATATATATATATATATATATATATATATATATATATATATATATATATATATATATATATATATATATATATATATAATAAAATAAGTAATGGCTGGAACAACAAGGCAAAACTTTGTCTTATCACCGAACCAAAGAAAATGAAGGCAGCTGCAGTTGCAAGAAAATGATTATATACTTGTAGTAATAATAATAATAAAAAAAGATGAAAAAAAGAGATATATTTATACATATATTTATGATGAGAGAATAATATCATTAATAAACATTGTTATGGTGGATTGTGATAATAACATTTTTTTAACAGAGTTTCTTTTTAAGTTATCTTGATTTTTTATTAGAGCATTACCTTATTTAAAAGAATCATTTAAGACCTAGCATAGTACTGTATAATTCGCATTGGCGCCCTCATGTTTAAAAATTTTGCTATATGATCATAAGTCAAGTATTTCTTAATTGGAATTTTTTATGGTTTTTTCCCTACGTATTGTGGCATCTGGCGCCCTCTTGAACAGTTGTCGTACGGGACAAACTTTTGCTACCACTCTCATCGCCCCTGCGTAAAAATTTAAAAAATGGGAAACGAAAAATAAAAACAGGTGTTATTCGTCTCGGTTCACTTAAGAAAGAGTTTATCTAATTGAACCAGTGAAAATATTTTTTAAATTGGTTGGTTCGTCCAGTGTGACAAGTGCCTGAAAAAATACAAATAAATAAAATAAATGTCAATAGAAAGTCTAAATCTATCATCATTAGTTGGATAATCGAATACAGGCCTCGACGGGAAGCGAGAGCTTTAGCTTTATTTAATTTTATTTTATTTAATTTTATATAGTTTTGCCTCGCTTCCCGCCGAGGGAAAACTATATAAAATTTTATAAAATAAATATAAAATAATATAAAACAAAATATAAAACAAAACTCTATAAAATTTTTTCTCTTAAAAGTGTAACTAAAATGAAAAACACAGCCATTGAAAAAAAAAAAAAATTATAATAATAATAAAGAGCGCCGATTGAAATGTTTTTGATTGGACTAACTGAAAAATATAAAATCATTAGACTCTGAGTTATATTGATAAAATATAAAATTATTTAACTGATAAATATAAAACTATTACACTCTAAATTATGGTATAATATTTTTATTTTATGTAATAATTTATATTTTTTATATATTAATTACTTTAATATATTATTCAATTTTATTGTGGAATTTTTAATTGTCGTAATAATTCTTTAAATGCCTGCATTCTATTACAATTAGAAAATATAAAACATTTTTTATAAACAGAATAAACTTTTATAGCTCTTCGTCAAATTTTCTATCAAATAAGTAATCTCATTAATTAAAAAAATAGCTAGTATGGAAATATAAAGACAACGCCCGTCTAAAGAATTTTTCACTCATGCAAAAACCAAAAGCTCTCATAAGAAGCTGTTTAGAGGAGCAGCTCGCATGACTCGCCATGTTCGTTCTAGAAGAGCTTTTCTCCGTATTCGCGCTCATTTATTCCCGCCGAGGCCATCAAATAGTATCTTTTAAATCAAAAAGTGACAAAATGGTAAAAACTCATAGACTGGAGTGTTGCAATTGTTGGAGTAGACGGACATAAGCTCGAATTAGCTAGATTGGGGCAGGGTATGGGGGTGATCAATAGATGAGTGGGAATAAGTTTGTGATTTGAAAAACATTAAAAGACAAATTCTTATTTATTCGTTATTTTTAAGAATGCAATTCTGTTTACCTAGAAAACTGAAATACAAACTCTATTGCGTTCACTGTACCTTTTTGTTTACTGTTCTGTTGTATTTTGTTTGATTTTTTCTATTGTTTTTTTTCTCCTTTTTTTATATATATATATATTTTTTTATTTTGGGGGTAGTATCAATTGTTAGATGAGGATGGATGTTTGGTGAAAATGTAGATTTGAAGTATATCAATTAATTGAAATCGTGAATAATTTGTGTCAAAATTGGAGATTAATACTCCTCCTAATAATTACGCAGGGGAGAGTACCCAGTAATAATTATAAGATAATAATACTTTTATCTTACGATTATTTATCAACCGGGGGTGCTAATTTTATTACTGGGACCAATTTACAATAATTAATTAGACAAATAATAAAAACAAAGTATACTAGCCACTTCATTATTTCTTTTAAATTACACTAAAAACAAGCAAAAATTTTCAACTAAATGTTCTATAATTTTTCAAAACTTTGAAAAAACCATCAGTTTTTGAAATAAAAAAAATAATAAAAAAAATCGTTAGATCATTAAAAAAAAAAAGATAAACCATCAAAAAAATTCAGGTAAATTATAAATAATAAAAGATAAATCACCAGTTAAATCTTCCAAAAAATCATTTGTTAAATCATTAAAAGAACGGCAGATAAAATAAGCCTATTTTATAAATCCTAAATTAAATATACACATAAAAGAAAAAAACTCATCAAGAAGATTCTGAAAAAAAAAGTTATACTAAATCCAAAAAAAACTGTCAGAAAAAACTCAAAAGAATCATTTAGCTTCAAAAAAATTCAAAATAAATAATAAATATAAGATAAATAACAAATCCATAGGAAAAAAAAACTGAAAAAGTTGTGGAATGCTCAAGCTTTTTTAGTAATGAAATCATTTTCAATATCTTTGAATGAATTACTTATCATTTGCTTTTGACTAAATTAATTGATTTATATAAGTTAATAAAAAAAAATAAAAAATAAAAATGTATTTAGTAACGAAAAATGAAGTTATACTAATAAAATCTATGAAAACTTTTTTTAAAAGTTTTTTTCTTTCATAAACAATTCGAGTTCTTAATTGGCGCCAATCATATATTTTTAGTAAAAAAGAATCTTTGATGACGTCTTCTATTTTTTCTTGAATTTATGGCCCGCCACAAAGAAGATTGCCACATGAATGGATAGCTAGTATATCTTCTATTAGAGCACATTTTTTGTCTCTCAAGTCTAAAATTAGTCTAAAATAAGTTAAACAAATATTTTCTGTATAACTTAAAAACTAACTTTGAAAAACTGCATATATAAATGTATACTTTTGCAGCAAGAGGTCCTCTTAAGCTTCTTGCTTTATTATACAGCTTTTTTGGTATTGTATTTATGCCGAGTGGAGGCAATGTATTTATTATATCCCTCATTGTTGGGACTTTATGAAAAGTATTTTTTAAAATATCTTTCTCGTCTTTGGTTCATTTCTTTCTCTTGTTTAACGGTGACATATTAACAGATGTGTCTAAGTTTTTGTGTTTTAAATTTTTCAATATTTTGGTTGAATATTCTTTTACATTTGTATCTGTATGACCAAATTCAAAATATGATTTTATAGAATTGCTAGAACCTGGAACCCTCGGTTTGCTAAATAGATGCGGAATCCATTCGGCCAGACTAACGATGCAAATTGAGAGAAAATTGTATTTATAAAATAGTATTTTTGGGTATATAATATATTATTAAGTATTATTATGTAATATATATTATATATATAATTTTTGCATGTATTATATATTGGAAAAATAGGTTTTTAAAATTGGTATCATGTTTAGGATAGCGATATAAATTTATACAATTTTACATGGAACTATTGGGGTGAAAAAAAACATTAAACAGACTGAAAAGTACGAATTAATTAACTCAAAAAAGCTCAGAAAATTTTAGACATTATTATATTTATAATGGTTTTGTATTTTGTAAGATTTTGTAACCCCCCACTCCCCCTAAAAAAAAAAAATTTTTTTTTAGGGGGGGTGCACAATTGTTGCATAGTATTAGGGGGGAGGGGGGTCAATAAAGTGTTACGGATGCGTTATGAAAGAGGGGGTCAAAAAATGACAAAAACTGCATGACGTAATTTATGGACGACCCCTAACGGAGTTGATTTAATCACTTATGCAATAGACAAAAACAGATTGCTGAATCTTGGTACTTAAAAAAAAACAGGCCTTGATTGAATTTATCCTAAAGCCTTGAAAAACTGCGCTGAAGTTTTTTCTATCCCTTTAACCGTTTTATTTAAGTCTTCTATTTTAATCTCCTTTGTTCCAGATCAACGGAGATAGGCAGAAGTAACACCTATACTCAAAACAAAAAGCGAGTTAAAGGCAAGCAAGTACCGACCAGTCCAAAACCTCAGTGACTTGTAGAATGTTAGAAGGTATAATTCAAAATTGTATTATGCAGCATAGTGTCAAAAACAATGTTATTACACTAGCTCAGTATTGCTTTTACACAAGGGGCGCACGAAAAACCTGTTAGAATCACGGGATATTGTTACAAATATCATCCAATCAGGGTTTTGCGGCAGACATTTTTTATACAGATTTTTCAAAAATCGTTTGACATGGTACCGCACGAAAGACTTTTATGTAAACTGAAGGCTAATGGCAATTGCGGTCGATTGCATAACTGGATAAAAAATTGGTTGACTAGTAGAAAACAACGTCAAATTGTCAAAATAGATAATGCGCTATCCCGATGGAGAAATGTTCTTACCAGAGTACCTCAGGGTTCGGTTTTAGGACCGCTCCTTTTTGTACTCTACATTAACAATTTACAGAACTTAATTTTGAGTCATATAAAGATGTATGCAGGCGACAGCAAGCTCATTAGTGACGTCACTAAGCTCATAGGTGTTATCAAGTCTGATAAATTTGCACTCTGTCTTCAAAAAGATCTTGACACAGCTGTTAACTAGTCAAGAAATGGCTCATGCCATTTAACTTTGAAAAATGCAAAGTTACGCACACAGGGAAGAAAACAAAAAAGTCATATAATTTATAAACAATGGAACCACAAAATAGTGATTGCAAACAGCTCGAAATCACAGCAAAAGAGTGTTATTTGGGGGATGTTGTACCTAATAACATTAAAGTGAAGTTACAAACTGAGCACGCAGCTGCGGTAAAAGATTATTACATCTGTCCAACAACATCTGTAGAGTAGTCCAAGATCATCTTTAAACCTTTTTCCAAGATAATCTGTATTTTTATTTTACTCGAACAACATCTGTTCAATATCATCAGCAAATTCAATGACATCAAACAACATCTTTAGGTAGGTGTAAATACATTTGGTAACTTTTCTCCAAGTTCAATAACATCTGGATGAATTTCCTCCAGATGTAACTACTTCTGAAAAAAAAAATTTATAAAACTACATCTAGTTAAAATAATTCATTTATATTGAATTTTTTTTCATATGTAACTACATCTAAAAAAAATAAATATATGAAAATATATCTTTTAAAATTAATGCATTTAAATTTAATACTTTTTCCAGATGTAACTACATCTGAAAAAAACCATATATGAAACTACATCTGGTTAAAATAATGCATTATAATTTACCAATTTCATAAAATCCTACAGTTTATATTTAATATAATTGAAAAGATGTAACTGCGACTGTAGAATTCACAATGTAGTTGTACAGATGTAGTTATTATTAACATAATTAAAAAGATGTAACTACATCTGTAATAATTATATGCTTTAAACATAAATTTTATCAGACATCAATGAAATTTCAGATGTTGTTGGACAGATGTAGCTATACATCATTATATTTACATTTGTTGTTGGACAGATATTATTAGACATAGCAAAAACTGATGTTGTTACCCTGACCCGCAGCTGCAGCTGGAAATAGAGTTTTAGTTAAATTTAGAAAGTTGTGGTTTAACTCTTTGACGTTTCCTGTATACTAATTATATTTGACCATTATTAGAATTAACCGTCCCAGCGTGGTCTCATTATTGCACAAAAGATATAAATACAATTGGAAAAATTCAGCATAGAACTACAAAATGGGCTAAGTCAATCACTTAAAATACGAGGAATATTTAACACGGCTTAATCTGAATACCCTTGAAACTCGCTTTTTGTACGTTTTGAACGTTTAACACGGCTTAATCTGGCTACCCTTGAAACATCACACTAGCTTATTGAGTTACCCTTAAAACATCACACTAGCTTATTGAAAATCACACTACCTTATTGAGTATCTAAATATACAGTCGTGGCCAAAAGTTTGAAATCACTGATTTCACACTAATGACAAAATCTTAACGATTTTGATATTACGTTCATTTCATCTATTTCTTTGTCACAATGAAAAAGAAAAAATTTCAATTACATTATAATTGTCATGCGCTTCTTGAGGTTAATTGAAAACAGTTACACAAATTATTTCTAAGAGCTAAGGGTATTTACGGAACTTTTTTGTTCCAATATATCTTATGTGTTTATTTTTATGATAGCCAAACTTTTTCATATATAAAGGAACAGATAAGCGATTATTTCAGACATTATTTTGTCACTTTACTTCAGTGTTTACTCAGCATATTTTTAGTGACAAAACTACTGTCCCTCCAGTCAAAAGACTGGAAGAGCCGCCCACCACTAGATGGTTTACCCAATTAAAAAAAAATAATTTAAAAATGATAATTTTACTTTTAATTAATTTACTTTCAACAAAGCTGGAACAACTGCTATTTAGGCTAGAATTGAAAAAGACTCGCGAAGCTGCATCAATAACAATCATTAATAAATATTTAGATTATGGTAAGATATCAGTGTTCAAAATAATTTTCTATTTTGCCTCATGTTTTATTATAATTTTACACTTTATTGAACTAATTTTTATTAAAAAGCATTTATGTAAAATTGTACATCATCCATTAAGGGAAAAAACTATACAAACTAAAGTTTTTGAACATTAAGAACAGTTACAGTAAAAGGATGCATAATGTATCCTTTTACTGTAATTGTTTTATGTAATGAAAACTTATGCAAAATTGAGTTTTAGTTGATGGAACTAGAGGTCAACCGAGGACTTCGAGTTTTAAGAATTAGAAACGGTAGATTATGCCTTCATGCAGGCAGGAAAACTTGATTTAGATACGGGCTTGTTAAGTAGTTTTGAGAGTACAAATGAAGTCCTGGCAAACGCTTTTGCAATGCTGTAAAAACAAACAGTTATTGTCTTATTACAGAAATATTGGCTGATGCTCTAAAACTATTTGTAGAAAGTAATAGGAAAAATTCTCAGACACAAACTAGGCTGAAATACTTAATCTATCCAAATCAAAATTATATATACAAATTTATCTCATATTAAAAAGCTTGTATCTGAGAACTCACGGCATTACTTAAAAAATTCTAAATTTATTAAAAAACCAACCAAATATAAATTGTTAAACTGGTTAAAATGCAATAAACACCGCCATTCTTAATGTAAACTTGTATATACTAGCCAAAAATAGTCATGTTAAATCATTCTAGTAATTTATTTGTAACTATTTGAATTCATCTATTTCATTACATGTTCCAGTACTTTGCGATAGAAATCCAGTACTTTGCTATAGGAAAAACAATATCAAATTTTTCAGAAGTTTGCGTCCAAAAAAACGTATTCTCTATAGAGAACTGATAATGCGTTGATATCTTAAATACGTTTGTGTGATATCCAAGTCAAATACAAGATTTTTTCTCGTTTATACGTAGTGGAAATAAAAATGGTGTTCTAAGAGAAAAAAATTTAATTGATGAAGCCAATATTGCCCAGTTTTATACTTTTGTAATGGCAAAATCTAAATGCTGTAGTTCTGCTGTCTCGCTACTCCGACCTGATGATTCTCTTAGTATTGATGATAGTAAAATATTACACATTCTGTATAATTTTCTGGTTCTATTTTTGTTACAGATAATTGTATTGCACCTGCCTTAGATTTGCAGGCACGCTAAAAATTTTTAAACAGTGTAAAGTTTTCTTACAATTCTGTTGTGTCGACTGTCTGAATGTTTCCATAAAAGTCTTCCAAATCACCTGATGGATACCTGGCAATACTTTTCAAATCAATTGCAAATGCAATTGCTATACCTCTTTCCATTCTTTTTGAATAGTCAATGTCAAAATATTTTATACCTGTTGTCTGGAAAACTGTAGTAAACTGTAGAAAAATATAGTATGACCAATCTTTTAGAAAGGAAACCCATCTTTAACCACAAGCTATAAACCTGCATTTATATGGTGTTAAGCATAAACTGTTAAACTGGTTTACAAACTTTTCAACTCATCGTTCTCAAAGTGTTTGTGTCGGTAACTCATGCTCAAAAAAATTTTAACAAAGAGTAGAACACCTCAAGGAACTGTCTTATGGCCCATTTTATTTTTTTTAGTTTTTATAAACAATGTAACCTCGTGTATCAATAGTGATTATTGTAGTCGCTTGCGGACGACAGCAAGTTGTACCAAACAAAGAGACAATGAAAACAACTCACACCTCGTTAATACCTTAAAAATAAATTTCAGAATGGCCAAAAATTTGGCAACTTAACTACCAAAATTGTTTAGTGGTAGAGCGCTTGCCTCATAAACGAGAAGTTTTAAGTTTCTTCCTCACCGCGTCCTTGTTAGTACGCGCTCTACTTGTTTTTCCGCGCAGCGGCCATGTTTGTCAAAGTTCGTGTGTCGAATTTACAGAATTGAGAGAGGGTTGTAACCATAGCTAAAGTAGCCTTCTTAACTGTAGTGACCTTCGCGGCCTTGTGGAGGTGAACATTAACTGTAGTAGCCTTCTCAGCCTTGGGGAGGTCAACAACACCAAAAAATATATGTTCGACCTATATTAGAATCTTTTACCTCAGTGTGAAATCCTTACTTTTAAAAACTTTCTTAAAAAATCCACCTTGTCTCTGTTCAAATCAAATTTATAAAAGTCATTACCACAGCGCACTACATTGACTTAATGCTCTCGGTTTATATAAGAGTAATTTTGATATTATCTGTATCTCCCTTCTGTTTTTTTCTTTTAAATGCAAATAAATTAGATAACATTAAAACTAAAAATTAAAAAAGACTTGATGCTTAAACAACAATTTAAAACTTATTTAAAGCTAGTATTTTACGGGATGAAAAAATATTGGCTGTCTAACATCGTTACGCGTTACATTTGTTTGAAAAGTTGCCAGTCTCATAAAATAAAATATTGATGTTTGCATAAAAGTTTTATGCTTTAAAAATAATAATCAATAGTTATCTTTGATTCAGATTTTTGAAACTAGTGAAAAGTCATACCACACACACACAGTGTGGTGAAAAGTCATACCACACACACACAGTGTGGTGAAAAGTCATACCACACACACACACACGCACACTGACTCAGGACGTTCAAAAAACGGCAAAAATTGAATAAAGTTTGACATAAATTGTAAATAAATAATGTTATGTATCAAAATAATATTTTTTGGGTCAAAGATTTCAAATTTGTTGATTTATTTTTTTTACGCGCAGCTTCGACGCGTATAATGCGCGTATGCGCGTATGCGCGCTTTAAAGGTGGCTATACGCGTAGAAAAAAATTTTTCTTTAAGTTTTAGAATATTCAAGACAAACACATTATCTTGATATATTACTCTACTTGATATTTAAAAAAATATCGTTTTTAAAGAATGTTGATACATTTTCCTCGATAGCTCTTATGTTTTCTAAAAGATATGCTTGATACTTTTGGATCTGATCTTACTAGAAGGTAGTGCATCTGATTCATCATTGTATTTAACCTTGATATTTTTGCCGTGTGCTTAAGTCTAGAATTTCTCATCTGTTTATTTAAACTCTCCAATGCATCTTCCGATGCATCCTCCGATGCATTCTCCAATGCATCAAACTCTCCAATGCATATTCCGAATATACCCCGATTGGCAAAGGTAATTTATGTGATATAGAAGAACTATGCAGTAGCAGTTTATGTACAGTAGGAGGCATAAGATACCAGTCGTACAATCTCACTACACGTTTAGCTGTTTCAGTGCAGTATAAATCTAATTCATTGATATTAATAGGATATCCATAAGATATGGTCATGAGAATAAAATGCAATCTTTCAATTATATCACAACCAACTTTAGTAATTTCAGAAAAAACTTCACTATATTTAAATGCTCTTCTGGCAGTATTGCCGTCTTTGGTATTTCCAGACCCAGTTTTAGGGATGTCAACATATAGGTTTAACCGTTCTCTGAAGAGCACCTGACTCTCTTTTTTTTAACTCTACAGATAACTTTTCCTCAATTGTTTTTGACTTTTTAATTTCAAATTTATAACTCAAATGAAGAATAAATTCTATCCAGCAATGCAAAGCATTTTATCCAGCAATGCAAAGCTGGAAATCTGAGCCCGAAGGCTGACTCATTCTCAGTTTTTGATTTTAATAAATCAATATTGTTCATTTCGTTGGGTTTAGCATTGCACACATTGCAGGATTGAGTGGATTTTGTCTCTATAAGTGCGTTAACTACTTTATTATCAAACATTGTAAGATCAACTCTATAGCTGATATTAAAGGTCACCTTTCTTCCGGCAATATCAAAAACTTTGCAAAATGTCGTTAAGGTATTTATTTGATTTTTTAGATCCGATTCTTCTTCTCTGGATAAAATTGGACTCTCTTTTTTATATTGGAGATATAGGTCTACAAAAGTGACAACTTGAAAGATTATTTTTTTTCCAAATTTCGCCGTTTTCTACTTTGAGCAATAGAGGCACAAAAGCTGTACTAAAAAGATTTTCTTCACTTTTAAGTTTTATACTTGTGTTGCTTGTCTCGTATTTCTGTTTATAAATACTTTGGCTTGATGCTCCATCAAAACCAATCTTTCCATATAAAACTCCAAATACTTCGTTACCTTGACCACAATTATGCATATCAATCATTTCAGTTATTCTACTTACAGTGTGATCTAACATGCTTTGAAGAGTATTTACACTGAGAATATATATTTTGCAGAAATTTTAGAAAAGTGTATATTCTCAGAATAGCATTTCAATTTTTCCTCAAAATATCGTGCAAGGTAGGATAAATAAATACATTTTGTACAAGAGCTGAGTTTTTGATCATTTGATATTGTTTATCGCTGAGATCAGTGCAGTGGCGGATTAAGACTTTTCGGGGCCCGGGGCTATTTAATAGTAGGAGGCCTGTTCCACTAGCAACAACAAAAATGAGTAAAACAAAGATTTTCTTGAAAACGCTATCACTGATATTTATTTATATACAACTTTTATATTTATTTTATTGAATTAAGTTGAGTGATTTTTTTCTGCTTTTCTTTGCCGCAACTCTGCAATCACATCGCTGAAATCCAAAGTTTTTAATAATTTTGGCTCAATAGTTAATCTTGCTATATTACTTAAACGACTATGGACCATTGTTGATCGGTGCATGTTCTTAACTCTTTTAAGAGTAGAGAATGATCTCTCAGCCTCGCAATTTGTTATGGGAACAGTTAGAAACAAGCGATATGCTATATAAACATTTGGAAATACATCAATATCGGTTTCAACAATCCAATTTAAAACATGCAGAGGAATCAATGTGTTTTCAGTCTCAGATTTATCTTTTTTATGCGAAAAAAACCCCAGAGGCTGCAACTTTAATAATGTTACAAATTGTTCTTTTTCAAATATGAAACTATCTTCTAAATCATTTGAGTACACTTCTACAAATTTTTTTCGCGCTAACTTGCAACTCCATGGTACTAATAGTTAACAGCTTCGATAGAAGGCCAAATAGCTTATTTACGTGATTGTAACCATCACTTCTTATAGTTAATTGTGTCACAAGTTTGTCAATAATGACAAAAAATGTATTCACTCGAAACTTGTCGGATACGCTTAAAGAATCAACTTGGTTTTCTCCGTTGCTCAATTTTTTTATTACCTTTCTTTTGTTCTTATCCGAATAGTCTTTTTCAATAAAAGAGCTAAGTTTTTTTGATTCATTCTCAAATCTCGTAAAGTCGTTTCGTAAGTTTTTTACAAAGTCAATTAGTGAAAGTAACATATTGCTTGCTGTATGCAAATCTAATTCAACTTTTTGAAGAAATTTGCTAACTGCATTAAACCTCTTAAGTATGTGATGCCAAAGTACAGCCATGAATGCAAACTCTAGCTTAGTGATCTTATTTAGTAAACACAAAGCTTCATGACGAGTATCAGAATTTTCTTCTGTATCCTCAGCTATATGACATAGCGCTGCATGAATCTCATCAAAATTTTCTACTAAACTTTTTGAAGCATCTGACCTACATGACCATCGTGTATATCATAGGCGCTTGAGTGTAGCATGATTTCCTTTCAATAAATTCCATCTATGTGTTGAAGCTACAAAAAATGAATACAAACTCTGGAGAACGCCAAAATAGTTGATAGAATAGATGCACTCACTGACACTGCACTGCCCTACTAAATTTAAAGAATGTCCAGCGCAGGGGATATAAAAAGCTAATTCACTCCGCTCTTTTAAACATGTTTGTAATCCAGAATATTTACCAGACATATTGCTTGCATTATCGTATGCCTGTCCCCGACAATTGGTTATATCAATATCATATCTTTCCAGTAGATCTAAAATGTCAGTAATCAAAGATTTACCGTCGTGGCTTTTAATTTGGAGAAAACAAAAAAATCGTTCATACACGTGGCCATTTAGATAATAACGAAATATCACAGAAAGTTGATCCACGTGAGAAATATCAGGAGTCGAATCTACGATAATTCCCCAGTATTTTGTTTTTTTTATTTCAGTAATAATGTGCGTTAAAACCTTTTGAGACATAATATCAATTAGCTCTTCACAAATAGTTTTAGACAAATAGTTTACATTACCTTTGCCTTTATTTGCAAAAGTGTCAATGTGTTGCTTTAAAACTGAATCAAATTGAGTCAACAGTTCTAACATGCCTAAGTAATTTCCGTTATTTGACGATCCTATAACTTCATTATGGCCTCGAAATGCTAAACCTTTTCCGGCTAAAAAACGAATAACCGCAACTATTCTATTTAAGATTGCAGACCAATAATTAAATTCCCTTTTAATCTGGCTTACCATATATTCATCGAAATGAGTATTTTGTTTTATAAATTCTATCCACTTAATCATATATTAATATGTTCCTTGGTGTTTTCGTGGCCGAAAATAGTTTGTTTAGCTTTTTTCCAATTGTAAAAGCCACTTTTGACAAGTACATTGTTGTAATCGGTTGAAAACAACTTGAAAACATAACAAAATACACATCTAGTGGATTCAGAAAACATTAACCATTTTCGGTCACACTTTTCGCCATTATTCATCACTTTTTGAAAATATTTAACCGAATAATATCTGTACTGGTTTTTGAACATCCGCTTCGAAGATTTGAAATTAGAGTCTTTATTTTGAAAAAAAGCATACCCCTTGTTTAAATACTTCATACGTTCATTTTCCTTTAATTGTAATGGCCATAAAGCAGGGTCTTCACGTAGAATGGTATCTAGGAAAAAAATCATGATAAATAAACCTAATAAAAAAATAATAAGTGACAATTTATAGAATAAAAATATTAACTGCCTAAAAAGTAAATTGTTTGTTTAGCAGATGTTAGAGGTGTCATTAAAGATAGTAAAAATTGGAGTACCTGAGTTAAGCTCATTGTTATGCTTTGGCTCTTCTAAGTTAATAAAAGATTTAATTTTCAGAGTTAATAAAAAATTATTTACTTTGAATCAAGGCCCCTAAAATTGTGGGGCCCGGGGCTATAGCCCCTAGCCCCCCCCCTCCTTGATCCACCACTGGATCAGTGTTCATTTTTAACGCAAGAGCTTCCTCTACACTGGGAAAGGTTTTATACAAAGTTTCATCAACTTTTTCTATCTCTAAAACATTAGAAATATTGTTTTTTAAAATAGAGGCTTTTTATTTCTCCAGCAACATTTTCACTTTTTGTAGAAGCTAGAAATAGAGCTTCATGATGTTCAGTGGCTAGTTCTTTTATTTTTTTTCTTTTGCCTTGCAGTCCTAGAACACTCCATTGTTTATGGGGCCTTCCAGAACCCAAAAGGCTATTTTTATTGTTCACAAGATTTCTTTGAAGCCAACGATTTTCTTTTTGTATAAATGTATCATAATTTCGTCCACATTGTTTTAGTTTTTTCTTCACCTTTGAAATAAATATAACTAAAGCAACCTTTACTTTATTTAAGTTTTCTTTGTAAATTTCTTCAGTATTCAGTATTAAATCCTTCCATAATCTTAATTTATCCACTCCTAATTCACGTATAATTGGGATAAGATCTAATCATTTCATTGTTATTGTTTTTAAGAACCATCAATATAGTAAAACTAATATATCAGAAACATTTTAAATTACATTATATATTTTTTTATTTACACTGTTTAAAATTTTATTTTGTTATGGCTTTAACAATTGTCACATTGTTCCATCCTGTAAAAACCAACTTTATTATTTCCTGTAGTATAAGTTAACTTTATATTACAGGAAATAATAAAGTTGTTCAGTTAAGCATTTTCAAACATGTTGTACTTATCGAATAATAAATCGTTCTTTAAAATTGTCAATAAATATCTTAACAAACTTTTAAATAGTATATAATGACAAAAGCACGTTTTTTAAAACTATATTTGGTATTTATGATTTAAAAACTATATTAGAGCAAGTAATACCAGTAAAAAATTAAAATGTAAGTTTCCAGCCATTTTCATTTGTTTTAATTATAACAAAATACTTTCAAAAATGGCGGAAAACAAGGTTTTTAAGTGTTTAACAACATTTGTATTTCTTTAATAACTTCCAATACCGCAGGAGACCGCAGTAATCCCTTTATATTTTAAAAGTAGAAATGTTAATTAACTAGAAAATATATGTATATTTTTGGAACTCGGTGGAACATTTTTTTAGCTGATATATAAATCAAAAAAATACAATTACTTGCTGCCTTTTTTTAAAAAAAGACTTTAAACTTAAAACAAAAAAATCAGACTTTTTTTTTTCTTTTTAGTAAATTTGAAATATATAGAGCCAAAAGATTATCTTCAAAATAAATATACACTTTTATATTAAATTAAAAGTACTCTACTTTAGTTAAATAAAAATCTCACATTTTTCAGATTTCTTTGAAAATAATAACAAATTTTTTCACTTCTTTTTACTATAAAATACAAAATAAAAGTTTTATGAAAAAATTATTTATACTTTGGAAATAAAAAATTATTGCAATTTAATATTATTAAAAAAAGGGCACTTAATTTATAGAAAAGTTGTGAGGGGTTTATTACCATTTTTTTGTTGATTCGAGTCACTATGCGACGTGACGCTACCGGCTCATTATGCTTATTATGTCTATTAAAAGTTTTTCTTGAAATGTTTTTTATTACTTATGTTCGGTTCACAAAAACTGCTATTATTCAAACAGTTTTTATTTTTTCTAATGATGAAATACTAAATAAAGAATAATAACAAGAATAAAAAGTAAAACATACATAATACTTTTTTCATTTTTAAATCAAAAATACTATTCATTGACTGTTTCAGTTTTATAATGAATATGAACATTATAAATATGTAACAGTGAAATATGTAACAATATTTTACATATGAAATATGTAAAATACTGTATTATTGTTGTGTGATTTCTTTAAAAAGGTAAAGCCGTATTAAATGGTTATTTAACCCATCGTTTTTCTTTAAATGGTAAGTTTATTTATTTTAGTATCAACATCATAAAAGCTAAAAAACTCCTTTAGATTATTATTTATATTATATATATATATATATATATATATATATATATATATATATATATATATATATATATATATATATATATATATATATATATATATATATATATATATATATATATATATATATATATATATATATATATATATATATATATATATGTATATATGACTAAATTTTTTCAAAGCTTGATATCATTTTTTTTTTTTTTTGTATTTCCTTATTACTATTACTTTGAAACCAATTATCATTATAGTATTATTTTCAAAGTTTTTATTACCCTACCCTTTTATTACGTCTTATTACCTTCGAACTCGCAATTCTTTTTAGAAGAATATTAACTTTTTCTATTTACATATGCTACACTTGATTTTGAAGATGGTGGGCAAAACCAACGTATTAAGAGAGATTATCAACATCCTGACCGTAAAAATCTGGACATTTTACACTTTCCACAATACTAACAAAACTTAAAAATTATTAAGTACAAAATATTCTTTGTTCACAGGGTTATTTACTACTTGGTTTTTATTGATTAGTAGCATTAACTTTTTTGCGCTTTAACTTGATGCCGGAATAATATCGGGATTGCTTTGCTGTTGTCTTTTTGTAGCAACCGTACAACAATTTTTTTCAAAAATAAAGTTTTTAACGTAAGTTCACCGTTATCCAACATTATTTACATTTATCCTTCGTTATAGGCAATTATCTTACTAAAGAGTTTTACTGATTGAGGTGATAAAGCTACAAAAAAAAAATAAAAGGTTCTTTAAAAAATTGATTTTTTTAAATTTTTTCTGAAGAAAATTTATTTAACTTTTATATACTAAAAGAATTTTGCATAAAAGTTTATTACATCTTCAATTTATCAAGCTTTAATGGATGCAGATACAGAAATCTACTTTTATTAACGCCCTAAACAACGGTAAACAGTTTTGTTTATCTTGGTGTTTGCCAAAAAAAAAACACAACAAGATTCCAATGAAAGAAATAAAATTTGCAATTTTTGAAGGTGAATGGTAAAAGGTCAATTAAAGTAACATCAACAATTTTGGCGGTTTTGGCAAACTGTTGTAGCGATTTTTATGCGTGTTGTTTTATTTTGATGTTGTTAACTTTTTTAGATTTTATTTCAAGTAATATAATTAATATAATTAATGAGTCCTTTAAAAATTAATATGAAAGTATCTAATAAACGAAATTTTGGACAAAAAAAAAAATACTTTTAACAGATCTATTTATATTTAAAAAAACAAAATTTGAAAACTCCACATATAAAAAATACATACTAAACCTGATTGTAAACACTTTTTTTTTTAATTTGCATAAAACAAGGGAAGAGCGGGGCATATCGGTACAGTGGAGCATAACGGGACAATTATGCCTGAAGCTTCATTATTTAAAAAAAATTAATTTTAGAAATACCAAATTTCATTAAAAGTATCAAAATCCATCTGTAAGTTTGCGAAAAATAAAACTTGCCTAAGCGATACAAAGACAAAAGTTTGAAAAACCTTGAACTATTGCTAATTTGCTTTATTTAAAAAAAGTTTATATTTTTCAGACAGTATTGTTTATCCTCTTTTAGAATCTTGTTTTAAAAAAAATATCTGGAATTTTGAAACTTAACTTCGATTATTAATAGAGTTTAATGTAAACAACGATGGTAAGAAATTATATAAGAAAGATCAATCGTCCAAAATGGGATGAAATTGAGTTTTAGCTGTGAGTAAAAAGAATTTAGAATTAGAAAAGTTGATACATAGCTGATACATAGCTGATACATATGCCAAATTTGCTCTTTACTAATAAGCCAAACATTGGCATATTGCTAATAAGCCAGTTCATCAAAAATGTTGCCAAATAGTTTCAGGATATTTGTGTGTGGTTTATGTGATCAATAACATTTTCTGTTTTTTTTAAATTTAGTAGTAGCTACCAATTTAATAATATATAGGTTAGAGTAGAGTGGAAGTATTTTATAATAAAACACAAAAACTTTTTTATTTTAGTTTTTATTTCTTTTTTGTGGTATGTGGGTGTAGGGGCGTGTAGTTTATATAGGTATGTTACTTTTTTGACAGTTTAATGTCATGTTTAAATAGATAGTAGGGTGTTCAAAAAAAAATGTTCAAAATGCAAATACACAAGAAGCCAAATTTGGAGTAAATATAAAAAAAATAAAATTCCAAAATAAAAATTTCGAAAATATTGACATTTACCTTATGCTCAAGCGGCAAAATATCCCGAAAAATGCCCTAAATTGTTCCTAAATTATTTGGCTTTGAGCGCATTTTTTTTTTAACTTGACCATAATGGTCCAAATCTTTTTTTTAGATTGTTGTGTATCCTGGTTTTGACATAACTGTTTTACATAATTAAAGAGATTTTGCATAATTTATGCAAAAAAAAACAACATAAAAAACATTTTGTTGCATAGGGGAAAGTATGCACCCTTGATCCTAAAATCCAGGGGGAAAAAACTTAACAAAAATTTACAAAAGACAAAATTATAAAACTATTTTAGAGTTTTCTATATTTATGGTTTTAATAAACTTTAAGAAAGTATATATATATTTTTTTATAGTCAATATTAGTTTTACAATTATCATTAATTTAGGAGAATGTTATTAACAAAATGCGCCCTGGATTTTATGATCAAGGGTGCACGCTTTCCTCTACTTGCGCAAAATTCTTTTTTTGCATATTTGTGCAAAAATATTTTTTTGCGAAATCTTTTTTTAATTTAAACAATAATTATGAAAAAACTAGGATACACAACAATCTAAAAAAAAACTTTAGATCATTAGAAAAAATTTTTTTTAATTAGAAATATTGAGATTTACCTTTCGCTCAAAGCCAAATAATTTAGGAACAATTTTAGGGATTTTTCGGGGTATTTTGCCGCTTGAGCACAAGGTTAATGTCTATATTTTTGGAACTTTTTTTTGGAATTAGATTTTTTTTCATATTTGCTCGAAATTTGGCTTCTTGTATATTCGCATTTTGAAAACTTTATTTTTTTGAACACCCCTAATAGATAGCCTTCATTTTTTATTATTTTTAAAGCTTTAAATGAAAGGATAACTGCTGCTTTTTAACTGTCCCGTTTTTCCCCACCCACTTGCAAAATGTAAAGCTAGTCTAGAATTTTTTTTAGTTTGTCTAGAATTTCTTTAGCTAGTCTAGAATTTTGTTACTTTGGTTGCCGTAGCTTATTTTTAGAACTTTTTTTTTTGTTTTTTCGTTTCTTTTATCAATGAATCTTAGGAAATTTATAAAAAAAAGTTTTAACTGTGATTAGTTTATCCGCAATTAGTATTTGTTTCCTAAGTGTCTCCATGTGCCCGGTTCTACCCTACTTGGCTTTTAATTTAAAAATTTTAACATTTTAAGTTAAGAAGAGCCACTGTGAGGAAATAGTTTTAGATTTTATTCATTTTATGCCCTCTTAGTTATGGAAATAAAATTTTGATGACTTATCATTATGTAAAGCATCGTCTATGTACGGCATTCCAAAAGCAATTGCATTTGGAATGTCATAAAGTTAACTTTAGGAACCATGCACACTCTATTGGCACTGGCACCGTCATCATTTGAGACACTATTACTGAATTAACATTAGTTATAGTGCTTATTAAACTTGCTAATTGGGGTTTTAGTAGATCTCGCAAGCAAGTACTTGATCTTGTTGCTATTTATTTACAAAATGCAAAACAGGTAAAGCTTGGTATTATGCTTTCATTAAACGTTGGAAACATTGATTAAGTGAGAGAACTGCAGATAAAGTTGCAACAGTAAGAGCAGTATTTAATAAAAGTAAACATTTTATTACATGCAAGACTCAATTTTTTTAAACAAAAAATTCATGAACACACTGCTTCAAATGTCTAAAATTTTACAAAATTGGCTTCAATGGTGATAAGAGGAATCAAACAGATCTCTGCAAGCATGGTTTCAAACGTCCCTTTAAATAAGCCAAAAATAATAAAATAATACACTACACAATAGAGAACTTAGTAAATGCTGATGGAATTGTACTTTAACTGTTTATAATTTTTAAAGCCAAACACATTATAGTAACATTAGTGTACAAAAGGCACCAAAAATACAGAATATAAAACTTCACAGTCTGGTTGTATAAAAGACGAACAATTCATCCGATAGCTGACAATAGCATTTATTTCAAATTCTAAAAAAATTCCTGGTAACCTTGTATTAGTGCTTGATGACCACAGCACACACGTTAGATACCAGGCTGCAGTGATATTTTCGTTCTGAAAGTAGTTTTAGCTTTAGTTTTTACTCAGTTTAAAGGAAAAGTTTTTAGTTCGAGTTTTTATTCAGTTCATATTGAAATAATTTTAGTTCGAGTTTTTATTCATTTCATGTTGAAAAAATTTTAGTTCGAGTTTTTATTCAGTTCATGTTGACATAATTTTAGTTCGAGTTTTTAATCAGTTCATGTTGAAAAAATTTTAGTTCGAGTTTTTATTCAGTTCATGTTGACATAATTTTAGTTCGAGTTTTTATTCAGTTCATGTTGAAATAATTTTAGCTCGAGTTTTTATTCAGTTCATGTTGAAATAATTTTAGCTCGAGTTTTTATTCAGTTCATGTTGAAATAATTTTAGTTCGAGTTTTTATTCAGTTCATGTTGAAATAATTTTAGTTCGAGTTTTTATTCAGGTCATGTTGAAATAATTTTAGTTCGAGTTTTTATTCAGCTCATGTTGAAATAATTTTAGTTCGAGTTTTTGTTCAGTTCATGTTGAAATAATTTTAGTTCGAGTTTTTATTCAATTAATGTTGAAATAATTTTAGTTCGAGTTTTTGTTCAGTTCATGTTGAAATAATTTTAGTTCGAGTTTTTATTCAATTAATGTTGAAATAATTTTAGTTCGAGTTTTTACTTAATTCATTTTCGTTTGTCGTATAAATTTATTTTCTCAACTAATTTTAATGTAATATAACTTATAATTAATATAAGAATATATAATTAAAAGAAGTAAAACTTAGTGCTATAAGCAAACACAAAAAATGAGAAAACTTAAATGTAACATTATGCACCCAGTACTGTTGCAAGGGGTTCAGAGCCCCTCTCTTCAAAATAAAAAACACAACAACAACCTGTTATTAGGGCTGCAAAATTCTAAAAAATTTCAGTTATTAGATATCAATAAAAAAAAAAAAGCTCCTCAAATTTGGTAACAATAAAAACTAATGACTTGTTATTGTATTGACTTTAATAATTGCTCATATATTTTGCAAATAAAAGGCGTAGTATATGATTATTATCTAGACTAGATGATTATTATCTAAACTAGATGAGAATTTAGTTTTAGCTTTTATTAGATTTAAGAAAACTTTCATTTCCATTGACGCTGACATTTGATTTCTCAGTCTATTTGTGAGCAAGCCACAGATTGAAAAAAGTCTTTAAACATATGCTTGAGTTGAAAGAACTGCAATGAGGTCTTCAGCTAATGGTGCAATATGTGGGTAAACGGTACGTCTCATCTTCCAGAAATTTAAAGCATTTTGGCACATAAAGCTGTTCCATTTCAATAAAATTTTTATTGAGTTCATTTTGTGCTTCATCACCTGGAACAAGCTTTGTTTTATCTACTTGCTGTTTTTGCCGCTAAAAATTTCCATTTCGTTAATGTATTCATTGCTGGAGCAATCTCAGCAGAAACAGCAGATGCTTTATCTATCTATTTATCTACCTATCTATAAATAAGCTCGTATAAGTTAAAGAATATTTACTCTAAAATGATCGTTTGTTTAAAAATAAAAACAATTCCTTAACAGATTAACAAACCTTATGATTTGTTGGGTTTTTTCCACACAACTTAGTATTGCATACTTTTTCATTATCAAGAAAGACTAAACATACTGATTGTCGGATTGACGCAACGTAGTTAAACCATTTATCGGATGACGCATCGTAATTAAACCATTTCCATGCAAAACTATTCCTTTTTCTCCGCGTAGTCGTCTTTGTCTTTCAACTTGAATTTTATAGTTCGAATAAATATATTCGAACTATATACTAACTATATTCAATTAGTTCCAAATAATATATTATTATAACGTATTATAATATGTTATTATAATGTATTATAATATATTATTATAATGTATTATATTATAATAGTTATGTATATCAAATAGTTCAACTAGTTTCAAAACTAGAACGAAAATATTTTCGTTTTAAAATTATTTTCAATTCAGTTTTTTATTCCGTTCAAAAATTTAAAACTATCGTTTTTATTCTGTTCTCGATCTTAAAATAAATTTCGTTCTAGTTTTCGTTTTCGTAAACGAAAGGCTTTTTTTTTCGTTCTCTTTTTCGTTCTCGTGCAGGCGAATATCACTGCCAGGCTGCTCTTCTTTGTATTAAAAACAACGCCAAGCTCATATGCCCACGAATTTATTTGTTGCAAATGCTACAGCCTATAGCGGCATTTCAGTGGACCTGTATAAGCATTTTGAGCGGTCCACTATAGTTTTGCTAATCGGTTACTTAATGGACCATTAGTAGCAGTAGCTAAAAGTGGCTAGCCAATGACTAGCTGCTTTTAAAATGTCGGAAATTTATTGGCTAGCCATTTATAGCAATTTATGGCCATTTGAAACTTTCTCCTTCAGATTTACATTGCCATTTTTTTTTTTAATTTTAGTGCTGACATTATTTGTATTTGTACTTTTAATGTAGATTCTAGAGCAATTCTGTTTTCTTGAATAGCAGTTTGAAATGAATGACCAAAAAATGTAGAGAGTGATATTTTTTACTTCGCTTCCTCATCTTTGTAATTAATTTTATCATTTAATCTATTTAATTGCTTTATTTCTATCAGTTGTATAACTTTAACTGCATAGCTAATTAACATGTTTAACTTAAAAAGAGAGTCGTTTAATTGAATTTCGTTTTTTTAACTTTAAATGCCCGTAGCTTAAAAACTAAATAAAATTGTAAAATAAAATTTATATGTTTTTATAAAGCCAAGGTTTCCTAATAAATCTAAGTAAAATATTTATAAAAATCTTTTTTTGAAAAAAAATTAATAAATTTATTCTAAAACTGTTCAACAAGACCTGCTTTTACTCCTTTTTTTTTAATTAATCAATTATCCTTATAAAGCATCCTAAATACCCTTATGAAAAAAGTCCAGCAATACTGAACACTCTTCAGCAATACTGAATAAAGGTCCAGCAATACCGAACACCCTTCAGCAATACTGAATACCCTTCTTTTTAAGACCGAATGTTTGCTGGGTATTGTATCATAAATTAAGTATAAAAAAATAAAATTTAAGCAGTTAAAAATCAAAATCAATCAAAAAAAATCAATCAAAATCAATCAAAATTTAAACAGTTAATAAACAAAAACAATCAAAAAACTTTTTACAAATTTAGAAAGCCAAGTCTCTTGAGCAAGGATTTACCACAATTCAACTTTCAAAATACTTGAAAACCATTCAACTTTTAATAATTCGAGTGTTACTTTATCCGAAAGCTTTTTTTTTTTTTAATAATTTTTTTCAACCCTAATTCAAAGTACTCAAAGATCTACTTTAGTGTTGGATCTTTTATTTAGAAAATACAAAAATAATTTACTTACATCGTTCACCTCGCCAGACTCACAAGCACACGCGCGTATTGCACCATTGCCTTTTATATTTGCTTAAACTAATCAGCTGAGGCAGATTAGGAAACAAAACACTTCATATTCCATAATATATTTATAGAAAGCTATTTTTATAATATCTATATAAAACTATGTTATTAATAAAACTATGTTATTAATAAAACTATGTTATTAATAAAACTATGTTATTAATAAAACTATGTTATTAATAAAACTATGTTATTAATAAAACTATGTTATTAATAAAACTATGTTATTAATAAAACTATGTTATTAATAAAACTATGTTATTAATAAAACTATGTTATTAATAAAACTATGTTATTAATAAAACTATGTTATTAATAAAACTATGTTATTAATAAAACTATGTTATTAATAAAACTATGTTATTAATAAACCAGCAGTGCGGAAAAGGAGCTGGCACAAAACTTGCATTGTAGTGCAGATTTTAAAAAGATCTTTTTTTTTGTTTAGTCGTGGTTTACTGAGGTTCAGACCCTGCTATTACAGAATATAACATTCATAAACGAAACAGATACAGAAAGACAGGAGGTGGCGCAGCTATCTATCTGCGCTCACAAATATTCAACTTAACAAAAACTCCATTGAACTGCTGTGGATAAAGCTGAAGCTCAAATAAGAATCACTTCTTTTAGAGTGTATCCGACCACCACATAAATATAAACTAGTACTCGTAGAAATAACTAAATCAGTTCAGATTGCAACAGAGGCCCTCAAAAGAATTGCTTGTGACTCCTTATTACTCTATGGTGACTTTGATTTCAGACATATTAGCTACGAAAGTATTAACGTGGGAGGAGGTGTTTTGACAGCAGTTAATATACTGACCCAAAGCTTGTAATTAAGTTCAAGTCTTGTTTAGAGGAAATCCATTTTACCCTACTTGTTACTTTTTCAACCTTTCAAAATTCACGTGTTAAAGAACCAAAGTTCATTTTGGACTTAATTATAACCAACGAGCCAGAAAGGTTAATTTTCCTAACTCAAGCTGAACCTTTGAGGAACCCCAAATGGACAAGCTCACCTAACTATTATAGGTTCAATTGCGAGTAGCAATAGCAAAAAATGAACTTTTAAAAATTTCTCAGTTAGTGTGGAACAAGACAAACCACAACTCTATCTCAAATTATATTAGAAGTTATGACTGGAAGGTATTACTTAAAAGTATATCTGAAGCCGAAAAATACAAAAATTTTGATTGACAAACACAATGAAGCTACAAACAAAGTACTACAAAACCATACCAGTCAAAAAAAATCCATGGGTTACTAATGAGGTTGTGAAAACTGTAAAAAAAAGAGTAAACTCTTGGTTAAATGTATGTCAGCAGGACCTGGATCACAAAACAACGAAATTGTCACAAAAATAGAAAAAAAAGCAAAACTAGACTACAAAGATGCACTAACTGCTTCGTTTAAACATAACCCAAACGGACTCAATTCTTAATGTACAAAGCAAAATCAAAGTTCATGATAAAATCGATTTACTTAAAGACAGCAATCGATAAGTTACTGATAACATATCTAACATATGTATGACAATCAATGATTATTTTTATAAGTATTTGAAGTAGAGCCGCAAGGAGCGTTACTTCATTCTTTAAATCGATCCTCAGCCACATGCGACAACGAAGTTGATTTTATTACTAATGAAATGGTCAGAAAAAGATTGCTGAAACTTGGTCCTTTAAAAGCAACAGGCCCTGACGAAATGCATCCTAGAGCCTTAAAAAATTTTAGAAACCTCTGTACCTTTTAAGGTGTTTGAAAGTCTAATTCATAATGATATTATTCAGCATTGTTTCAAAAACAATCTTTTACACCAGGTCAGCACGGCTTTGTCAAACATAGCGGGTACATGACAAACCTGTTAAAACCACAGGGTATTGTTACAATGCAATCAATCAGGGTTTGGTGGCTTACTTTATTTATACAGACTTTTAAAAAGCGTTCGACAAGGTACCCTACGAAAGACTTTTATATAAACTGAAGGTCTATGACATTCGTGGTCAATCACATAACTTTTTTTTTCAATTTTATTTTAATTCGCCTCCCCAAGGTCACTAAAGTCAAGGAGGCTACTTTTATTTGCAACTACAGCCCTCTCTCAACTCTTGTACTCCAAAACACGAGCCTCGGCAAACATGGCCGCTACGCGGAGAAACAAGTTAAGTGCAGTACTACCGGGGACATGGTGGGAATCAAACTCGGAACTTTTTGCTTATGAGGCGAGCACTCTACCACATAACTGAATAGAAATCGGTTGACCAATATAGATCAACATGTCAAAACAGATAATGCACTGTTCCCATGGAGAGATGTACTTAGCGTAGTACCTCAGGGTTCGATTTTAGGACTGCTTCTTTTTGTGCTCTACATTACCGATTTATCAAACTTAATTTTGAGTCATATAAAGATGTATGTAGGCAATAGCATGCTCATAGGTGTTATCAAGTCTGATAAAGATGCACTATTTCTTTTAAAAAATCTTGACACAGCTGTTAACTGATCTAAAAAATGACTCAAGTCATTTAACATTGAAAAATTGCAAGGTAATGCACATGGGCAAAAAAAAAACAAATAAGCTATATCACTTATATACAATGGAATTACAAAATGATTATAGCAAACAACTTGAAACTGGAAACAAGAGGGGCTGATATCTGCTGAAAGTAAAATGGTCATATCTTAGGATCTTCTTGGATCTTGGTCAAAGTTTTCAAAAAAAACTTATTTTACTAAGTACTTCTAACTTTATGAAAATCAACAAAATCTGAGATGTATGGTTACATGGCTTGAGTCAATTGACAAGGAATTACCTGGACGATTAAATAAGCGCGAATTTTATAACTGTGTGCTAACTGGAGTAGCGTAAGTGTAAACTAGCGTATATGCGAACTTGCATAAGTGCGAACTTGCATAAGTGCGAACTGGCATAAGTGCGAACTTGCATAAGTGCGAACTGGCATAAGTGCGCCAAAAGAATTTACAAACATAAAATAATAAGAACAAATTGACATAAGTGCAAACTAGCATAAGTGCGAATTGGCATAAGTGCAAAATGCCAATCTGCACTTATGTTAATATTGCAAATTTTTTTGACGCACTTATACCGATTCGCATTTATGCCAGTTCGCACTTATGCGAGTTCGTACGGCAAAAGATTACTACATCTGTAGAGTACTCCAAGATCATCTCTACACTTTTATTCCAAATCATCTGATTTTTTTTTTACTCCAAGAACATCTGTCTAATATCATCTGGATGTTGGATTACCCGTAACAACATCGTTAGGAAGATGTAACTACATATGGTAATTTTTCTGCAAATCCAATAACATCTAAAAGAATTTCCTCCATATGTAACTACATCTGAAAAAACTATATATGAAACTACATCTGGTTAAAATAATGCATTATAATTAAATAATTTTATAAAATCCTGTGGTTATATTTTAATATATTTGAAAAGAAGTAACTACATCTGTTACTTAAAAATAAATTAATTTATGCGCACACTTTTATATTTGTTATGTTTTTAAATTACTATACTTAATAAATTACATATTTATTATGTTTTAAATAGTATTTTAAAAATGTAATAAAGTTTTGAATGTAATAGTGTGTGCGCAGGTTGTTTAATTTTAACTATAACATTTTATCTATAATTACTGCATTAAAAGTAGGGATCGCTAGCTTACGGTATACTAAAAATTTAGTATACAGTTTACCGTATAGTATACCGTAAAGTATACTGTAAAGTATACCGTAATGAAAACATTTTTTTGGCAAAACTAATTATCGTTTATAAAAAAGATTTTACGGTTGACATAAAAAAAAAGGTGTTTGTTTTTTTATTTAATGTTTTTGTTAGTGCGTTTTGTTATAATATTTAATATAAGTTACATTATATACAATATTTAAAAAAAAATAGACATAAGGTAAATAGCAGCACGAACAGCGTGGTATAAAAACTTATTAGTATAACATTATAACAAATAAAAAAAATAAAATCAAAAATTAAAAAAATATAAATTAAAACACTTAATTATGATAATACATTAAATATAATATAGCAATTTAATACATTAAGAAAATATAGTTATTAAATTATCATGTCAGTCAAGAAATATTTCATAAATAATAGTTTATAGGTGTACTAAATGGTAAACTAAAACTCAGTATACCAAATATACGATAAAGTTTACCGTAAAGAGAGTATATCGCATACTGCAACTGCCGATCCCTAATTAAAAGCAGGTTTGACTGGCGATAGAAATAATGTTTTACATTTTTCCGATAGGTTGGACAAAGAAGAAGTAAGGTTTTTTAAAATTACCATTTATAAGTAGTATTATATTCTATATAAATGTAATCAACATGCAGGTAATATTTACATATTTGCATAAATCTTTTCTTTTTAACTTTATCATTTTATCTAAATTATTATATTATCAACAGGCAATTTGACTGGCAAAATAAATGATGTTGTACACCATGTAGATAGCTTTTTTTATTTTTTATTTTTTTAAACAACTTTGCTTCCAACAAGGCTGCAAGCAACCACTAAATAAAGTTGGAAGTTACAGGAAGAGAAAAGATGAAGATTGTGGAGCAAGATAACGGTTGACGGACAACTTAAAGAATTGCAAATTATATAAATCAGGAAAGCAAGATGAAGGAAGCGAATTCCAAAGAGCTGATGTTCGAGGAAAAAAACTAGACGAATAAGAGTTTTTGGAGCACTTAGGAACAGTCACAGAAAAAGGATAAAACTTAATTGAATGAAGAGTAACACAAGAATGAATTTTAGTAGATGGAACAAGAGACGCTAGCTCTTTAGAGCAGTGCCCATTATAGTATTTGTAGAAAAGAGAAAGAGAAACAACATTACGACGATGTGATAATGTTTGGAGGTTGACTGCAAGAGCAGGTCCAACTATGTTTACAATACGTTTTTGCACCATGTCTAAAAGTAAACGGGCATCATTGGAGGATCCGCCCCAGATATACCAACAGTATTCCATACAAGGCCGTATTTGAGATCTATAGAGAGAGAGAATAGAATCCGAAGTTAGGTAAGTGTTGAGCTTGACAAACAGATGCAACCTTAGCAGATGCTGACTTTGCAATTGATTTGATATATGGTTTCCAAGAAAGATCGGAAGTAAGAGTTAATCCTAGAAGATGAAGAGTAGATGACTCAACGAGTACATCACCGTTCATAAATATAGGAAGATCTAACTTACTGCGATAACGATTTGCTGAAAAAAATTGATTTTTTTCTGTATTGAAGTTCACCAGCCACTGTGAGCCCAATGTGGTAGCAGAAGTAAGATCCTTTTCAAGCTCAAATACCCCCTCCAAGCAATCAGAGAGTGTTGGTTTCTTATCACGACAAGAATAAATGGTAGCATCATCAACAAAAAATGCCACTTTAGATGTGAGAATATATGGAAGAACCTTGAGGAACCCCTGAAGTTACAGAATAAGAAGAAGAGTGCTGTCCATTGAGGACAACTTTTATACTACGATTGGAAAGGAAGGATTCAATAATCTTAATGATGTGCCCAGATACACCATTAGAAGAAAGCTTATGGAGAAGACCTGCTTGTCAAACCTTATCGAAAGCTTTTGAAATGTGAAGAGCAATGGCCTTAACCTCTCCACCTTTATCTAATGCATGATAAAACCTATCGGTTATTACTGTTAGCAAATCAGCTGTAAGACGAAAAGATCGAAATCCATATTGATTGTCAAAAAGTAAGTTATTAGATTCAAGATGAGAAATTAAGTGTTTGTTAATTAAAGATTCAAAAACTTTGTTTATGATAGGAAGAAGACTAATGGGACGGTAGTTAGACAAATCAGATCGCTCTCTACAATTTTTGGAGATAGGGATAACAGATGCCGCTTTTAAGCAGGCTGGAAAACAAGACTCTGATAAGCACTTGTTAAATAGTTTTGAGAGTATATACGACAGCTCCGGGGAAAGTTCTGCAAGACAATAACAGGTATGTTGTCTGCGCCACAAGCTGTAGAAGAGTCTACGCAGGAAATAAATTTAGAAACAGAAACTAGAGTGATACGAATGTCAAGCAATGGATCAACCTGTTTATTGGCAATATCAGGTAGAACGCAACTAGCCGAATCAAGAGATGGTATTGATGAAAAGTTTTCAGCAAACAATTCAGCTTTGTCTTTAGGTAAGGTGACAAAGTCTGAACCATACAAGTGAGGTGGAATTAAAGATTTGCCCTTATTATTGATACTATTAAAGATTCTCAAGTAGTCGCGAGTGCCTAATTTTTGAGATGAGATACGAGATTTCATGACCTGAGAATAGCGGGCTTTTGCATTAGACAAAGCCTTTTTACAATGGTTTCTAGTAGTAATAAACAGACGTCTGTTTTCTTGAGAATTGTTTTGCTGATAGATATGGAAGGAACGGTTTTGATTGGTAATTGCAGCAGCACAGTGTGAGGAAAATCATGGAGGAAATGAGGCTTGACCTGGAATTGTTGAGAATGAACAAAAGATTCCACGCCAGCCTGAATCCACAAAGTTATGTAAGAAGCACATTTGTTGACAGGAAGACGAAAAATTTCTACCCAAGGGCCATCACGAAGAAAATCATGGAAAAAGTCCCAGTCAGCTTTAAGGTAGTTGTAAGAGGTACAATGATAGGGCGATTCAGGTGATGAAGAGGAATGAGATATTAGTTTTAGAGAGATCAAACTGTGATCAGAAGCACCTAGGGGTAAATGTGGAGAAACTGATTACTGACTAGGATCAGAAACAAGACATAAGTCGAGTAGAGAAGGTAAGTGATTCGGGTTGTCTGGAAAGCGATTTGGAAAGTTGACTATTTGAGTTAGAGATGGAGAAAGGCAAAAGTTGTGAGCTTTAATGCCTGCAGAGTCACTGACACTAGAGTCAACCCATTCAGAGTGGCGAGCATTAAAGTCACCGACAACAACTATATTAGCTGATGGATAAAGAGAGAGGGCTTGGTCAATATGATCAGAAATAACATCAAAAAGACTGCAGTCTTGAAATGAAGGAGAGCAATATAGAACAAAGAGAAAAGGCAATAGAGGGAAGTGGTGCTAAACGAAAGCACATGAAAGACTAGTCTGTAAATTCAAACCTAGTTTCACGACAAATGGATGAATTCTTACGAATGTAAATGCCCAGGCCAAGCATGTGACTATTGGAGTCTTTACGAATTAAAGCTTTGGCTAATTAAAGCGGATTTGGCGATTTTAAGCGCTTTGGCGAATAAAAGCTTACGAATTAAAGCTTTAGCGAAGAAGAGGTAATAATTTTTTAATTATTATTTATAAATAACGATATATTCATTTCTACTTATCTCTATATAAATAAAACTCGCATGCTGGTATGCCAGGATTGCATATATTAGAATTAGAATCAGAGAATAAAGAAAAAAAAAGAAAAATCTAAAAGAAAATTTTAAAAAAAATCTTAAAGTTCTTGTAGAAGAAAATAAAAATTCTCCATATAAAGTTTGCAACTAGAACAAGTAAGTCTAGGCACTAGTGAAACATATTTAGCCGTAAATACCTGAGAGAAAAGAAGTGATTGATTATATTAGAAAAAGTGTTAGTCTAATACTTATAATATTTTGAGCAGATATTCAGTGTTAAAGCAGGTAGTTAAGAGAAGAAAGTAGGAGCAGTGTCTGTCTGTAGGAGCAGTATCTGTCTTACTAAATTTGTTTAACTGGTTTTTTTAAATTTATTTTTTAAATTTTATTTTAGAACCCAGCCAAAATTATGACCAAATTAAAAGCATTTTGCGGTTATTATATTTCGCAGCTAAAGCAAAAATCATGGCAGTATGATGCGGTTTCTCCTTTTATTTTTTCCGTATTTAGCTTATATTTTTTTAAACCAACACGGTTTTTTTTAAGTTAGGGATTGTTCATAAATTACGCAGCGCTAAATTTTACTAATAAACAAAACAAAAAAAGATCAAAAGTTTTCCCTCGCATAGCCTTAAGTTAAATTAAAAGTCAAAATAGGTCATTAAGTTTAATGAAAATCGCTACGTAAAAGAGTTTAGAACTCCTACTTCTGTTTACAGAATAAATTTAGCGTTGCGTAATTTATGAACGATCTCCTTTAAGGTTTAGTGATGTTATTTTTCTTGTTTTCAGTTTATATTTATTTTAATTTTACACGGTTAATGAAATTATTTGTTGTAACTTTTGTTTATACTTAATCTAAGTGTATACGGTGGGGTGCAGTTGTTTCTTTTTAAATTTAGCTTTTATTTTGTACTTTTGAATGAGGTTACCGCGTGAGCGTTTATTTAGTGGAGACGTGAGGCCGAGTTTGATGTATCTTGTCTCGTAATCGAAGCGTTTTATTTCGTGCGGTACAGTAGTAGCGCGATGCAGGATGCGTTCAACAACATTTATATTTTTTTTAAAAATGCGGGCACCAGGCAGCAACTGCAAACTCAAGATGTCGGGTATTTAGGTGGTGTAAAGTTTTTTCCATACGTTGGTGTCTCTGCTGATAAATGTGTTTTTCAAGATTCCAAGGGCTTTTTTGGCTTTTGCAGCGGCTATTTTTGCTTGCCTCTCGTGCCTTGCCTCTCACATCTAGGTCTTTTTCTGGTGTTGACGACTCGAGTTCTGTTCTAGTGACGCTGCCGTTAGCGTCGTGCTTTTTCCTGAAGTAAACGTGCACGGCGATTTTTTTGATTGGTTTTTTCCCACTTGCAATGGTTTACGAGATTTTTGGATACGGGTGTAACAAAAACAGTTTATTTTATTTTTACGCGCCAAGTAAATAAATTTTTTCCAAACAATGTATCGAAAAATTCAAAATGGTTTCTGAACCATCTTTTTTACCGATAAAGTCACCTACTATCAAACTCGTGGATAGACTCGATCCATAATGCATCTTATGATCTAAAAATTCACACATGGGTTCATAAAATGTATATCTAGGATTCCAGTTTACAACATATACCTTCAGATGACTAATGTCGTAAATATATATGTATTTCAATAGAAAACAGTGACTTTTTATGTCTACTTTACTATTTAACTGTAATTTAAACTACTATTCAACTGTAATTTAAACATATTGTTGTAAACTGGAATTTGAAATCCAAATGAAATTTATCTTTATAAGTAATAACATTGATAGTTAAGGAAACCATCACTTAGTCTATCCAGCTGATTATTCTAGTTTTTGTACTAGTTTTTTAAACAAATTGAATTTCAATATCTATATAACTTTTAAAGAGCAGATTTTATAAAAAAACGCATGGTATATATTTACACTTTAACAAAATTTTTAAAAAAACAGAAACAAAAAAACAGCTTTAGGAATTTTTAAGGCAAAAAAAGTCGCCGTGGTGTGAGGAAGTGTTTTATTTGTTGAAATGTAAATTCTTGATGATGAGTTACATCAACTAAGTTTGAGTCCAGGTGACAATGCTATCTATATTGAATTGCAAACGAGCTTTATCTTCAGCGGTTTCGACGACGCTCAGAATTTTATTATCGTCTGCATACATTTTACTTAAGTTTTCGCTACTGATGTGTTCCGGTAAGTCGTTAACAAATATTATGAACAGCGTAGATCCTAGCACTGAACCTTGCGGAATGCCACTGGTAATTTTTACCCAGGTGGATAACGTATCACCTAGAAGAACGCTTTGTGATCGATTTGAAAGGAAAGCATTTTACCCGATCAAAATGTTACCTTCAATTTCGTAGGATTCAAGTTTTTGCAGTAATCTTCGGTGGAAGACTTTATTGAAGGCTTTGGCGAAGTCAATAAAAAGCACGTCTACTGGATGCTTGCGAGAAACGTTGTAGGTAAGAAAGTCCATAGCCTCAAACAGATTTGT